>NW_019727789.1:2761729-2763758 GCF_002891405.2 Cryptotermes secundus | reverse complement strand
CGGTACTAATTTCTGTTAGAGACTGAGTCGACCCCAGGGCCATAGTCTGTTGAAAAAATCCAGTGACCTCATCGGGAATGAAACCCGCGACCTTTCGACTTGTAGCATAGTGCCTCAACCAACTGCACTACCGCGTTTGTTTCCAATAGAGGCAGAGTAACAGTTTGAGAGAAAATTTCGTAACGAGAGGCATTTTACAGTTTGTATTCTTCAAGTTATGTTTTGAAGGTAATTAAATTATGGAGGCTGATGTCATAGCAAATAATGCATATGGGTGGGCGAGATTTGTATAGTCACTTCTTTGTAGATGTGATGAACATCGATGGAAAAATATTAATAATATTTGTTATGAGAAGAGACTGTGAAAGGGTTAGAGTGTAGTTACCCAAATATACTGTAGTCAGTTTCGAGAGCTCCTCTACCAACGAGCTAGTTCTGGGATACAGATCAGAAGAGGCAAGCGTAACCGTGGTAACTGGAAGAATGTCATAAGGCTCAGGATGCGACCCTGTGCGATATGAAGGTAAATATTGGTCGGTGGCGGGGGTGCGGCCCGTGATCGAGGACGATATGTGCGCCATGCTGTCATCTCAGTACGGCCTGTGCCACGGTACCGTACGGTAGCTGGCATACTCGTGTTGCGGCCGTCATGACGTCGCGCAAAGGCAGGAGTGGGGAACATTTCGGGTGCTCATTGCCAGATTTAGACTGTACTGGATCTGTTCGGTTATCTGTTTCGTCATATCTTCAGATAGTTCAGTTCTTCAATAGTAAGTGATTTGTTTTGAAAACTATACAGTTTATCGTTAATAACAATTATTTTGTATTCTTTACGGATGCAAATAATTGCCAATAAAAGATAAAGTTGTCCCTCTACTTAACTAATTAAGCACTAAGGCGTATGGGAGAGTGGTTGTATAGATCCACGTATTGTTGCCCAAGACACTCGTTGGAAGTGAGTGGTCAGCTTCACGTCCTGGACGCTTTACCCCCGGGTAAAGAGCCCCCGGTGAGACAAATAACGGAGAAATGCTGGGAATTTAATATAGATATTTACTTGTGCTTCATAGATTTTAAACAAGCATATGATACAATAATAAGGAAGAAATTAAGGATGATTATGTCCACTTTTGGTATTCCAACAAAACTAAGTAGACTAATTAACCATGACAGAAACAGTCAATCAAGTTAAAATCCAGAACCAGTTAACGGAATGCTTTAAGACAAATCAAGGATTAAAACAGGGTAATAGTTTGGCACCATCACTATTTAATTTGGTAGTGGAATATATAGTGAGGAAATGTAATGTAGACACAAGGAACACAATAGCGTATAAACAAACGCAAATAATGGCATATGCGGATGATATTATAGTATCGAGATCCCTAAGAGCAATGAAGGAGACATATAAAGAAATAAAAACCATAGCAAAATAACTGGCTTAGAGGTGAATGTAAATATAACTAAAATGCTGATACAGTCTAGAAGGAATCCAAGGCAAACTGGAGAAATTAACATGGAAGGAGACGGGATAGAAATAGTTGAAGACTTCATATATTTAGGATCGAAATTCCATAAAGTTGGAGAGGAAAATCATGAAATAACAAGAAGAATAAATCTAGCGAATAATGCATATTTCTCATTACTATCAGTTTTTAGATCAAAGATATACACCGAGCGATTAAAACAAAAATACGTGTATGTAAAACAATGATAAGACCGGTGCTTTATTATGGATGTGAGGTTTGGACGCTAAACAAGAAAGAGGAATCAATCATCAATTCTTTCGAGAGGAAAATCCTAAGACGAATTTATGGACCAATAAAAGAGAATGGGATATTTGAATAAGATATAATAAAAGACTTATACAAATTATATAAGGAGCCACAGATCTCAGTGACGATAAAGCTAAAAAGATTGCAATGGGCTGGGCATGTACAGAGAATGGATAAGGAGCGTATCCAAAAGAAAATATTATACAGTACAATAGGTGGTAGGAGACATGCTGGGAAACCAAGAACTAGATGGA
>NW_019727789.1:2731316-2760533 GCF_002891405.2 Cryptotermes secundus | reverse complement strand
GGATAAGAAAACACATCACTGTGTTGCCTTCCTGTTCGTTTCTTTCTCTGGGTAACCGTGGTGTTTGGTATTCGGGGTGGAAACTTGCAGCGAACTGTTCATTTGCAAATCACTCCATGTGTTAACTTGGTCGACATTTGTAATGGGGTTACCGGCGATGGCGATGGTTGGTGCCAGAGTTCTCAGACCTTTTACTTCGCCCACCATACCATCATGCCAACATTATTTTACGGAATAAGATTAGCATCAAGAGCCGGTATAGCGACTGGCTACGTGCTGGACGGCCGAGGGGTCGGAGTTCGAGTCACCACGTCGTCCAGACCGGCTCTAGTGTCTACCCAATCTCCTATCCAGTGGGTACCGGGGATTCTTTCCCCAGGGGTAAAGCGGACGGGTCATGAAGCTGACCACTTACCTTCAGCTAGTGCCGAGGTCAAGAAAATGTGGATCTATACGTCCACACACACACAGACACACATACGCCATCATGGCGTAATGCTTAATTAATTAAGCACAGGGACAACTTCACCTTTTTTTTTTTTTACTTTATAAGATTAGCATCCTCAATTGATTCTTTCATCATTAACAAATTCTGTTTCGCTTTCTACAAAGATTACGAGTTTCAGATTCGGATATTATGACGTCAAATAAATTTATGATGGTCGTAAATGGTGAAGGTTTGAATGGACGTAATTGTGGCCTATTTGAATTTGCTTTTCCAGAGAAGATAAGAAAAAAGAAGTATTTGGTATTCGTGAAACCCATTGTCGACCGTCTCTATGGTCTAGTGGTCAGAGTTCCTGGCGACAGATCCAGAGGTCCGGATTCGATTCCCGGAGCTACCAGGTTTTCTGAGAAATAGTGGGTCTGGAATAGGGTCCGCTCAGCCTCATGAGGATAATTGAGGAGCTGTTTCAAGGAAATACCTGTTCCGGTCTAGAAAACCGAGATTAACGACCGTGGGGATTCGTTACGCTGACCACGCGACACCCTCTACCCACTAAAGTTGGCACTAAATTCGCCGACAAGCGGTGATCGCTCTGTCGGTATAGTTCGCTTGCGGACTAAAACCACGGAGTTTTTTTAACCCACTGTCAGATGAGACAGTATGAAACCTACGTGTTTAACCCTTCTCCCTCCATTTCAAATTTAAATGTATTGGTCGTTAAGAAGGAAGTGAAATATGACAACTTTTGTTAAGAGATGCATAGTATCATTACAGCTAGGTTATGAAGTGAATATGACAGGGACCGCGTCATGATGTGGCGGTTTCTCCGTCATCACCAGCTGTGAAACCGCTCGTTATACAGCTGCTTGCTGATCTGTCTGTACGAGGTCTCTTCAGGACACGTACATAATAACTTACACGTCTGGCATATGCTTTTAATTGACAGTTCATAAGATGCGGGGCCCCGCCTGCTTTAAACCATCGTCATATGCAGCTACGTTTCTCAGCGTTAATGAAATCAGCATGCTCAGAGCGGGAAAAACAGCAATCCATCGGCAGCCGCAGCGGAGTCAGCCCCCCCCCCTCCAGTAATAAACTGTTGTTTGTAATGTGAAAGTTAGAAAACTGGTTTTGGGATACCATCAAATTCAGATCTCTTGGTTCAGAAGCCACCGTATTATTTTTTTTATTATTATTATTTCCGTAAGTAGGCCTGTATTTAAGACCGCCGTTACTAAATCCATATAGCAAAGCCCTTGAGAAGCCGCCATTCGCCCAGCTGCTGAAGAATTTCCCAACGGTTCATTACCGTGTTCACAAGAGCCCTCCACTGGTCCCTGTGCTGACTCAGATTTATCCTGTCCATATCACCCCATGTTATTTCTCATAGATCCATTTTTAGCCCACTTCTCTTATTTTGAAAAAGTGAAATGAGATCATCATGCTCTCTGTATCTGTGATCCCCTCCTCAATCAAATTTTGAGTGCCTGAACCAATTTATATGGAATTTGGTGTGTATATCATGGCGCCTGAGCCCATCTCAGGTGCGTACTTCATAAATCCCTCCCATCGGTGTCTGTGTATGTTGCTAGGTAGCGGCTTGGTAAAAACGTTACCGCCGCAGCAATAGACTTGTTGAACGCGTCGTTTTCTGTGCGGTCCGTATCAGTGAAAGACACGTAGACGATTAGTTTTTTTCCAGAACCTGTTGTGACATTATCCTGCTGGGGTGCACCTAAATAGTCTGTTTACGTTGGTGTGTTTCCAGGTACCTCGACAGGTACGAGAAGGTGCATTACCTGGGCGAGGATGTGGACCGAGGCAGTGACGAAGATGAGGAGAGCAGACATCGGCGCTGGTCGGCCCGGGCCCTTCACTCTGTACCCCTCACCTATAATCATCATCAACACAACGTCGCAGGTTCGTGAGAAAATTCATGCGATAAGCGCCAGTATGCTAAGATGTTGTGTTACCCTATACCTGTATCATTTTCTGGACGTTGCTCTTAGCAACAAACACACTGCGTTTATGGCAGATAGCTCTGTGAGGTCATAGGTCACATGGTCGAGAAAAGTACCGAGAACTCGAAGGTTTGTTACCATATTTGTTAGAGTGTGCCACTTTTCCTTCTGGTGAAATATTATCCTTGTGTGTGTCTAGGTCTCCCAAATAATATCTTTCTTTCAGCTTGCGCGACAAATGCATGTGCATTTCTCATCATGTGCCGGATAAATACGGGGACCTGGCCTACCAGCTTGGCGGAGTCTCGAATCTGAGACAGTAAAATGTGGTCATGATTCCCACAGGACTCGGACCTGATAATGACTGCGCTGGCGAGGACCAGCAGCAATCGTAAACAACAGACCCCTCCTCGATGGAGGATGTTACGTAAGAACTGTGAACTAAAGTGTAATGATGAGAAAAAAATCATTAGTCCACAGTCTCAAGGGGCTTGTCACCAAGGCGAACTGATTGGCGGTAAACCACCAGTCGTAAAATAACTCTGACTTTGACAAAGTTGTTCCCGTGCTTAATCAATAAGCATTACGCCACGAAGATGTGTGGAGGAATGGATGTATAAATCCACGTATTAGTGACCTCGGCAGCTGTTGGAGGTGAATGGACAGCTTCACGCCCCGTCTCCCATTGGATAGGAGACCGAGTGTGCCCCAGAACCGTTCTGGACGCTGTGAGGAAGAAAAAAATTCGAATGCTAGTCCGTATATTATGGTACCTTCCCTCTGTGTGTTACTATTGAGTTTGTCCATGTTCTGTAATTCCTCCTGGGTCGAGAAATGTTTCTCTCGTGTGTAGCCATCTTTTGCACCTTAGCCTATTGTCCGTTGTGCGAACAGCTGACACGGGATGGTCACACTGTTTTCGGCTAATGGCTCTCCATCACAACAAGCAATGTAAGTGACGTCAGGCCTTTGTGAGCCCGTGGTGCACTCAGGTGGCGCCTTACGCCATGTTATACGGCCGTCATGTGGAGAGCTCCATTAGAAGCCTGTCATTTGAAACTGTAACATAGTCACGTTTCCATTCATTTATGCAACTCACCTCAATGAATATTCTTTTAGCCGAGCGGATCGACTTCTACGGGGTGAGCTCGAGTCTAATGTCAGTCGGGACACCAACTGTCATCACTGTCAACAGTCACACGAGAAGGCCAAGTACTTAGCTAAAACCAGATCTTACTTGATTCTGAAGAATATCCAAGGCATAGGACAAACCTTTTTGTCTGATGTCCTTTTTCAAGCACACTAGGCCTGATTTTAGAAAACAGTAATTTCTGTTTCGCATGTAACTTGTTTATACACCTATACATGTATGGTAGTTGCAAGATTTTTCTCCTCTTGACGTCCTTTTGACTGGTTGTGAGGTCCACCGAGCCCTCCTATCCAGTAAGTACCGGGGTAAAGCAGCCTGGCGTGAAGCTGACCACTTGCCTCCATTTAGTGCCGAGAACTAGAATACGTGGATTTATACATTCACTCCCCCATACTTCTTCGTGGCGTGGTGCTTAATTAGTTGAGCACAAGGACAACTTTACCTATACATGGGTTTTTCTTCGTTAAAGGCACATGAATGACTGATATGCTATTGTACAGAATACGGTGTATAAAAGGAAAATATACACCGTTTAGATGCAGGGAGTATACTGTGAATTGGGGGCGGGCGCTATGATTCCTTCAGCGGGTGTCCTTCCCATCAGCTGAAATAATGTCTTCGCGCGTAATGAGAGACGAAAGCAGTAGGGCCCAAGGAAGAGCGTGAAGAATCTAGCCAGTAATAACTCTATTGATAGGCTCGTGAGGAAAATAACTGTGCTCATGACGGCCACTAGACAGATCGTCGCTCCTGTCGCTGTTCTTCCGATCTTTACGTGCTACATCTCATAATGACGAACAGTTAAGTGTTTCTTCAGTGTGTATTTACTAACAAAGGATTGCAAGCTGTAGAAAATGGAGTTCTTTCCTGGAAACATGCACACCAAAATGTTGTGCTCATGTTCTTGAATTCGTTAAACTTTTTTTGTCTGTGTGGCCACGTATTTATATATAGGAGCATCCATTAAAAGTGTCTGAAAACGTATTTTAACCTAATGGCTTGAAACCGGAATAGCGGAGCCAGGAGAAATGACCGTTGCTAGGTGACGGTTCAGTAAACACGTATCGCGACAACGGAGAGCAAGGCGAAGCCATACATAGAAAATATGAGCGTCTTAAAGTTGGCGACGGTCAAGCTTACGATCGTTCAAGTGACTAAGCTGCCGTTGTAGCATAAGATACGTAAGATTGGCATGATCTGCTTTGAGAAGCCTGGACTGACAGAGGACTTGTATATAGTGCACAAGGAATATTTTTCAGTAACATGCTATATGTGTGATACGTACACTTGACAAAGGCGAAGTAAGAGACAACCCCGTTTTCTCAGAGGATGTTACGAAACTACTATGATCGTACGGGTTCAGTTGCAGAAGAAAAATAGTCGTGGCTCTCAAGGGGCTTGGCTCCAATACGAACTGATTGACTTGTCAACCTGTAGTCGTAAAGTAAATCTGACTGTAGAGGCCGCGCCATAGCTCAAGCGGTTAGTCGCTGGCTTCCCACCGCGGCTGCCCGGGTTCGATCCTGGATCTGGTCAAGTGGGATTTGTGTAGACAAAGTGGCGTTGTGGCGGGTTTTCTCCGAGTACTTCTGTTTCTCCTGCCAATCTTCATTCCACCAAATTCGCCATCATCATAATTACCTGGGGCAGGTACAATAGGCCAATCAGTGGCCGCCGTGCCGAGTGGACCCAGCTGGACTCCACCCCCCATTATGCGAATTTTGATATAATACAGTAGAACAACGCGCATTAAATAAAGCAAGATAAGAGCAATAGCAAAAGTATCCAGGAAATTATCACGAAAATTCACAGATTATAATTGTGATTAGTTTTTAATCACACAGCAGCCCTAAAATTTCAGTCAGGTTTAGTAACATTGCTGCAATATTTGACATTTTACCTGGATTTGTGGCTGTTACAATAAGCTGTAGTATATTTGACGCATTTTAATAAATATTACTCCTATATTCGTTGCAATCCAAGTAATATTAATTAACGCTGATTCACAATTTCACATTTTAATATACTGTAGCGTTTAATAATACGGGATTATTTACTGTAGCAGTTCATATGAAGGATTATAATTCCTGATTATGACCCAAAGACAAATAATCGAAACATGTAGCCTAATGTAATTGAATATACATGTTACGCAGTGCGAATACGCCTTGAAGAAACGAAGAGTGTTTAATTTCTAGTCTGTTCATTCCGCCTGCCCATTGCCTTCTCCGGAGATTCGCGACGGTTTTTACTGCTTGAAGGTCGCAGCACCTCTGATGTTATCTGCCTTGTAGCTTTCATTACACCCTCTAATTCCGGTAGCCTCCGCTGCAGATCTTGTTGTGCCTGGCGGATATTGGAGGTCACAAGTCAGTGGCGGATTCAGCTGTAATACAGACACAGGAGTGGATCGGAGTGGAGTGTTCAGAGAAATAATCTAAAATGAATAATAAATTTGTCCCTGTAACAGGCCGTGGAGACCCATAGGGTTGTGAGACTTCGAGGCCCCTCCCGTTGTCGGCTGTCCGTGACTGCTTATTCAATATATTCGCAGCTTCCTTCCACATCTGGAGGGCGTCTCCTCCATCCGCAACCTGAGGACGCGCCATGACGTGGTGACAAGGGACCCACCTAACATGTTTTTTTTTTTTTTTAACTTTCTTATATCTGTATTATATAAGAAAAATCGTAAGGTAGATTAAATTAATGCATGTTATTATTGTTGCAGATATGTGTGTTAAAACATATACGAGTAGCTAAAATAACGGAGATGATTTGTTTCACGTGTATAAAATTTAGCCTAAATTGTCACGATCTCTTTAAGCATGTTTTCATTATCTTAGGAAGATAGGCTGAAGGTATTGCCCCTTGATGGACATGCGCAGCCATGTATAATGGGAAATTTGCGTATTTGCATGAAAACGTATGAAAGTATTTAGTTAAATCCCTACTTCTATTTATAAATATCGATAATATATAACACAAATATTGTGTTCACTTTTTAACAGTTCTCCGTTATTCTGTGCCCTTGATTGCTAAATGTGCTACATTGTTCTGCACCCAGGAGTTACCTTGGTCATGGGAGAAAGGATCTTTATAGATGCAGATATTTATATGTATATATTTATGTATAGTAGGAGATGGGTTATGCCCATGTATGTGTTATCTCATGAGCCGGTATAACTACTGGCTATGGGCTGGACGACCGAGGGGTCGGAGTTCGAGTCGCGGTAGTGTCAAGAATTTTCTTCTCGCTACAGCGTTCAGACTAGTTTTGGGGCCCAATGGGTACTGGGGGCTCCTTCACTGGGAGTAAAGCAGTCGGGCCTTAAGCTGATCACTCACCTCCAACTGATGCCGAAGTAAAGAAAACATGGATTTATACATCCATTCCCCCATACGTCTTCATGACGTAGTGCTTAATTAGTTAAGAACAGAGACAAGTTTACCTTTTATTGTGCTATCTCACTGTGCGTGCGTGCTTTCCACGGCGTTGTAGTTTTCGTGTAGTTAAAAGATGTGGTAGATCTATATGTGTGCCATCTGAGGGATAAAGATGTAACCCCATTCATTCTTTATAAGAAAACGATGTAAGACTATGACAGGTATTAAAGGCTGTGAAGGATGAAGATAGGAAAGTAATGGTTCCCCTTTGAATTTCAACAGTCTTGTTCTTTTAGTAACCCCAAAGGTTTAAAACTAAATTAATCTTCATCTGTTCAGGCCAGAAATAATTCATAACCTTTTAGAAACAACCAAAGGACCTGGAAACTGCACACTAGTGCTTGTTGAGTTTTTGTGGCTGACCTGGTTTTATGGTACCTACATATAATTGGGGTAGCCGGAATTGCTCGATCGGTAAAGTGATTAGACTATACGGGCAGAATGTCGAAGGAATCAGAATTCGTTGCCCGGAAAGGCAGATTTTTTCTTCGCAGCGTTGAGACGAGGAGCCTTTCCAGACTGGTAAAGACGCCGGTGAATCCTATACCTCTCCATCTAATGCCGAGATTAATGCGTGGGGCTATACCTCCTTAAGCACAGCGACAACCTTACCTTTACCTTACTTGTTATTGGGTAAAACGTTTTAGCCTTAATGCTAGCAGTAAGGGGTATAATTGGCATGAAGTACATTGCTTACGTAATTTTCTCCGTTTTAGGAATAGTGAAAGATACGTTATAGTAAAATCAGTTACATTTCGTTCCGTCCTTATGCTTCCAGAAGGCGGAATTTTTTGCTTTCCTTAGTTCAAGGTCATGTACTACAAATTCCATACAGAATGAGTTCGATGTTAAATGTGCTTATGTAACAGGTTTTGTTTTATGTTACATTCAAACTCACTTCGCCGTTAGCTGAGGCTTTAACGCGTACTTTATAACAAAAAGCAAAATAAAATAAGATGTACGTTTGTTTTATGTTTGTGGGCTCTGACTTTCCGGTAACATTACAGTCATAGTGTGTCAGTTGAGAATGTCGGTATAGCGACTGGAAAAAGGGTCAGAGTTCGAATCCCGGTAGGGTCAAGAATTTTCTCTTCCCCTCGTTGTCTAGACCTGCTCTGGGGCCCACCCAGCCTCCGATCCAATGGGTACCTGGGGCGTTTTTCCTGGGGTTAAAGTGGCATGGGCGTGAATCTGACTGTGGATCTATACCTTCACTCCCCCATACACCTTCATGGCGTAGTGCTAATTAGTTGAGCACAGGATCAACTTTACCTCTTTTTACCCTGCTACATAATTTTTGTGATGGTCGCCAGTGTTGTGTCATGCGTTTGTTGCGACATATGTACTTTCCTGACAAAGGCGAACGTTATGTAACACGAAGAAGCAGTATTATTATTCATGTTCAGTTACCAGGCAGCTTCCCAAGAAAGTAGCTTCCGAGTGGCGTACTGGAGGTTCGTAGTAGCGTTTAGAAGAAACGTAGGTCAAAATGGGCACTGAAAATGTTATCTGTCTTGCTATGAAAAGGCATCTGTGCAGTTAGATGTATTGTTGATATCTTGTTTTGTCTCTGAACTGAAGAAGCGGCCAAGGTCCACAAGGGCCGTAGAGCCATGGATGGATGGACGGACGGGTGCATTAATCAGTAATGCTCTTCGGTTGGGGAACACGGCATTATTGGCAAACACCATCTAAATGTGGACATGGTTCGCAGCGACGAGTAGGATCTGCGGCGGATATCTGTGTCAACAGAATTGTGTTTGAAAGTATTTGCGCTTGTTTCGTCCAAGCCACTGGGAAGGAACCCGGCAGTATCTTCTCTGAACATGGCAGAGATCAGACACGTTGAGTTTTGCCCACGGATTGTGCTTCTGGATTTCATATGATACTCCATCTCCCCCCCCCCCNACTGAATTAACCATTTGGCGTTTGCAGTGGAGACGTAGTATTTTTTTACGTAAGGCAGGAAGTGGATTTATAAATATTATTTACATGAATTTGTGTTGACGTCAGAGAGCTCTTGCGTTAAGCTCTTAATGAAAGTCTGCGAGTGTGTAGTTATACATCACCGAAGGAAAGATCATGTTTCTAGCAAGAGAGAAAACTGAACGTCGCGTTGTGAAGTGTTTAGCATTCCTGAATCGATTTCGGTAGGTTCGGGGTTTAAACGTCGGCTTGGAGACTAAGGTGTTCGTTGATTTCCTCATTCCCTCCAGTCACATGCGCGGTTAGAACCCAGAATTAGGCGACGACCAGTTCCCATGCCCTTTCCAAGTCGATACTCACTAACGTCCCGTTCTTCGGAGCTACATAATCTGAACTTCTGGCTGTGTCATTAAATAAAAGTAAATTTGTCCCTGCGCTTACATAAGTAAGACGCCATGAAAACATATGGGGCTGTGGGGGCATTCATATCGTCGGCTGTATACTGACATGGGTGGTTAGCGTCACGCTTCTACCACTCTGCTCCTGAGAGGAAGCCCCCTTCGGTACCCATTGGATGGACGGCTGGGCGGGCTCGAGAGGATGTCTGGACGCTACGGAGAAGAGAAAACCCTGTCTTGCGCTGCCGAGATTTGAACACAGATTACTCGGTCGTCCTATCCGTAGACTACCACAACTTCACAAATAAATGCTCGCATATAAATGAGTATAACAATGAAAATTCTGTGAAACCAGTACTGGGATCTGATCAGAAGCAGGCTGATGGCTGTGTTTGTATATTGTCAACACCCTTCATCGTGATGGAACTGAAGTGACGTGGTGGAGAAGCCAGTGATTTGCGCGCCGTAACCAACAGCGCAACTTCCGACAATCAATACCAAGCCAGAGCTGCCCAGCACTGAACTCTGATTCGTGGTGTGACCTCACGCTGGCTGCTCCTGTCAAGCCCTCCCCCGCGTTCTTCTGTTATTTTACAGCGCTCTGCTGCAGTTACAAGCTCATAAAAATATNGGGAAATGGTCATGTCCCCTCTGCACCTTTCCAGGGGGTTGTCCCCCCCCCCCCCCCCTTCAATGCTGTGGGTTTGTGACATAGCACGTTCTCGTGAGAACTTCGCGGGCGATTAGGTGTATCAGCATAGAATTAGCATTCCAACTTTTCTGAGACTTGTCACGCTCTCCATCATCAGGGAATAATTGAGACATTTTCCGAAACGTCGGAAACCAATTGCATATTGATACAGCTGGTGGCTCTTAGACTTCGCTGCGTACAGTCACTGTGAAAACTTCGGATTATATTGTCTTGAACAGCTCAATCGTGGTATAGCGACTGGACTGTGAGCTGGACAACCGAGGGTTGAGGGTTCACATACCCAGCCTCGTATAAAATGCTCACCAGGGATTGTTTTCCCGGTAGTAAGCGGCAGGGGCGGCCGCGCCATAGCTCAAGCGGTTAGTCGCTGGCTTCCCATCGCGGCGGCCCTGGTTCGATCCGGGTTTGGTCAAGTGGGATTTGTGGTGAACAAATTGGCGCTGGGGCAGGTTTTCTCATAGTACTTCGGTTTCCCCTGCTAATCTTCATTCCACCAATTGCTCCACAATCACCCTCACCTATCATCTGGGGCTGGTACAATAGGCCAGAAGTGGCCGCAGTACAAGGGACTTAGTCCCACCCCACTAGCAACAAAAAAAAAAGCGGCAGGGTCGCTAAGCTGACCACACACCTTCATCAAGAGGATAAGTACTTGTGAAGCTACCTTCACTCTCCCCTACGTTTTCATGGCTCAGGGTAACTTTACCTTTGCCATATTGTTACATGAGAATTCATTAAAGGGGTGCTATTACGTTTACAATTTTATTATAACCATGGTTGTAAATAATTATCATCAAACGTCAAGGTCTGGTGATTCTACTCGCTGTTCGAACACCCGGAGACTGACTATCTTGGTAAGAGTTTCCGTTGTTTTCCTCACGCCCTCTAGCGATTGCTGGGTAGGCCATACCCGCTTCCCTTCATATACTTCCACTTATTCTTTACAAGTAATCTTCCTCTAACTCCAATATATATTAATTCTTAAAGGCGAGAATAAATAAATAAATACTCGTAGAATCGTTTGTCTCTCTTTAGGCCTGTGCGTGTAAAAGTAACATTTTCTCCTCAAGTATGTAACCTTTAATATGCAGTAATTGTTTTTTTAATCATTCTTGCCCTAAGATTAGTGCCTTCTAGCATACCATGCTTTATTGTCTGGTGGATAGACAGTAACGTCTTGAAGAAATTTGCTGGCTTCATCGTCAAGGTACAACTTCTGCACTAGAGAGGGAGGCAGCGAGTTCCTCAGTATCGCATGCCGTAAGACTTTGATCTTAATATTTACCGCCTTCAGAACGCATACATACATGACTTTTCTTCCGTAAAGTTGGCGACACAAGGCATGGCATACGTAGATTCGTAGAATGTATGGAGTTGAAGACTTCTGAAACACCAGTTGCGGATTCTTGTCCGGCCTCTGGCTTGGGCGTGTCGTCGATCCGATAGTAAAGCTGCAAATCTGTTGCCCAGCCACGCAGCAGAATCACAACTCGGCCGCTGAAAAGATAGCTTGTTCGCATTTTTGTGCTTCGGTATACGAACCTCCTGATGTGTCCATACATAGCGAAGGGTAGGTTCCACAAGAACGTTATTTAAGGTAAATTCTCCTTGGACTGACTCACCACGTGGTACGTGCGCGGCCGCGGCATAAGTTTTCCCATTAATGTATAGATACGTAGACTTTATACACAAATGAAGGGCCCTCCTGCCTTTACTGCTTTAAATTATCAGTGGTACCAAAGTCTCCAGCTTTACTTTTCACACATTTAGACTTTAATTATGACTTCTCACCAATAAATCGTATGTATTACGTCCATTTAGTGTTGACTGTTGAATGACTCTTTGTTTCATTAGGGCCATAGTGTTTCTTTGCGATCTGGGATAGCGCAGTCGGTATGGAGATTAGCTACGGGCTGGACGGGTGAGTCCCGGTAGGGGCAAGATTTTTCTCTTCTCCACGTCTTCGAGACCGGCTGTGGGGTTCACCCGACCTCCTTTCCAGTTGGTGCCGGGGGACTCTTTCCCCAGGGGTAAAGCGGCCGGGGCGTGAAAGTGACAATGGCAAGAATACGTGGATCTGTACGTCCACCTCCCATACCCCTTCATGGCCTGGTGCTTAATTGGTTAAACACAGGGGCAACTTCGTGCCAGTGTTTCGTTTCGTCTTCATTTTGTGTCACTGATTATCTGGACGAACCCCGCAATGCAGAGTTGTTACTGTATATACCGCCTGTTTCAACGCTAAACAATAAGTTTTAGGAACTGTTACCCACTTTCCGATGATACGACGCGGACCGCATAGAAAATGATTGCATTCAACGATTCTTCTATTCTTATGTATTCATTGGATCGGTAACGTTTTTACCGAGCCGTTGCCTAGCAACGATAAAAGGTTAGACACACATAAAGACGGATGGGAGGGATTTATGAAGTATGCCTTCACTCCCCCCATATATCTTCATGGCATAATGCAAGCATACAAGTAGAGACAGTTTTACCTTTACGCCGTTGAAATTGGTTCAGTTGCTATGTTATACACAACAGATTTCATAAAGATTGGTTCAGGCATTCAAAAGGAAGTACAGTTTCATAAAGACATTTTCAGGTATGGGGGTACGCGGTAGCATAGTTGGTTGAGGCACAGTGCTAGAAGCCAGGAGGTCGCGTGTTCGAGTCACGATGAGGTGGATTTTTTTAATTGACTCAATCCTTCCAGCAGCACTATGGCCCTGGGGTCGACTCAGCCTCTGGCAGAAATGCGTACCAGGAATCTTCCTAGGGGTAAAGAGCGGCTGGTGCGTAAGGCTGACCTCACCGCTATCTTTGAGCCGACTGTCTAGAGAAAATGTGGGAACCTCGACGTCTCACAACCCTATGGGACTACACGGCCTGTTACAAAGATACTTTAGCTTATTACCTTTTTACCAGGTTTAAGTATTCAAAAGTTAATGAGAGGGGATTTACAGAAGACAGCATGGTGTTATCGTACGCCTACTTATATTTTTTTCAAAATAAGGAAAGTGGACTGGAAAGAACTTTCCGTGAACAGCATTAGTAGATTAGTGTGTGTAATGGAGACGCTGTGTTTTTTTTTTCTGTACGGTAGGAACTGAGTATTTCTTTACCTAAAGCTCTACATTCTTTCAGACGTGTGTGTACCAGAAGGACTAAAGGGTATTGCCCCGGAACCGTCAAAACAGGAGCATAATTCTGTTACCCTCCCCCCCTTAAAATGTAGTGTTTCCGAGTACTCCCTCATTTCCTCTTCACTTTCCCCCCGTCAGGGCATTCTTCTAGTGCAGCCCTTCCCATTTAAATTCTAAATTAAACCATTTTACAGTAGAGGCTACGAAATTATCTAATTCACCTCTAATTGAGAAAATCATAATTCCGCTGCCCTTTTCTGAAGCCAGAGCTTTTAATCAGCGTTTCATCTTCACTTTGATGTTTTTCTTTTTCTTTGCACTACAGCCCCAGTGGTCCTAGGCCTACCTCCATGAACTTCTTCGTTCACTTCGGTTTTTCTAGATCTTACACATTCGGTAGGACTCCTTGGGCGGGTAATCAGCTCGTCGCAAGGCCTCTACCCGTACACAAACACAGAAAAACACGCACACACACAAATTAAACATCCATGCCCTGAGTGGGATTCGAACCCACGATCCCGGTTTCCAAGCGAGTGAAGACAGTACATGCCTTATACCTCTCGGCTACCGTGACCGGCCCTGGCCGCTTTACCCCCAGAGAAGGAGCCCCCAGTACCCATTGGATAGGATAATGGGAGGGCTCCAGAGCCTGTCTGGACGCTGTGGAGAAGAAAAAGTTTTGCCCCTACTGAGAATTGAGTCCCAGTCTTCCAACCCGTATGCCGTCGGTATACCGGCTGAGCTGTACTCTCTGAGTTTTTGATAAAATATAGTACACCACGTTACCAATCCACACACACACGTCAGTGTTAAGTGCACCTTCTCCAAATCCTTTAAACTAGTCTGGTAGATTGCTGCTGAGCCTCCCCAGCTCAGTCATTCTTGGTTTCTAGTTCCGCTGAATTCATGCCAATATGTATTTCTTCTAAGTAATATATAAGAATTCAGTTCGTACATCACAGGAAACATATGTCAGCCATTCCATCAGTTGTTGCGTCACAGGAAACACATTATGTCTCTGCTACAGAGGCCAGTCGGTTACTGATGTTTAGGGATACGCGAAACATATGGATACACTCAGTGAGCAGAATACAAGATTTTAGCATGTCAAAGAGTTTGGTACATATAGAACCACTGGGTTATAAAACAATAAGAAGCTTTGATATGTGTGTGCCCCCCCCCCAGATTAATGTTATATAAAGTGCATCGTTGCACAGCAAACTACGCTCCAAGCTCGAAGGGGGCCCACCATGCGGTACAGCTCATGGCTCCGAGATACTCTGTGCGCTTGCCCGTCTTGTTCCCACCTGCCCGCCAGAGTTATCGACTAAGTCCTCTCACAGATTTCCAACGTGGGCTCTTTACATCCCCCAAGTAGAGGGAGACAGCTGCTGCAACAGCCAGACTGGTATTGCTTCCCTGTTCTCACTTTGTGGTGAGCCTACAGAGTACTTGCTTGTTGATGTTCTGACGGAAACCAAGCTCGGCACGGGACCATAACCTGAGTGACTTCATGTCAGTTGACATTCCTACAAACTTCACTTCTTCCCATATGCGCCAGCAGACAAGCAGGCTCAGACATCTCTCCCCCCAGTTCTTTGGGGAGAAAAAGGACAAAGTTGGAAACAGCAGAAAATATACCAAATGTTGATACTTATAATTAAAATTACTGTTAATGTACAATGAGGCCTCCTCTGTGGTCTGGTGGTCAGAGTTTCTGGCTACAGATCCAGAAGTCCCGGGTTCGATCCCCGGCGCTACCAGATTTTCTGAGAAGTAATGGGTCTGGAACGGGGTCCACTTAGCCTAATGAGGATAATTGAGCTATTTCAAATAAATAGCGGCTCCGGTCTATAAAACCGAGATTAACGGTCGTGGAGATCCGTTGCGCTGACCACGCGACACCTATCCGCTAAAGTTGGCACTAACTTCGCCGACAAACGGCGGCCGCTCGGTCGGTATAGTTCGCTTACGGGCTACAGGCCACGGAGTTTATACGTCAGTAGAAACTGTCAAGCACAGCTCAATAACAGACGTCTTCAAAAGAGTATCGACCACGAGATAGCCTCGTTTGGCTGTTGGAGAGGCCCTGGCTTAAAGACATTCATTATGTATTCTTCGCGTTGTAGAGTCTTTGGCCTTCGTTTATCAATATTTTACCGCACGTTTCATATTTCTCTGGGTCTGTAAGTTATCTTCATGAACTTTTAGATATCTTGTTGTCATTCTTCTTCCTTCTCGTGCTTCGTCTGTTTACCGCGTATTAATGCATTTTTCAGTTCCTACGCGCAGTCAAGCCAGTTTCGACTTGACATAGGCCTACTCATTCCATATTTTCCCAGGTCTTCCCCGGTCTCGGTGTAATTTGATCCTGTAGAATCTGTTTCAGCGTTTGATATTTCAGTTTAGTGCATCGGTTCCCAGACTGTGGTTCGATACGTACTATAAGAGAGGTCGCCAAGTTCTCAAGAACTATTTAAGTTATACGTAGTTGCATCCACTTACAGTTTTCGAAAATCGGTAAGATTTAGTATGTATGCTTTCGGGAAATGTAACTCTAGCCTGCGAAACATTTCGCGAATTTTCCCATGATTATGTACAGGAACGTTTTATTACTTGCTGTAGGTGTAGAGAGGTTGTAAAGGTGTTTAGGTTCCTGCTTTCATCGTACAGCTTCATGGTTAAAGTAATGGTGTGCTTAATTCTTTAAGCATCACGCCATGAAGACCTATGGGGGAGAGAATTTTTGACCTCAGCACCAAATGGACGTGGGTGGTCGGCTTTACGCTCAAGGAAAGAGATCCCTGTGCCCCTTGTGTATGAGTCTGGGTGCACCCCAGAACCGGTCTGGGCGCTGTGGAGTAGAGAGAGTGTATCTCCCCTCTGCCGGGAATCAAACCCCGATTCCTCGGCAGGCCAGTAGTATATAGACTAAACGCTCGTGCCTGATGGTAACCTGCAGTGATGAGGAGAATTGCATCTCGCACTGGCCGGCCGACTTGAGAGACCTTGTGAATTTATGTAATGATGCGAGGTGCTTGTTGTAGTTCCTGTATTTCTTCAGTAAAAAAATATAAAAGAGATGAAGCTATCCCTGTAACAGGCTGTGGAGTCCAATAGGGTTGAGACATCGAGGTTCGCACATTTTCTAGACAGATGGCGGTGATGTTGTCTGCCTTACGCCGCTCTTCATCCCCAGGAAGACTTCTGGTGTTAATTTCTGTTAGAGGCTGAGTCGACCCCAGGGCCATAGCACGGCTGGAAGGATTAGTTCAATTGGAAATCCAGCGACCTCGGGAATCTAATCCAGGACCTTCCGGCTTGTAGCATAGTGCCTCAAGCAACTACGCTACCGTGCGACCCCTTATTTCTTCAGTTAATGTAATTATCAATAAAACAAATATGAAAATGTTTTCGAAGAAGTCTGGCCAAATATATATAATGTTAACGGCACATAAAGCGTGATTCGTGCAGAATAGCGCTTTACGCGCAAATTGAAAGGAAAATTTTCGCCTTGATACGCCATCCCACGTAACAAGCGATCCTTGTGCAATCTGCCAGAATATGGAAACCGGATCGGATTAGTGACGGCAGTTAATGAACTACAGAATCAATATGAGGACTAGTGACGTGTCGATCTTGGATGTGAGTTTAGCAGCAGGCTTGTTTATTTCAAGAGTTTGATGCACTGTGCCGAGAGGTCGTCGGTCACCTGTGTAATGTTCTATGCATGAGTATAGTAGTGCTTGAGATCTGCGTTGAGGCTCCTCCTCATTACAGTGGTCGTTGCATTTATTATACATAAGTTATGTTGGATTGCCCAGTGTCTGGAGTATAACATACATACACGGATGTGTGACCCCGTATTTGTGTGTTGTGCACACAGAAGCCTTACAGGGGATTCTTGTTTTAACCCATAAAGCCAGCGAGCGCCCCTTTTGTATACTTAACGAGTTTTGTACCGAGCAAGATGGCTTGAGGAGTTTACTTTTCTGACATATTCGGATGATGCTGTGTTCGAATCTCGCCTGAGGTATCGACTATTCATGCTTTTCGTTGTCCCTCGAGGCAGACGTCGTGATAGTACTTACAAATTAGGCAACGGCCGCATCCTTCAGCATCGCTGAATAAATTACTAACAAATAAATAAATAAATAGAAATCTTGAGTAATTAATGCAAATTTATAACCCAGCACAGATAGTTGAGAAGCTACTTGAATGGAAAAGTAGCGGCTTCGGTCCAGAAAACCGAAATTAACAGCCGCGGGGATTCGTTGCGCTGACCACGCGACACCCTCTGTTCGCTAAAGTTGACACTAACTTCGCCGACTAGCGGCGGTTGTTCGGTCGGTATAGTTCGCTTGCGTATTAAAGCCACGAGGTTTTATAACCAAACCGAATTAATCTATTATCATCAACATCTTAATTGCTAAATTGGTCTTTAATTTTCATTTGTATTTCTTTGTATACAAAAGAAAAATGAAGAAAATTAATTTAACCACCCACCCAGCCTTCTGCCTAATGTGTATCAAGGGCTCTTTCGCCGGGGATGAATCGGCCTTGGCTTGAGGCCGACCACTCAACTCTATCTGGTGCCGAGGTAAAGACTGGTGGAGCTGTAAGTCCGCTCTTTCTTACGTTCTTATGGCTTGGTGCTTGGTAAGTTAAGCACGGGAACAACTTTACTTCTAACATTCCCTTGTATTTATTATGTATTTTAGTGTCTGCCTTTAATAGGCCAGAGCCGTTGACAAGCACTAAAAAAAAAAAACTTTATTATTATTATTATCATTAGCGAGGAAGTCAGTATGAATTTTGTTTACGTTAAATTCGTCGGACGTAACCACAGAATTTCGCATTGTGTTATGTTTAGAACTGTGTGGCGATAAAGAGCGTGTCATGCAGAATTTGTGGTCACGGTTGTCATCTGCCTCCATGCCGGTTTTATTATTATTATTATTATGTATATTTATTCATGCTTACTTTTTAATTAATGTCGACTATCATATTTTGTATTCTGTTTTTAAATTATTTTTGTGTATTTCTCTCTATTCGTGCTAACTTTGTAATTGGCCTCTGTGCTGTTAAGTTTGCACGTAAATAAACACGAATTGAATTGAATTTTACTGCAATTGGGTATTCATCCGGTGGATACAGACAAGGAAAGACTATAACATAAAGGGAACAATACAAAACAAAGTACATACAATATGCAAGGTACACATAGTGAAAATCCAAACATATAAAGTCATAACAGGGCAGGTGAAGTGCTTAATTCCGATACATAGTGTCATGAGACTGAAAGATTAATGTAACTGTCTCGTAATGTGCTGTCCCCTGGGGAGGGAGTGAGGAAAAGTACGAAAATCTTCAGGATAGGTGGTCTTCAGACCTAGATCCGTACACGGGAACTCCCAAATACGAAATAGGCGTGTTACCCACTCGAAGTTCTGGCGGTATCGCTGTACATATGGTCGGTAGCCACATCACGAATGGCGTCATGTGGCGCCCCGGGTTGCCATGATGTCTATGACGGTGGGCGTGAACGGGTCTTGCTATCGCACGTGGTCCTTCCTTTTCCAAACCGTAGGCCGGGGGGGGATGCCCCTCTCACTCTCCCACTTGGATCATGCGCAGAACGCCCCACAATCGTATTGGCGACTAGTTTAAGTTTAAAAATAAATTTTTTTATTGGGACAGGTATAAGCGAACCGATCAATGTCTGATATGAGGTAATCCCCCCAAAAAGCCTTAGAGACGTTCGGTTTTATACCCCAAATCATGCTTAGCTTCATGGCTTTGTGCTGTTGGAATAGAACTTGCACATCCTGCTGCGGTACGATTTGGGCTCCGTACTGACCTCGTCAACATCAAAACGGATGCGCATATGGCGGAGCAAAACTACTAGCTTCTTGTGCAAGTTATCGCGTCGCCTATTGGTAGGATTGTGGGCTTGTGCGTTGTGACGTCATGGAGACGGATACCAGGGTTTCAATAGGAACTTGCAGCGTCGTTTAATGAACTGTAAATAAGAATCTACCCGCAGACTGGGAATGCTTAGTGCTGTGGTGACAAAGGATTCATAACGATTTGCCTGTTACAGGTCGTGTTACAAGCACCCTTAATGATTATGCATAAATCGCAACTCTCACGCCTGATCGTTATGAATCCCGACAAGAAATTTGCCTGTTACAGGTCGTGTTACAAGCACCCTTAATGATTATGCATAAATCGCAACTCTCACGCCTGATCGTTATGAATCCCGACAAGAAATTTGCCTGTTACAGGTCGTGTTACAAGCACCCTTAATGATTATGCATAAATCGCAACTCTCACGCCTGATCGTTATGAATCCCGACAAGAAATTTGCCTGTTACAGGTCGTGTTACAAGCACCCTTAATGATTATGCATAAATCGCAACTCTCACGCCTGATCGTTATGAATCCCGACAAGAAATTTGCCTGTTACAGGTCGTGTTACAAGCACCCTTAATGATTATGCATAAATCGCAACTCTCACGCCTGATCGTTATGAATCCCGACAAGAAATTTGCCTGTTACAGGTCGTGTTACAAGCACCCTTAATGATTATGCATAAATCGCAACTCTCACGCCTGATCGTTATGAATCCCGACAAGAAATTTGCCTGTTACAGGTGGTGTTACAAGCACCCTTAATGTTTATGCATAAATCGCAACTCTCAGTCCTGATTTCTTGTCCGGATAATTACCAGTATCAAAGATAAGTAACAGTTCCATGTTCCGGTATATAACGCCGTGTAGCCCGTTGAAAATCGACGTTTCGAAGGAACGCATCACCTCCGAAACGTTGGTTTTCGACGGACTATACGGCCTCATACGACTATCGCAGAAAATAGAAATATTCATAGCCACCGCCCTGAGTTCTTCCAATCACGCATCAGAGATATTAATGTCTCGTTGAAAAGTCAGGATTAATTCAAATTCATGCCTCAGGAACCATAATCACCCTGATGTAGGTCTGCTGTGTAGGCCCGTAACCTACAGCCGTTGACAGAACAATGGTGTATGACCTAAACGTTACAGATAAACTAGAACGACGATTTTGTAGCCTTTGTATAACTTTCTTTTGCAGAACGAAGCAAATAATTTAAAGACGGTTATATGAAGCTCAAATCCATGACGTAATTGGTTTTGATTAAGTCTGTAATTTATAATTTCTTAAGAAATAAGTTTAAAAGTACACGATTATTTCTAGGCAGTCTGTTATACATGTTAACCTTGCGTTTATAATCGTTAAATATTTGCAAATGGAGAAGAAATCTTTGTGCAAAAGTTGTAGGATTTAAAATGGCAAATATATTAGACGATTTTAATTTAATTTATAAATAGGCCTATTACATAAGGTGAGTGAACTTATCACGTAATGAGGGGCCGGGTGAATCAACAGGAAATTTGTTTTACGTCTGTAATCGCTTCGGAGTCCGTCGAATGCTTCTGCTTTTTCTGTGGTCTTTCCTCTCGACCTCACAGGCGAATTCCCTGTAATAGATTAGACCATTTCCACATCCCATTATATCCATCGTAGGTATCTAATTATTCCGTTTTATTGGACCAGCTGCCATCCTTGTAGCGTAATTAACTGGTACGCATTGTACGAATGTATGATAGATACAAAAAAAAAAACCCGTGTCTTGAGTCCGCAAGCGAACTATACTGACCGAACGACCGCCGCTTTTCGGCGAAGTTAGTACCAACTTCAGCGGATAGAGGGTGTCGCGTGGTCAGCGTAACGAATCCCCACGGCCTTTAATTTCGGTTTTCTAGGCCGAAGCCGTTATTTCCTTGAAATAGCTCCTCAATCATCCTCGCGAGGCTGGGTGGACTCCGTTCCAGACCCACTACTTCTCAGAAAATAGCGTCAGGAATCGAACCCGGGACCTCAGGATCTGTAGCCAGGAACTCTGACCACCAGACCACAGAAGATAACGAAATCTGTGGACCGTCCGAAATATGTACAGGATTATAAAGGCGGATGCTGATGGAATGTCTGTCTTACCTACACATATAATTATTTACTGAATAATTGTTCTCATTTTCCTCTGTCTAATCGTTTTCTTTCCGTAGTGAAATAATGTTTACATCGACACGTTATGGGATGTGAGGCCTTGTAGTTCGATAGATAGGTACCTCACTCGACTGCGTCACGCCCCTTAATACGCATCTTCGTGAGGACCCAAATGAAATATAACGACAGAAATTTCCTATGTTTGTTGTGTTTATAGGTCTACGAGTATATGGAGTGCAAAGAAAACCGTTACTGACATTTCACTTGCGCACTTTCCCTTTCTTTGTAGCCTCCTTCGATTCCTGGCGGGGATGCATCGAAATTTTTTTCTTTCTTATTAACAGAGCCCAAACCGGCTCTGGGAACCACCCAGCCTTCCATCCACTTGGTATCGGAAGCTCCTCCGGGGATAAAACGGCTTCGGCGTATTACCGACTGTTCACTTCCATTTAGTGCTCAGGTTAATAATAATGTCTGGAGCTTTAGACTTACCTCCACTTCCCCCCCAGCATACTTAATTGAGCATGGAGACATCTCTATGTTGGATATCATACTAGTCTGACTTAACATTTCGTGCTGTGACCTTGAAGGTTTTCTTATCTCGTCATAGGCCATTATTTGGCGCATGGCACTATTGTGCACTGTTTGCTTTAACAGTCGCTAAATATTCATTATTTCTTGTTCGCAAGTAACTTTATTATACATTTCCCACCGATCTTTGAAAGAGGCATTCTGTGTATTTCTTTGGAACCGAATGTTTAAATATTTTGCTGTGCCAGACGATGGATAAATATATGGATGACTACTGAGGTCCATCAAGTGCAGCGAATGTAATGGGAGTGTACAAATGATTGCCTTTGCATGTTTCAACCACTACTGGCCATCATTAGAAGGCATAGCCAACACTGAAAAAAATACTGTGACGTATATACCCATTGCCAGGCAACGACTCGATAAACACATTCCCGCGATAAGCGTACGATCGCAACAGTTGGACGTCCATTTCTAGGCAACACGTCAGTAAATAAGTATTCACAATAATAATGAGGCTGTCTTTTCTGCGTGGTCCCTGCCAAGCTGTTATAAAGGGACTAAGAATGTCGTTTAAGTGAGTTGTCGAGAAGTGGAGATGTCAGTTGGCAGAATAATTGAGAAGAAATGACAAGAAATGAATTGGACTGTGCCAAGAATACTTCATGTGTGATTTGAAGTGACAGTGAGACTGTTGCCAAGACACGACTAGTGATGCCATGGAACCCTAGTGCATGCGTAACGGGTAAACTATGAAGTGTGTAAATCAGCGATTGCCCTGTATTGCCTGTAATCCCGAGTTGTGAATGTATAAGGTGCAGTAAATCCAATCCAAAGCCCACCTTATAAGTCACGCAAACCCCTACACGTCACAATTCTTCACATGTACGATGAACATAGCAATCTGTGTTCATAAAGGGACTTCTACCATTATAAGTCGAGAATAGGCCAAAATAGTAATCGGGAACTATTGGGTTTGTGGACATTGCCCATCATTCGAGTTTCTAAAGAACAGAGTGTTTAGGGAACTGGTTCTGTTTCCGTCCTCGGGTGAGTGAGTGGGAGACACCTACACATTTGAGTCCGCTAGAAATAGGTAACCTCAGTCACTGGAACATACGGAACGTTGTGTATGTTGCATTCCATGTGAATGTGGCAGGACCTACATTGGCGAAACAGGCAGACCACTATCCTTGCGGCTCCTTGAACATAGGCACAACCTCAAAGAGGGTCTTATAGAAAAATCAGAATTAATCCAACATGCCTCTCAAGGCGATAGGATAGACTGGGGTGAAGATAGGATTTTGGAAATTGAAAGT
The DNA here is from genome assembly GCF_002891405.2 of Cryptotermes secundus. NCBI lineage: Eukaryota > Metazoa > Arthropoda > Insecta > Blattodea > Kalotermitidae > Cryptotermes > Cryptotermes secundus. The sequence continues at coordinate 2,737,452 of NW_019727789.1, read as the reverse complement.
AACAGTCCAGTGATTGAGGTTAGCTCTTTCCGACAGACCCTACAGAGCGACCTCACTCGCCGGAGGACGGAAACAGATGCAGTTACCGAAACGTTGTGTTCTTTAGAGTACCGGCAGATGAACAGAGTTCAAAAACCCAGTAAACCCGAGTGTCATACACCATCGTTAGAGGCCTTTAGAATCTTCTACAGTAGTAACGTATTTAAATTATGTTTTCGAAAACTGATACCATCAATTGAAGTCCGGACTTCGTAGATGAGCGATAAGCCCATTCTCGTTTCGGTAAGAAAGAGAGTAGATGAATATCATACTCGAAACAGCTTTCGAAGCCACGATGCCCCACTGCCCTGCACCGCGTTGCCACGTAACTACAGCTGCTCCGTTCCTATACTTGTACTTCTGATCGATTGTAGCCCTCTCCGTGTACACTCCACCTACTATTGGAACGTGGATACACCGTCATTAGAAAGTTTTCAACATACTTGCGACATTCAGTCACACGTGCACAGGGCTTTGTTCCTGTAAACTTGCCTACATGAGGAATGACGTACCCAAGTTTACAGAGGGGATGTACTTGACCTGATTGATCGTTGTATTTAAGGTGTTAAACTAACTCCGTGGCCTCTAGTCTGAAAGCGAAGTATACCGACCGAGCAACCTTCTCTTGTCGGCGAAGTTAGTGCCAACCTTAGCGGATAGAGGGTGTCGCGTGGTCAGCGCAACGGATCCTCACGGCCGTTAATCTCGGTTTTCTAGACCGGATCCGCTATTTGCTTGAAATAGCTCCTCACTTGTCCTCACGAAGCTGAGTGGATCCCGTTTAAGACCCACTACTTCTCGGAAAATCTGGTATCGCCAGGAATCGAAGCCGAGACCTCTGGATCTGTAGCCAGGAACTCTTGACAACTAGACCAGTATTTAAGGTATAAGCAGTACAACTGTGTACGACTTATTTCGGTGAACTCCTAGGTGATAAAGGTAAAAAGGCAAACCCTAAAGTTGTCCCTGTGCTTAACTAATTAAGCACTACGCCATGAAGAAGGGGGATCGTATGTGTAGATCCTAGTTTCTTTGATCTGGGCACTAGTTGGAGATGAGTGGTCAACGTCACTCCTCGGCCGCTTTACCCCTGGGGTACCCCCCCCCCCCGCACTGTACCTACCGGAAAGGAGGCTGGATGGGTCCCAGAGCCGGTCTGGACGACGTGGCGAAGAAAAAAATTCGTAACCCTGCCGGGACTTGAACCCCGACTCCTTGGCTGTCCATCCCGTAGCCAGTCATACCGACTGCGCTATTCCGGCACCACTCCTAGGCGATGCAGCGCTAAATTAAGCTGGGCTCCTTCGGTCTCCGCGCGTGCCAAGTTGCGATCGCATCTCCCTGTTGACTTCCATCGCGTTTGCCCTGTCATCACACACACGGAAATGTTAACTAGAATACTTAATACGAATTTCTTGTATTTCAGCCAGGATTTTTCCCGTTGATCATTTCTGTCGTCTGCATCCAAAGTCACGTCTTTTGGTTGTCGTGCATTTGTAAGGTACAATTGTCCCCGTGTTTAAGTAATTAAGCACTATGCCGTGCTGTTGTATGGAGAGTCAGTGTACAGGTCCGCATATTCGACATTAGTTGGAGGTGAGTGGTCAGCTTAAGGGCCGGCCGCTTTACTGGCATGGAAGGAGCCCCCAGTACCCAGTGGATAGGAGGCTGGGTGAACCCCAGAGCCTGTCTGGACAACGTTAAGAAAATTCTTGACTCGAACTCTGACCCCTCAGTCGTCCAGCACGTAGCCAGTTGCTATACCGACTGCGCTACCCTGGCTCCTAATCGTCTGGTAAGCCTTCGTTAAAGAAACCAAGAATCCATTTTACTGAACAGACCACGGCATGCATTGTTCTTCATATGTGTATTTTCTATCACTTGAGATGGGGACTGAATTTTAATGTGAAATCCGATTCACGGATTTAAAAATCGGAACAGAATGTTTATATGATTCACGTGGAGTGTAGTTAGTTATTAGTTATTAGAGAGGGTGGGTTTCTCCATGCACTGAGACCTGTATTGGTCCATTGTGCTTCCCTCTATGATATTCTACCAGTCTCTATACCCTACCGATATTGGTGCGTTCCATCAGTCCCGACCGAGCCAGCGAGTTCGTCTCTACTGGCTTGGCGGTATCTATAATGGTTCCCCCATCTATCAGAGGCGTTAGAGACTACTGTTGGGCGGGAAATGTCCTGAATTTGGCTCAGTGACCTCCTTTGGAGGTATGAGGTTCTTTTACATGCCGTAAAGCTACGACACGGGACCCACGGCTTAAAGTCCCTCCCGGAGGACTTGTTCCCTGAATTTTTCGGCCCTTAAAAATTCCACGACCTCCGCCGAGTTTTTGAACCCGCGTACCACGAGTCAGGTGGGAACGTTACCTCTAGACTATGGAGGCCGCTTACACGTGGGGGTGTAACGCGCGTTCTGTGTTCTGTAGACCCGGTTGGAAACAGCTCTGCAACGTGTGAAGTTTCTGGCATTCACTTTGGGCTTTGTCGGTCTGTTTTGGAGATCTTCACATCCGTTTGACTTCAGCCTATAGAAATTTGTGAAAGGTTGTTTACGTGGCAAATGAGAAGCGACGGCGTCACATAAGTGACCGAGTTCCGGCTCCTCAGATCTCCACTTTATATTCGCGCCTTGGTTGCCTTGTCGCAGCCTCGAGGCAGGCCGCCTCTAAAACAGATGTTCTTTATTTATGGCACTGTTGTGGAAGTTATCCTGGGCCGACGGGGCTAGCGTAGGCTGTGCCTTAGCTCAGATGACTGTTGGCCTCGGAGACCCGGGTTTCGTCGCAGGGTAGACCATATGGAATTTGTGACGGGCAGGGTGCACGGGGTTAGGTTTCTCTTGTAACAGTTACGTTTTTCCAAGTCAGTTATTCCATCACTTATCAGATTCACCCATCATCAGGAGCTTGTATAATATACCCATTTGAGGTCAGGGTGCCAAGGTTTGCCCCGCTCCAAAAATAAAACTGCAATATACTCTGCGGTGTGTTCTGTTTCACATCCTTGTTATAAATTGTATGCATAACGTATTAATTAAGAACCGACGTGCCTCAGTCGGTATAGTGACTACGCTACGGGCTGGACCACCGAAGAACTGGGATTCCGTTCCAAGAAGGGGCCGAGTTTTTTTTTTCTTCTCTGTGTCCAGCCTCCTGTTCGATCGATACCGGGGTTCTTTCCCATTGGTAAAGTGCGGGGTATTATGAACACATGGAGCTATACCTCCACTCCCCCAAACATCCTACGTACATTGGTATGTGTTTTATCACTGCCTTCTCACGTATCCTCTTAAGAAATATATTTAGCACATGTTAATTATATTTTTAAGTCAGATGGGAAATAACTTGACCACGCGTGTAGGGTGCACTGTGCTACAAGCCGGAAGGTCGCGGTTTCTACTCCCGATGAGGTCATTGAATTTTTCTGGGGTCCACCCAACATCCTATCCATTGGGTATCGGGGGGTGAAGCGACCAGGGCTTGAAGCTGACCACTCACCTCCAGCTAGTGCCGAGGTCAAAAAACGCATATCTATACATCCAATTCCCCATACCACCTCGTGGCGTAGTGCTTAATTAGTTAAGCACAGGGGCAGGTTTACCTTTTTTACTTTTTTTTATTGCTAGGGGGTGGGACTAAGTCCCTTGTACTTCGGCCACTTTGGCCTATTTTACCAGCCCCAGATGAAAGGTGAGGGTGATTGTGGAGCAATTAGTGGAATGAAGATTGGCAGGGGAAACCGAAGTACTCGGAGAAAACCTGCCCCAGCGCCACTTTGTGCACCACAAATCGCACTTGACCAGACCCCGGGATCGAACCCGGGCCGCCGCGGTGGGAAGCCAGCGACAAACCGCTTGAGCTATGGCTCGGCCAATGCCTTTTTTATCTTACCTAATCTTTCCAGCCGCACTATGGCCGTGCGTTCTATTCGGCCTCTAACATAAATGAGTACCAGGGATCGCCCTGGGGGTAAAGAGTGGCCGGCCGACGCCTAAGGCTGTCGTCACCGCCATCTATGAGCCGATTGTCTAGACAATGTGGGACCCTCAACGTCTCACAACCCTATGGGCCTTCACGGCCTGGTACGGGGATAGCTTTTTTTTTATTTTTTATTTTTTATTTTTTTTTTTTTTAAGCTAAGTGCTGTTGCCGTGACGTGTGCGGTCTGCTTGCAGAATATGACCCGTCGGTTTTCCCCCATATTTTCCGCATGATAATTCTTAGAACAGACGCTAGTTCAACATTTACAAACGATTGGAATAAGATTATTTGCCTCTAAGAGCACAATTTTTGTAACACCTTCAATCTCGGAGCTGTACAGTATCATATAGCTTCTAGTTTACCTAACGATCACCCAGCTACTCAGACGATATGAAGTTCAGTGGTTGCATGATGGTGAGCAATGACTTTGAGATGATACGGAAAGAAGCGGTTGTGACCTAATTTAAGGTACTGTCCTGGCATATGCCGGAATAGCGCAATCGGTATAGCGACTGGCTACGAGCTGGACGACCTAGAGGTCGAAGTTCGAGACCCGGTAGGGTCAGAAACTTTCTCTTCTCCACGTCGTCCAGTCTGGCTCTGTTGTCCACACATACTCATAGCCAATGGGTAACGGGGCCTCTTTCCCCGGGGGTAAGGCGTCCAGGACGTAAGGCTGACCACTCACCTCCAGCTAGTGCATAGGTCAAGAAAATGTGGATTTATACATCCGCTCCCCCATACGCCTTCATGGCGTAGTGCTTAGTTAAGCACGGGACGTTACCTTTACCTTACCCTGGTATATGCCTGGAGGGACTGAGGAATATCGCGAAATATCTCAGGATAGTGTCTGCCCCGCCTGAGATTCTAACGTGGCAACCCCCCACCCAATACGAATTTTGAGCGATGTAGTTTTTGCTTTCCTGTGCGTATCTACTTCAACATATGGAAGAAGAATATTAATACGGAACTTTTTTTATTAAAATCATGACATTTTCTTCTGAAAAAGACGTTTTCTTATCATTTGGCCTGCAGTCTCAACAAATTTTTTCTCGTTTTAGATCGCTTCTTCAGCAGTGAATGAACTGTTGGGTATCTGTTATTGTGTGTAGCATTTACCCACGAAGTTTGGCAGAGATCCGCACAGAAATGCTCGTGGAATGTAAAGTAGGTAAAAACAAAGTAAAACTACCTCTCTGACGGGCCGTGGAGGCCCATATGGTTGTGAGACTTTGAGGCTTCCACATATTCTCTAGACAATCGGCTCACAGATGGCGGTGAGGTTGTCAGCCTTACGCGCCGGCAGCCCTTTACCCTCCAAAAATATTCCTGGTACTCATTTTTGTTAGAGGCTTAGTCGACTCCAGGGCCATAGTGCGGTTTCAGAAATTAGGTCAATGGGAAATATCCACCTCATCGGGACTCGAACCTGGGACCTTCCTGCTTGTAGCATAGTGCCTCAGCCAGTACCCTACCGAGTGCCCAATGTAAAGCAGGTGCCATGCTTTTTCACATAAACTTCTGTTAGGTTCTGCGTGTGTACAGCGCTTCTGTAAAGGTATTCGTTTCATCATCGTGTACAGTACACAAGATGGCGCAGAGACGCCTCAGGCTACCATTTTATGTCTGATGGGATGAAGGACAGACGGAACCTTAAGATCTGTTTNTGTTATGCCCCAAAATTCGAGATAGTAGAAGAAGCCACGGCCCAAAAATGTTCGCGCCTAGCGAACAGTGTTGCACAGTTATTGCCGCAACTTGTAAACATCAGTAATGGCAAGTAGGCCAGGAATCTGCTTGCCCAGCAAGGCTGTGTCCTCACAGCGCCAGAAGTTTGCCTAACTCGGGCACTGGAGAATCGGAAGAGATTGCTTACGCAGCGATCAGACGCCCGGGGGGTCTGCCCACATCCCGATAAGACCCAATGAAAGCCTAACTTAGGAAATTAGAACACAAGGGAGGAGCTATCTACCCCCTTGTCCACGCGGAATCAGCGAATTAAGACTATAAATGAGGGAAATTCAAGAGACTTGGGATTCTGATTTTAAACAGAATATTCAGTTGTCAGCCGGAGGCTCTCAACGACATGTATTCCAT
>NW_019727789.1:2717075-2731221 GCF_002891405.2 Cryptotermes secundus | reverse complement strand
TCGGCTCACAGATGGCGGTGAGGTTGTCAGCCTTACGCGCCGGCAGCCCTTTACCCTCCAAAAATATTCCTGGTACTCATTTTTGTTAGAGGCTTAGTCGACTCCAGGGCCATAGTGCGGTTTCAGAAATTAGGTCAATGGGAAATATCCACCTCATCGGGACTCGAACCTGGGACCTTCCTGCTTGTAGCATAGTACCTCAGCCAGTACCCTACCGAGTGCCCAATGTAAAGCAGGTGCCATGCTTTTTCACATAAACTTCTGTTAGGTTCTGCGTGTGTACAGCGCTTCTGTAAAGGTATTCGTTTCATCATCGTGTACAGTACACAAGATGGCGCAGAGACGCCTCAGGCTACCATTTTATGTCTGATGGGATGAAGGACAGACGGAACCTTAAGATCTGTTTCATTAAATTTAAGCTTTCATGTCATAGGACAGACAAGCACACGAGTAGTTTTGTTCAGGTAGAGAGTACGTGTAAGAGAAGAAGTCTGTGGAAGAGTTCTCACATTGCTGCGTGTAATGAAAAATGCATGGGCCCCATCTTACACACGCTGTTTGCTAGGTATATCTATCTGATTTGTCATAAGAACGGTACCTGTCTCTTCCCCGGAGTACTTATGTCATATTTCATTTCTGAAAATATACAGGGTGTTTTATTTTAAGTTAGTCACCGCTTAATGGAGATGTTTGAGATATATATTAAGAATTTGGTCTTCTACAACCACATCCAAATTTCTCTGGCAATTGTATGGCCAAATAGATATAAATATTGAGATAAAGAAACGAAAATTTAGATTGATTTTCCACACGCTGAAGGATGGTGAAGAGCCATCAAAAGTCGCGCTTCAGTGGAATCCTCAAGAAAATAGAGGAAGGGGGAGACCAAGAAATAGCTGGAGGAGATCGACTATGAGAGAAGCTGGAAGAAGTTGGAGTGAGTTGAGGTATTTAGCGGCGGAGACACTAAGCATTATTTGTTTGTTTTTTTGTTTCACGACGCTGTCAGTCAAGCAGAACAATGGTACGACGATTGGATAGGATTTTGAAGGAACCAGCTGTGGTCTCGTCGAGGTACCATCTTGACATTTGCCTGCAGGGACTGTGGAGAACCATGAAAACTTCAGGACAGCCGGTATCTTGGCCGAGATTCGAATCGAGCACTTCTTGAATATGTCTGCAAGTTTACCGATATACAGGCCTGCTAGGTTATTAGTCATTGTTATACGTGTCATCGCTGTATACGTTTGTGCAGGAAAATGCAACGGAAAGATCTACACATTTCTAATTTTTTATCTGTATTGATGGTAACGCATGAAACACCCTGTATATGGTGTACTGAGTAATTTTTCCCACGTCCTTGTTTTTTTTTTTGTCTGAATGTATTAAGCTCTGTATATACACTGTAATGTTTCGAAAGGTTTTCTTTCTTTCGCAAGTTACTTAACGACGCTTTCCATACTGAAACTGTATAGCGTCGGGAACTTCCCCCCCCCCTCTCGTCTCCTAGCTGTAACATGTTATATGTGCGAAATATACACTTGACGGAAGGCCAAGTGTATTCATAAGAGACAAGCCCATCTTCGTCGGAGAGGATGTTACATAAGGACTATTACCGCAAGAATTCAGTTGAAAAATAATCTATGGTCGTGGTGCTCAAGGGGCTGACACCAAGACGAACTGATTGGCGGCAAACCACCAGTTGTAAAATAACTTTGACTGTGACTTAACAGATGTCAGTATTTGAGAGTATCTTAATTATATGCAATATTTGGAGTGATTTGGAGTGCCAGTTTCTGTGTGGAAATCCGTTACTAGGAGACGACTAGTGGAAGACAGAGAATCCTAGTGCGTGTGCAGCGATGAACTGGAAAGTGTGTAAATCAGCAGTAGCGCTGTATTAGAGTGTAATTAAGAGAGTGTGTAGCAAGCTGTTAATAAATCAGATCATCAGAACTAGAACCCGTCATTTCGTCACGCGTACCACCCTACACATGACAATATCCCCCTAACGTTTTAGCGTTTTGAAATGGCGTGTAAATCATTCATGATCGTACGCTGTATGGAGTCATGGCTCCATCACATAAGTCGCAAGTAAAGAACAGCTATTGAGTGCACACTTCACTCCAGTTGAAATTCGTGTGAAACGTCGAACTTGCCACTAAGACCAGTGATGATATTTCCCATAATCTGAAAAATGTTTGAAACTGCTTCTTAATTAACGTATTGTGGCCTGGTGAATAATTCAGTGAAAGTTTCCGTTTTTTGTAGTATTTGTTGATATTAAATTATGATTTTATGAGAATATTATTCAGTCTGGCCCTTGCGCAACCCGGTTTTTAACGGCCTTTGTGACGCACATATTCCGACACGTGCAGTGTTTGTAGTGTAACCGAATTTTTTAAAGGAATAATACATCTTGGTGGCCTTGAGCCTAGAAACATGGAACTTAACATGTGTTTATGGTTGTGTAAGTTACCTCCAGTACTGATAAAAATTTGGAACTTCGTCATTTCATGACAGAATATTCGTATTAATGTTAAACACACCGGACGTTAAGAAACTACATCCAGCTTTTCCAGGCTAGTTGGTTTTCTACAAGTACTAAACGTTTGTTTATTTATTTATTTAATGTTATGACTACCTTCCTCTTGGAAGTAAGTCAGGCTTACGTGTGTACACAGACACACGGCATAAAATTTATACATTTACTCATCGCAGGCATACATTCATGTATCAGATGTATCCTGGTGTATATAAAAATGTGACTTCTCTATTGAGTTCTCGCTCTCTCTCTGGGCCTCGCCAGTACAGCCATTCTTGGTTCGTGGTCCCGCGGGACTTATGGCCATACTTTTCTGTCTCACGGCTCTGGAAGTCGTGCAGCTGAGCCCTATCTCTCTTCAGGAAATTGCTAATGGTCCTCGCCAAAACATGTATTGTCGGTTCCAATTGCATCGGATTCCGTGACCGTATTTTACTGCCTCATGACTTTGCCTGTTTGTCAGGCTGCTAAATTCCTGTTGTCCCTCGCCAGCACAATGAAGCTTGGTTCCGAGTCCCGCGGGACTCATTACCATATTTTATTTTTTGGCCCTAACTATCCATCTATCTACTCTGATGTAGCCCTTCCAGCATTAATAATGCAGCATGTCTGCTGAAAGCAAGAATTGTAAAGCTAGCAGAGACAGCCTTTGTTGGGGAACAGCTCTTTAAACACGCCCGTTGCTAGTCAGTGGTTCAGTAGCCGTCACGTGATGGCTGCAACAATAGAAGAGCTGTTGGAAGCGGCATTTTCTGTGTGGTCCGTGCCGAGGCTGTGTAAGGACCAGGTGCCATTACCAGTCGGTCGAGAGAGAGAGTGCAGGCTGGCAGAAATTTGAGAGTTACAGTTGTGAGACTTGAGAAGCTGGGGCTAGGACAGTTTTGGAACTCAGATGAAGGGGAACGTCCGCCGTTGGAAGCGGTGCTTTCTACTCGGTCCTTGCTGAGGAGTTATCTTGCAGACAACTGGGGCGGCCGAGTTATTTGTAAGTCCTGCTGTGAAGAGAACACTTACGTGTGCTGTAATTACAGTGAAACTGTTATAATTACTATGTTAAAATTCGTTACCAGGATACGACTAGTGAAGACTGATAAAACTTTGCTTGTGCTAATGATTTGTAAAGTGTTGAGATTAGCGATGGCGCAGTAGTTCCGAGTGGTGTTTATAAGCGGTGAGTAAATCCATTCACGAATCGATACCCCGTCTGTAGTCACACACATAAAACCTTACAAATGGAATATATATATATATATTCCATTTGTAAGGTTGTGGGTATATTTAGGGGGTATCTGCGAACCACGTGCAGCAGGTTGTAGAATACCCGATGCCACGACTCTGCCCGCTGTCAAGGTGACCCTTCGGAGCGGTTACTGAGCGAGTGCAGATGAAAGTTATACTCTCGTAACTTGTTCTTGTTGGTATATCCGAGAGCGTTTAACTTCAGTTGTATCTGCGTTTTCGTTTAACAGTCCCTGTGGTCGTTAACTAGTATGAGTTGTGTCGCGGCTTATTCTGCGTTCGATGTCACTTGTGGCTCTCGAAACGTCAGCGTGAATCCCATCTCCATTGTGAACAGAAACAGCCGTTAATTGAGTTACTGCCTCAGAGAGCCAGAAAATATTGTTTCGGGGAGGAAGAAATGTTGGTAGACCTCAAAGGTGGTGGAATCATCAGCAATTACGCTACGACTGTTTCCACTTCAGTATTCACTGTTACACGATCATTCAGTATATATAGTCTTGACTGACAGTGATGGTAACTAAACTGCAAACTGATGAATAGCAGTGAGACTGTGACCAAGCCCTAGAAGCCTTTCTTGGTGACTGTCCAGCTTGGCAAGAAAATTCCGTTTCGGAAAACGAAGGTTCACTACAAATTTTTAAATTTCCACGGCGATGAATATTCAAACGGTCTAAAAAAACCGAAATTAACGACCGTGGGGATTCGTAGCGCTGGCCGTGCGACACCCTCTCTCCTCTAAAGTTGGCACTAACTTTGCCGACAAACGNAAGAAAAAGATGAATATTAAAATGGAAGTCTACTGACTATGTTACCGGTTAGTGTCGTTGGCTACCGACGTTTTTGGGGAACCAACTATCTCCATTTTCAGATTACTCTGAGGATGATTGTAGGTTTAGGATACGCAGAAGATCGAGGCAGCAACTTGTTTCGGAATGTTGGTGGCCATTTACGCGGTGTCATAAGTCAGAAAACCAGCATCACACTACAGCACTTGTTAACAGTAACTCTCCATTGACTCCTTGTGAGCATATTCGCATCTCAACAGATTTTATTATAATTCTTATTGCATTATCCCACCCCTTCCACATTTGCTACAAGGTTTCCAGCGTGTTCTCTTCCTTTGAGGTTTTACTGTCAGAAATGCTGTGTTTATTTCTTGTTTTCCAATGCGTGCCTCATGTACTGTTTATCTCCTTCACTCAGTATAATTCCCCTGTTAGCATCCTATTGGTAACTAGCCGCCGGAGCTTTATACATAGATTGGAAGATAATATTAAAACGGAGTTACCGAATAGGTTGGTCTAGAGGTAACTCTCCGGACTTTTATTCGGGAGGTGCTTGGTTTGAATCTCTTCCGGGACATCCGCTATCTTGACTGAGGTTTTTCGTGGTCATCGTCAGTCCAAGCAAATTCCGGGGTAATACTTCGATTAGGCCACAACCCCTTCCAAATCCATTCTAATTCACTGTTCACTATTCATTCACCATCCGATGCTATATAGTTTCGATACTGAAAGCTTGTGAAATGACTCGGGAGAAGAGAACAGAGTTTAAGAAAATGGATTTATCTGGCACGTGATAGTAGTCGCTTAGCTAGTCAAGAAGGGCCCATGGCCATGAAGTTGGTTTTGGGATACAGCTGCTTTTGAAAGCCGTCAGCCAGCAGTTCAGCTGCAAAACAGAGGTAAGGATTGTCGCGGGTGATGTACTGAGCATTCACGCAGTTTCATTTCTAAACGAAACTGTTCGTGTAGATGGCGAAGTTTCGAAGTCAGTGTGAGTGAAGTTACCGAGTGTAGTACTCGACTCTCCATGGGGAACAGTGGAGGGTCGGCGGCCTGATTTCAGACCGTGCCGCGTTGTCACCGTCATATGTCATGTGGATTGAGTTGCCTCGCCGTACCGCTTGGCGGAATTTACATTATTGATTGGGAGCTAGCTGCCTCTGAACTGCTGTTACGGGATGGGGGTTCCTCAGAAGCATACGTTTCTACAACCAACTAAAACTGATGCTGACAAAGGTGGATACAAACAGGCGTTTGGAGGAACCAATTTAAACCAGATCACTTCAAGAAAACAAAAAAGAAACTCTGAAATACCTGCGCCGCTGTTCTTCCAATGCGGTCCAGTGTAAACATGGTCAGCCTTTATGTAGGCCGGTTTTCAAGCCTGTGACGACATTGTTGCTGTATTTTGTATGATTTCTTAGTCTCGTCACGCTGGGGATGGCGCTGTTATCATTTGATTATAGATTATAGCCAGTGTCATTTTTATATAAATCTGTAATTCGTAAACAGTTTGCTTATACTTGCAGCCGTTTTATAACTGAGTCCGAGGCTTTATGCCCGAAGATTCAGAATTCGATTCGAACCAGCCATGGTGCTGGGGCTCTTTCCCGTAGGGCAAAGCGATTGGGAAGTGTAGCTGACCGCTCACTTTCACTAGGAGCATACCTCTTCATGGCGTAGTGCCCCGTTAAGAATTTTTCATTTTCCAGTTGTTCAGATTATGAGGGAAGAATGGTATGATGATTAGTGAATAATGAATTGAAAGCGATCGTGGTGTGATTGTGTGCGGGAACTGAGAGAAGTTCTGGATAGCCGATCTCCTTGCCGATGTTTGAACCTGAGACCTCTCGAATATAAAGCAGGAGTGCTGATTGTGGCGACGTTCGCTCTGGGAACCAGTTCCTTTCTGTAGGTCGCAGCTGCAATGGCGATACTGTATAATATTCGAGTAGGCAGTAGACGATGGTGTATAACACTCCGGAGTACTCAATTTGTTTGGTTTTTGCCCTTCGTTCAGTATTCTAGAGAACACATCGTTTCGGAAGCTTGATCTGTTTCCTTCCTCATGTGAAGACTGTTTGGTCCGTTAGGATCACTGGACCTGGGCGTCAGATAATCGGAAAGGATTTTGAAGGGGACGAGGTCGTCGTTTGATCTAAGTACTGCCTCGCCATTTTCCTGGAAGGAATGAACGAAGTCCCTGCCGTGATCCGAACTGAGCGTTGCCGCCAGATAAGCCGTCTTTGCATTAGATTTGTTAAACTGTGTTCATAAATATACGTGAACGGGGTGACAAATGCAATTTTTATGTCATTGAAGGACATAATTATGAAGACAGATAAAGGTAAAAACTATGAAGTTGTCCCTATGCTTAACTAATTAAATACTATGCCATGAAGATGTATGGGGAGTGGACGTATAGATCCACATTTTCTTGGCCACGGCACTAGTTGGAGGTGAATGGTCAGCTTCACGTCCCGGCCGCTTTACCCCCGAGGAAAGAGCCCCCTGTACCCATTGTATAGGAGGTTGAGTGCTCCCCAGAGCCGGTCTGGACGACATGGAGAAGTGAAAATTTTTGCTTCACCGGGACTCAAACTCCGACTTCTCCGACCTCCAGCCCGTCGCCAGTCGCTATGCCGACTGAGCTATCCCGGCTTCGCAGACCGATAAAGGTAGAAACAGTAACATTGGCCCTCTGCTTAAGTAACTACGCACAACGTCATGAAGGCTTATGGGGGAGTGGAAGTATAGATCCACATATTCCTGACCTCGGCACTAGCTGGAGGTGAGTGGTCAACTTATGGAGACCGATAGTCCTCGTAAATGGCATAATAATAATAAAATGGCTCTAAGGAGTATGGATTTTGGAGAAGTTGATTTAAATCGTATTGTGATAGTGTCCAGTGGCGGATTTCCTGCTCTGACAGTGATGAAATTTTGGAATTTCTGTATTGTTGAATATCGGCTGCTCAGTGATATACCATTTTCCAGAAAATCAGTTCGCAGTCTTAAGAAAAGAGATGCAGTTTCCTTTTTCTAAGCTTTCGAATGTTGAACTTTTAAAACGTTACCGTTATCAGTTTAGCTTTGCCACCGTCTTTGGACATTGCCCGAATACATCGTTTGCTTGAACAGGCAGTCATCTGCGCTGCTAAACATCTCTGTCGTCAAGGCTAACTTCCTCGCATCAGCGAGATGATGATGGAATCTTTCGGATGACTGTTGTCGAGCGAGCAGGGGAGTACAGGAACCTCTACCAATACAGCGCGTGAGGTCAAGGGCAGATATGCTGACGATTCGGGACGACCGCCAGGGACGGGTCTATTGCTTCTTTGACTTGGAATCTGGGCGAGCGTCGATGGTTACGTAGACAGGTGTGACGGAACGCATCCACACTACATTTACGCAATCTCTAGTCTAGCAAGGCAAGTCAGAAGAGGTTATGACGTCACGTTACGTCATGTGCACATCTCCCCCCACCCCTCTTATCGGTGTGGGGTCCGTCCTCATGGCCGACTGGCTGGTCACTGANCCTTCTCTCTCTGTCTCTCGGCACTGCCGTGTTACAGTCGGGTCCTACCGCCTCTTCTCTCATTGATACCGCGGTTTCATTCATCAGTTCATCGGCGGTGGATAAGGCAGTTTCTTATTGCAAATTAAGGCTTGCTGTTATAGCTGATGTGTCAGGCTGTACAGTTTCATGCGTGATACTAACTCACTTGTGCATCTAGGCGTTTGTATGCAATTCATAATACAGGAAATGCCTTACGAGTGAATGACGTCCATTCATGCTTCTTGAATTGTAACTAAATGTGGCATATGTGGGGGTGAACATTTGTGTTTGGGCCTGTTCGAACTCTTGTCCCGAGTTCTGGTTAAACATGGCGTGGGGCATGTACCTACGTTTAACTTTCGACCAGTTTCAACTCCTCCCAGTCTTCCCAGTGTTGAGGGAATCGAGTTTATTGAGAGGTCTACAGGTTTAGCTTTTTTTTTTTTATTTCTTTGGGTGGTGTGAGGCTGAGTCCACTTGGTACGCCGGCCATTAATTGACCTGTTAGACCGTCCCATGGCTCAGGCTGTTAGTCACCTGCTTCCCACTGCGGCGGCCCGGGTTCTAGTCCAGGTCAGGTGATGTAAGATTTTTTTGTGGACAAAGTGGCATTGGAGCAAGTTGTCTGCCAATTCTTATTCCACCGACTGCTCCACGCACATCGTCTATCGTCCGGGTTTGGTACAATAGACCAGTAGTGCCCGACGTACGAAGTGGACTCAGTCCCATCCCACCCCAAGAAAACTAAAAGAACTAATTGGCCTGCTGTACCAGCCCCGGACGATAGACGGGAATGCACTATTTGGTCAATGAAAATTGGGAGGAGAAACCTAAATAAAAAGATAAGGTAAAGGTAAAGCTATCCCTGTAACAGGCCGTGGAGGCCCATAGGGTTGTGAGAGGTTGAGGCTCCCACATCTTCTAGACAAACGGCTCATAGATGGTGCTGAGGCTGTAAGCCTTACACGCTGGACGCCCTTTACCCCCAGGAAGAATCCTGGTACTCATTTCTGTTATAGGCTTAGTTGACCCCAGAGCCACAGTGCGGCTGGAAGGATTAGGTCAGTTGAAAAATCTAGTGACCTCATCAGGAATCTAACCCGCGACCTTCCGGCTTGTAGCATAGTGCCTCAACCAACTACGCTACCGCGGTCTTAAAACATTCAGAGCTGCGTAAATTTGGATGTATGAAATATTTTGTCTGTTTTTATTAGTTAGCTTTGTAACAGTTTCTGTAGCCGGCTAGCTACGGCTGGACGACCGAGGGGTCGGAGTTAAGAGTCAAAAATTTTCTCTCTCGACGCCGTCCAGACCGGCTCTGGGATCCACCCAGCCTCCTATCCAATGGGTACCGGGGGCTCTTTCCCCTGGGGTAGAGCGGCCGAGGCGTGAAGCTGACCACTCACTTCCAGCTTGCGCCGAGGTCAGGAAATATGGATCTTTATATCCACTCCCCCATACGTCTTAATGGCGTAATGCGTAATTAATTAGGGACAACTTTAGAGTAGCTTCTGAGGGGAGACGTCTTTATAAACATTTCAGATTATGAGAGTAGGGTGAAGTTGCGTAGCAACACCTGTAGATATATAGTACCTGTTCGAAATTGGATGCTGGTTGGGTCCCACAGCCGTTATGGATAGGTAAAAAGTAAAGTTGTCCCTGTATTTAATTAATTAACATTGTTCCATGGAAACGTATGTGGGAGTGGAAATATAGCTCCACCATTCTTGAACTCGACACTAGATGGAGATGAGTGGTCGGTCTCACAACCACTGGGGAAATCACTCCCGGTTCCCACAGGATAGGTTGGGCGGGCCCCAGAGCCGATCTAGACGTTGTGGGAAAAGAAGCCTTACCCCTGTCGGAATTCGAACCCTGGTTGTCCCGCTCGTAGCCCGTCACTATACCAACTGAGCTATCGCGACTCCTGCCGTCATTGATATTGCGGTGCAAAAAGAATTCCCTCCCCCCACCGGAAGTATAATCCTGTCCATCCAGTTCGTAGGCAGTCATTGTTCTGACCGAAACGTCATTTCTCTTTCACCACTTGAAGTTGTTCTCTTTGTTCTCTGCCTCAGAAGCGCGGATTAAGACACGCCTGGTATAATTTTGCTTGAAAATTTTCCCTACGTACAAAACAGAGTCGAGATGAATGTTACGGCCGTTATTCGTACATAACGTAGAGTTTCGTAGTTGCATTTTTCACCCGGTAAGCACTGTACACTTAGACAATTAACGGCAAAGTTGTCCCTGTGCGTAATTAATTAAGCACTACGCCATGGAGACTGGGGAGTGGACAATCAGGAAAGTTTGGATTACTGGACGTGCATAATTTTTAAGAATGCCATCTTCTGGAATGTGGCACCATGTAGATTTTGTGTGAACCAACGTTTCGAGAGAACATATCGCCTCCATCTTCAGGGTATGCAGCCACATGCACACGCTGGTTCCCCCCTGAAAATGGAGTCGATACGTTCCTCCTAAACGTCTGTCCACACAAAATCTACATGGAGCCACATACCAGGAGATGGAATTTTTCGTAGTCACCGCCGTGGAAACGTCAGCTCTTAACGTGTACAAATTTCCTTGTCGTATATGTGAAGAGTCTCGGGGGCCCTAAAAAGGTAGGACAGTAACATTATATTCTGTTTAGCGCGGCGACAAAAATTTGTTTTATAAAACATAAATAATGGCAACAAACATCGAAAGCTGACTTCCATATGGATGAGGTGAGATGTATGTACGTTGCGTTTATGTTCGTGGATTTTCTTTTCCGGTTTTACATCGCTTTCCTTTCAGTTGATTTTATATTGATAAGTATTATTTTGCTTTGATTATAAATTATTGTATCTGTAAGTACATGACCATTATTATTTGTAAGTCAGAATGATCTTTGGTCATCCACATCCGGCCGGTGTTTGTGTGTATATTTTATGACGTAAGACATCGTAAGAATATCGTTAAGTGAAGTATTTTTTCCTTTACATACGATAAACAGAGAGATAAGACACACGACAGACCTCTGGCCAGAAAAAATCAACATTCGTTGCCAATGTAAGATTTGAGGCTTTCACGGCGGTGACTATGAAAAAAGCAGTCTTCTGGGATTTGGCACCGTGTATATGTGGTGTTAACCGACGTTTCGGAGGAACGTATCGCCCCCATCTTCAGGGTAGAAGGAAAAAATATAAGAAATCCGCAAGCGAAGAGACCGTGAGAACCGGTAAAAGCAGTCTTGCGGATTTCTTATATTTTTTCCTTCTACCCTGAAGATGGGGGCGATACGTTCCTCTGAAACGTCGGTTAACACCACATATACACGGTGCCAAATCCCAGAAGACTGCTTTCTTCATTCGTTGCCAAGTTTTAGAATTTCAAAATTACTGTCTTCTTGTGTATGATGCCATGCGGTAGATAGGTACAAAAGTTTCAGAGGATTCTTGTGCCTCTATCTTCAGGATTAGTAAAGATGGCAACAACCGCCTTCTCCGCAACGGCGATACCAGACTGTTAAAGCACACGATGTCAGATCCCAGGCGACAGTATTCTTCATAACTTGGAAATCCGATTTGTAGTTTAAAAATTGTGCTTAACTGTTTCTAATAATATTTCTTATTACTGATAGGTCGCCCGTGTTTATAGCCCAAAAGACGGGAGACTACGCCAGGCGTAATATTGTATTCTGTAATCTTCCGTAAAACTAGACGCTGTAATCATATAAATGTACAAGTAAGTATTTTCCATTGTAAGCAGACAAGATACAGCGTGATTCTTGATGAGCTAAGGGAGGGGGGTCTGAGAACTTCAGTGAATGAGAAAAATACGCAAGCCTGCATGCGCAACCTCCCTTCCCCTTCTCAGATCCTGCAGCAGTATAATTTAAACAACTTAACGTTATGTATCAGAGTTTTCAAAGTTTATAAATTTCTAAATCCAAATAAAACAAATATTCCTGGAGGAAAGTATACACATTATATTAAAACATATCAATACCCGTCAGTAGCCTATGCAGTTGTTATTTTAATTTAATGCGTCATATGGTGCATAAAGTTTAAACAGTGCTGTGTATAAGGTTGTCCCGCCAAAAAAAATAATACGCATGTTTCACCTATCTATGTCTCTGCAGCCCTTTTGTTGGACCTTGACCGCTTTTTCAGTTCCTTAATATTTTACACAGTCGGTAGAACTCATTGGACGGGGGTTCAGCCCGTCACAAGGTCGCTACCTACACAGAACAACACAAACACGGAATAAACGCACCGAGAAATCCATGCCTTAAGTGGGATTCGCGCCCATGAACCCAGCGTCCGAGCGAGCGAAAACAGTTCATGCCTTAGACCGCGCGGCCTCTGTGATCGGCGCATATTTCATGCAGCATAAGTAAAATTAAGGAGGCTTTACAATTTTAGGCACTTATATTGGACGGAGGGTATAAAGAAAAATAAATGGCGGTCTGCGAAGGGAAGGCACATAACGAAATATCTGTTTTGTTAATATGTTGGCTGCCGTCGTAATTTTTCGTATTTTTGTCCCAGGTGACCTTTATTTTTTGTTTCAGACCGCCGTGTTGACACATGCTGTTTGTGGGCAGTTGTGAACTGTGCCAGCCACTGAGTATTTTGACATGTAGACACATTTCTGGCAACCCCCGAAATACGCGCGCGTAACAATAGATAAGGTATTGCAGGAAGTGTTTTTATGTGGTCCGCGCCATGCCCATTGCTAGCCAACGAGTCGCTGAACACGTTCCCGCGGCAATGAATAGTTCTGTTGCTAGGCAGCGGCTCTGTAAACATACCTTCGCAGCAATAGAAGAAGTGATGTTTTCTGTGGATCCTCCTTGATACTATATAAATAGTTCAGTCATAAATCAGAAGTCAGTCGTAGAACGAGAACGTTGCGAGGCCTCGGCAGTCAAGGAAGAAGGGTTCGGCTGAAAATTGATTGTGATTGAGAGTGATTGTACAAGAAGGTGATTATAAATCCAATCATCCAATCCAGAGCCCGTTATTATTAGTCACGGAGCCATAAACACGTGGCAGTATTATGGTATGCACAAGCCGTAATAAACACAGTCCCTTAAAGCTTTCATACAAGGATGGAATGCTGGATAATGGCGTGAAACACACATTAAAGTATTAGAGAGCTGACATGGTGTTCTCTGTGGCAGCCAAGGACACATCAGTGTCCTATATTGCATTCTACTTGTTGGAATGGACACTGCATAGTCCAGTTACTGTGTACAAGGGTTATTAAATAACCTACAATTAAGTAAAATTAATACAATCAAAATTGCCTGTAACATTTTTAATAATATCAGTACTGCAGCACTTAAGCCACTCACTACTGTCCAGCGTACGTTCTGCCATTCGCACCCGAGTTTCGGTGTCACGTTCGTGGAATCATCTAGCTCAGTGGATTGGATAAGTAGCGTGAAACTTATCTCACGTTCGCAAGGCGGGAACTCTAAACGAAGGAAGGATTTTTTTTATATATATATTTATTAGCAATCAGAATAAATACATTCTTTTAGCTAATTTGCTAATTTAAACACCGTCCTCGTGTGCTTATTGTGTCGTGATGAGGGCTCCTCCAATGAGAGATCCTCTAACCATCAAGTAGATCTGCGGGCCATAATTTCTTTAGCCTTCTTCGTTGTTGTTGTTCCAGTAGGGGCTGCAGTAATGTATTGCTATGGTGTCCTAGTTTATCGTGGTGTTTTATGCTTCTTTCTTGGATGACTTCTTTGACGAATGGTACATTGAGATCGTCATGTAGGGTCTGATTTGACACATACCAAGGTGCATTTGTGATCATCCGCAGTATTTTGGACTGTCTTCGTTGCATTATGGCTATGTTCGATTTACTGGCGCATCCCCATAGTTCGATTCCATAGGTCCAAATAGGCTTTATGATGGTCTTGTATAGAAGTACTTTACTATCTAGCGATGTGCTGGATTTACTTCCAATGATCCAATGTATGTCTTTTACTTTTAGGTCTACCTGTTTCCTTTT
>NW_019727789.1:2652326-2716679 GCF_002891405.2 Cryptotermes secundus | reverse complement strand
TATTTAGTCTCCGAAGTAAAAGCTTCTCAAATAATTTGTTTATTATGGACAGTAGGCTTATTGGACGATACGAAGATAATTCTTTTGGGTCTTTTCCTGGTTTTGGTATCAAGATAATTTCTGCTGTCTTTAATTGTTTGGGCCAAATACTAAGTCTTAGCATAGCATTATAGATGTATGTTAGCATGACTAATCCCTTTTTTGGCAACTCTTTCATCATTTTCGGTGTGATTTTGTCAATACCAGGTGCTTTTTTGATATTTAAGAACCCAATTTCTTCTTTGATTTCTTTTGGGCTGAATATTTTTATTGTCGGAATATTTGGCGGTAATGTGGTAATATCGTTCTCAATCTCTTGATCAGGATGACTGGCATTTGGCATAAAGACTTTCGATAAATGTGCTGCGAAGAGTTCCGCTTTTTCTTTATCGCTACGAGCCCATCGATCTGGACGACCATCTATCTGGATTTTTAAAGGCGATACAGGAGCTATAGGTTTCTTAGGTGACCTCACCATAGGGTTGTGAGATAATGAGGTTCCCACATTTTCTAGACAATCGGGCTCATAGAGAATTCTTACACTGACACATGCAACAGTTTGGTATAATTGAACTTTGTTCAGAGGCTACCAGGGGCGATTTCCTCGGCGGTAAAACGGGCGGGGCGTGAAACTGACACCTCCATGTAGTGCCGAGGTCAAGAATTGTGGAGCTATACTTCCACAAACCCTCCCCCCGTATGTGTTAATGGCATAGTGTTTAAGTACAGAGACAACTGCTCAGAGTAAAAGACCCGTGTTCTTTGTTGTAAAAGGAAAAGTTAAATTTCTCCGTTGCATAATTAGGCACCACACCAAGAAGAGTATGGTAGGGGGTTGTATAGCTTCATGACCCTGCCTTCTTACCCCCCTGTAAAGTCTGTTGCCCGTTAAATAGGAGGCCGAGTCGACCGGACCCCAGAGCCGATCGGGACACTGTGGAGAAGGGAGAAGTCTCTTGCCCATACCGGGAATCGAACCCCGGTTGTAGGTCGTCCCTCCCATAGCCCAATCGCTATACCGACTGTGGTTATGTGAAATGGTGGAATTGGTTGTGGTATGTAGTATAAGGAGGGAACGCACCCCCCAAAACGCAAATTTTGTTTGTTTAAATGTCATCTCAAGAGACCGAGGAAGATGCATGTTGGAATTTTAATTTATTCAGAATGGGTTCCAGTGCCACGCATTTCTGAAAGTCTCTGTTTCAGATTCACTGCGAACAGGAATGCCCTGCTGCTCTCGGGGAGCGCCGGCCATTGTGAAACCTACGGCTTCCCTGTCAACCAAGTGGGTTGTGTTTTGGGTGTAGTACTGTCCACGTTGGATGTTTCCTGAGAAGACCCGTCCACCCTTTCCGGTAGCATATGTCGGGTTGCTCGTCCGACATTAGGCCATGGTCAAGGCTTCCAGTCTCCCCCACTCCTCCCCTTCTCAGAACCTTTCCGATTCGTCCGTTGGTTGGATGGTGTATCCAGCGGTTACGTAACCCCATCTTCCGTGCCCCACGTGGACGGGTGGCGGGAACGCGGTTCTGCACAGTGGCGACTCGCGAGAACGAAGCGAGGATACTTGAAACTGTGGGTCGCGATTCGTGCCCTAAGGGGACCCGCGAGTTCTCAGGAATTACTTAGAACACTGCTGTATCCACACTACAGTCTTTGCAAGTTGAAGTCACTGAGATTTAATGTAGGTGGCTTTCAGAGAATGTGGTTGCAGCCGGCGAAACGTGTCACGAATTCGTCATGACTGTAGAGAAACATTTTATTGCTTACCGTAGGTACAGAGAGGCTATGAAGCTATTTAGGTTCCTGCTTTCATCGTTCACGTTCATAATGATCAGCAAGTACAGAACTGCACTTTTCGTTAATTGGCAAAGGTCGTGGTCGCTCAAATTGATGTCTTATTTTATAGAATCGCTGTATCACAAAAGTTTTAGAAACCCTGCTCTGAGGTAAAGACCTTTCCTGAATGCACCCGAATTCAGACCACTGGAAAGCAAAGGTGTAGACTGCGCAGAACTTCGATTGTCCCTTCGGGACCATGACTCCGCAATTATGGAGACTGGAATATTTAAGAAGGGAAGGAGCAGAGAGGGAACAAGATGTAGAGGGAGGGGAGGACAGAAGCAAAAATAAAAATAAGGAGAAAGAGGTGAAGAAGAGTAGGATGTGGGAAGAGGAGATGCAGAATAGGAAGGAGGAGGAAGAGAGAATGTGAAGAACAAGAAAAGGAAAAGGAGGTAGGAAAGAACAGACAGAAGGAGAAGAGTGGGATCTTAAGTTAATGAAAGAAGGGAAAAGGTTGAAATGGAAACAGGATGATGAGAAAGAGAAAAGAAAAGGTAAATGGAGAAGATGAAGAAAGAGATAAAACAATGTTGATTCTTATAATTGTTATGTCATCTCAGTTCCTGCAAAGTTGAGAAATGTATCACTGCCAAATGCTGACATCTTCCTAATGTCCTGGGCCTGAACAAGAGATTCAAGTTTAAAATTTAAATTTGAATTTCACGCATTTACATTTTCTTTCTGCCCTTCCAAATGTCTTTGATTTTATCTTTAATGGCGAGAGGATTTGGCCTTAGCAAAATGTAATACTGTATACATAGGTAGCGTATTAATTCACTTATTCCTAGGAATATGGCCTTCAAGGGGCAACAGAAGTCTTTCCTAATACGTAAATGACCAGCTCAACTTCTTTCATCTGCTACATAACTACAGAAGATTTCACTTTCCATCGCTTTACCTGCTTTGCTTCCGACACGTTACATTCTCTCCAACCTGTCCCTACCAAAAGGATGTACAGGCCCTGCCTGAGGACCTTCTGAGCTGAAAAGTTCCTCTCAGCATCACCCCATGATAAATTCAGTGTTTGTCACAACCCCCCCCCTTCTCTTCTGTCTTCAAATTTCAAATGATCAACGTTGAAATAGTGTTAGATATAGATTTGACATGTAGACCAATTTCTAGAAAACTCCCGAAATTGGCGCACGCAACAATAGAAATGATATTGCAAGAAGTGTTTTCATATATCGTCCGCATCATGTCCATTGCTAGGCAACTGGTCGCTAAACACATTTCCGCAAAAGCAAATCCTTTACGTTATGACAAATGAGTTACTGCTACAGACAGTGACTCTGACAAAAGACAGACCCGTCCTCTCGTCAGAGAGGGCGCCCCACAATAACAAGACCTAAACTGTCAAACAGTAATAAATATCTGGTCATGAGCCCCAGATTGAGCTCGACACCAAGATTGACTGACGGACCGTCAGTCGCACTATGACTTTGGCTTGAAGTCAAGGTATCTGAGGAACCCGTGTGGAGGCGCGGTCGAATACCCGAGAAAGTTTGCGCTGGCAAGGATAGCAGCAGTTGTAAACGACAGACCCAACCTCTCGTCAGGAAGAGTGCCCCACATCAACGAACCCGCATCTGCCTGACAGATTTGTGCTCTATTCCAAGACAGACTGGCTGACTGACCGTCGGTCATAAAATAAGACTGGACTCTGACCCTAATGAATCAGAACAAGAATGTAGCTAGTCCTCGGCAGTCCAGGAAGAAGGGTTCGGCTGAAGATTGATTGTGAATTATTGTAATTTAGTGTGATTGGTTGTGATTGTAAAAGGAGGCGTTAATAAATCCAGTTATCCAATCCAAAGCCCGTTATTATTAGTCACATATCCATAAACAATTAGTGAAAGTATGAGCTGGCTTTTGACGACAGTTATTAAGCTGATAATTGAAGGTTTTCTTTTGTTCCTTTGTATTGCCCATTGTTGTTTGTCATGTAATGTCAGTAAACAGAGACTGGGGAAGTACCGGTGCCTGACTTCTTTGTCTTTACATGTAAATTTTCATGAAATTCTACTGACACTGATGACACAGTTTTTGACATATGTAACTGTTTTATCTAAAATAGCAGAGATATGGTTCTGTGATAGATATTCATGATGATGGTGAAGAATCTTCAGGTTACATTTGAAAAGGAATTTGTTTCATGTCTTCGAACCACTCAGTGTATGAAGTAGGTATAAATTTCTGTTGAAGAGAACAAAAAGTGTATTCCATTTACAGTAAACAAATCATGTTAACTTCTGTAACAAATACAAGTTATTTTACCCTTCTAATCCAAATCGTTTTCTTTGGCAGACTCTCTCCGTTCATACAATGGATTGTCAGCTGACCTGTATAAGGCATCAGACTATGACTGCTTGGCATTATCTCTTATATCGCCGCTACCCAACGAGCAAGATTTTGCCATCAACGTATGTACACTTTTGTCCAATGAGGGCAAACACACCCTCAAGTTGGACAAGTATCCGCGTCTCATTGACTTCCTGCTGGCCCATGCTGGTGTCTTCAACCATTGTAAGTAACCATCAGCTGTGACTGTAGAATAGGAAGTGTGGGGCAGAGAGTTAAGGGCTCTAATTAATTTAATTCGCTTAGTGGGGGGTGGAGTCCAACTGGGTCCACTCGGCACGGCGGCCACTGATTGGCCTCTTGTACCTGCCCCGGGTGATTATGATGATGGAGAATTTAGTGGAATGAAGATTGGCAAGGGAAACCGAAGTACTCGGAGAAAACCCGCCCCGGCTCCACTTTGTCCACCACATATCCCACTTGACCAGACACGGGATCGAACCCGCGCCACCGCAGTGGGAAACCAGAGACTAACTGCTTGAGCTTTGGCGCGGCCAGAGTTAAAGGCTCTATGTTAGGATTGTATTTCGGAGCTTGTAACCGATGCTTAAAGTTGGTGGGGATACTATCCTGTTTTGTTTCAGGAAACAGTTTTCGTGAGGTTTAAATGTCTTTATAAATCTGTGTAAAGCTTATTCCTCCCTCACATTATGATATAAAATTAAGTATAAAAGAAAATAAAATGCAATTTGTTTATAGATCCTTTGTGTCATAACTTCTCTGGTTATAAAACAGGAAGAAAATACAGTGCAGACTTGTTTTATAATCTCCCTGTATCAGAACTTGGGTGGTCACAAAAGAGAAGTAAGAATGCAAGTGTATGGTTAGGACTGCACTGGTGTTTAATGTGACGCCATGTGGACATGGTCACCGATGTATTGGATGAACCTGCAGCCTCCACTCTGAAGATGGAGGCAGCAGCTACCTCTGAAACATCAGTAACCATCTACCAAACTACACATCATCACATCCAGGAAGACTGCAGTCTTAATATTCACCACCAGTAGAACTGCAGAGCTCATAAATGTAAGGTTGTATATGGTCCTTTTTAGAGAAACAAAAATGTAATTCACATACAGGGTGATTCACGAAGTTTTACCCCGGCATATGGTACATATTCCTGGGGTTATTTCCTGCAAAATTTCGTTATAAACTTGTGGTCGATTTTCAGTAGTTACGGAGTAACAATGGATTTTCCAAACGCATCATTATGAATGCAGCGCTATGCCCCCCCCCCCCCCGACTGGGCGACCATGCGTTCCAGTCAGCTGTGTCAGCAGATAACGCAGACCGGCTGGAATGTTGCGTTCCAGTCGCAAATGGGACGTTGTGTTGGTGACTTTGTGAAGTTAAGATGCCATACACATTTTCGACTAAGGAATACGTCGATATGGTGTTTGTTTTGGGTGTATGTGATGGAAATGCGAGAGCCGTTGCTGCCGAATATCACCGGTGTTGTCCTAATCGCAGGATTCCGAATCCTAAATCCGTTAGCAGTACATTCAACACATTAAGACAAACTGGTTCTCTCCCCAGCGTTCGTATACAATACGAACGAAATCCTCAACATGAATTGTGCGAAGAAGAAAACATTCTCGATGCTGTAGAGCGCAGTCCGCATGCCAGTACAAGACGTCTAGCTCGGCGGTTCGGTGTTTCTCAGTCCATGGCGTGGAGGACCCTTCATGAGAACGGGCTGCATCCTTATCATTTACAGCAAGTACAACACCTACAACTAGGAGACCGTGCTCTTCATCTGCAGTTCTGCAACTGGTTAAATGGAAATCGGCAGTTGTACCGCTTGATAATGTTCTGCGATGAGGCACAGTTTACACGGGACGGGGTCAACAACAGTCACAACTTACATGTTTGGGCGGACAATCCCCATGCCACGATAGAATCGAATTTTCAACACCGATTCAGTGTCAGTGTCTGGTGTGGTGTTCTGTATGATTAACTAATCGGGCCGTTCATTTTTCCTGGCCGCTTAACTGGTGAGATTACCTCCACTTCTTAGAAGAAGAATTACCACAGTTACTTGAAGATGTTCCTCTGGCAACAAGACGTCGGATGTACTTTCAGCATGATGGGGCGCCTCCCCACTTCTCCCTCGCAATAACAGCTCACTTGGATCGGCATTTCCCACAGCGGTGGATTGGTCGTGGAGGCCGTAACACCTGGCCTCCCAGGTCTCCAGATCTAACGCCGTTAGATTATTTAATTTTGGGCTGGATGAAGGACATTGTGTACCAGGTAAAGGTTCAAACACGTGAAGCGTTGCTTGAACGTATTCTGGACGCGGCGATGACAATAAGGAACAAACGCGTGGAACTGCGAAATGCTACGAGCGCGGTTCATACGCGTGCGACGCGTTGTGTTGACGTGCAGGGAGACATTTTTGAAAATCTTATGTAAATCCAGTCGTCCTCTAAAGCACTACAGTTTAAAGGAACAGACTGATAGAAGGGTGTGATATGCAACCATTGGTATGTTTACAGAATGGGATGCTGAAAATAATGTAATTTTGTAACATAAAGTCGATGAAAAATGTTGCACAATGCAAAATTAAGAAATTGAAAAAAAAAAGTTTTAGAATGCTTCTTTCCTAAAACATTAACGATATAAAAAGTGTTTGTATTGAATTTCTAATTTGTTTTGACTGAAATTCGAAGGAAAAAAAGATTTTTCGCCAGTTTTAAAATTACTGTATCTCCTTAATTATGAGTTGGATACCATTAGTATATTAACATTTTTCGTTCCAAATTACCTCAGGACTGCCCTCCCTAAGTGGCGGTAAAACTTCGTGAATCACCCTGTATTTACCTAATCTCATGGGGCACGCGGTAACGTAGTGGTTGAGGCACTATGCTACAAGCCGGAAGGTCGCGGGTTCAAGTCCCGATGAGGTCATTGGATTTTTTTTTTTCCACTGGGCCTAATCCTTCGAGCTGCACTGTGGCCCTGGGGTCGACTCAGCCTCTAACAGAAATGAGTACCAGGAATGAATTAAATAATTTTCCTAGGGAGTAAAGCGCGTCTGGCGCGTAAGGCTGACAGCCTTACCGCCATCTTTGAGCCGATTGTCTAGATAATGATGGACCCTCAACGTCTCACAACCCTATGGGCCTTCATGGCCTGTTACAGGGATACTTTTACTTTTTTTTTTTACCTAATCTCATATTACAAGTATCTCCATTTCCTACTTTCCCACATTAGATATATGAATAGTTATCTTTTTCTCTCTATTTGTCTCTCTTATCTGATCTGAAGCACTAGTTAATAGCCGAAAGATATAATCTCAAAGCTTGTGATGATGGTATATTAATACACAGTTGACTTTTTGGACAGGACGGTGGATAACGTCCAAAAACTCAGTAGTTTTACTGAGCCAAAATGTACGTTTATATGCGATCTAACTTTGTCGATTTCAAAATCTGTTAAAGTGAAACTGCTATTTAAGGTTTCTTTTGGTACCCAAGGATTTGAACACTAAACTTTGGAAGGTCTTGAATGGAAGGAAGTTAAAGCTGAGATTATTGACTTAGGGCCATTGAAATAGAGTTTCAGATGTAGGAAAGCCTTGCATCAAGAAACATTAACAGACCAGCAGTCCACAAAGAGCCATGCTAATTAAAGTTGCAGTTATTCAGCTTAAATAAATTATATACAGATTCTTTGATAAACAGTTTTTTAAATTTCTTATTCAAGTTAAACCAACATATAAATTACTGTTCAAGAATATTTGGTCCATATCCTTATGTTGCTTACAAGTCTGTCTCTTCCGCAGCATCAATGCGAGAACTATTTGAAGAGGTATACGGGAAAATACGGAAATATTCTCTGCAACACTTCTGGCCAGATGCACTGGCAGATTTGGACTTACGTGACTTGGCAGATGAAACTCTCTTCCCTACAAAAAAACCCAAGGTGAAAGAAGTGATATGTGAAGCTGACAGTAAAGCAGGAGGACTGGCGGGTGCCAGCTATATCAGTGATAGACCATCACGAAGTAGCAGTAGGTGTAGTGAGAGACTCATAGTTAAAAATAGTGGTGATGAGGAAGTTCTGGAGAAGATGGACACAGACATTTTGCCTCGCAAAATTGAGGAGGACAGAGAAGGAATGGTGGATAGTGCTACAAGCATGGAAGTAGACGTAGATCTGGTTGCAGGTGTGTGTGTGTCAGAAAATGTGGTGAGAACTGAGACAAAGCAGGCGTTTTATGAGGAGAGAGAAGATGGACTCTTGTATGAGGTGGACCGAAAGGAAAAATCAAAGACTGAGAGTAGCATTAAAGCTCTACTGAAGGTTGAACCATCGGATTTGGAATTATTCTGTTTGGGAAGATCGTTTGGGACACAAGATTATGTTGGTCAGAGAGTGTTGCAGGTGGCCACGATCCTTCGCAACCTAAGCTTCGTAGAAGAGAATGTGGTTGTTCTGGCACGCAACGTGCCATTCCTTCGTTTCTTGCTGCTCTGTGCAGGCTCACGATGGAATTCTCTGCATCAGCTGGGTCTGGACATGCTAGGCAATGTTGCCCATGAGGTGTTGATGGAGGATCCCAGTACAGATCGTTTAGCTGCCTGTTTGTTGAATTCAGTGACTCATGGCCTACATTCCGAGGATCGGCTCATCGTTCTGTCATGCCTTGAGGTGCTCAATAAGTTGAGTCAGAAAGATGAAAATGAAGATATAATGCTACGTTGCCTGGACCAGCGTGTCTATGACCAACTGTGCAGCTTCCTCACACTTCACGACATCATGCTTCTCATCTATACACTCGAGTGCCTGTACTCGCTCTCGTCGCTGGGTGAACGTGCTTGCAACTGTATTGTTCGCGTTCATGGGGCCATCGAAACACTCGTATCGCTCATCACAGTTGAGGTAAATACATTGAAATGTTAATGATGTTTTAAACTAATGTGAGGAAAGTATTATTAAAGCCCTGTAGTCTAATGGTAAATATATTCATGTGAATTTGGTAGTGATGTAAAGTAATCCCACTCAGTGAGGGCAGAGGGAACTACAGTTTGCATTTTTTTTCTGTTAGGCACAAAGTTATGGACCAAAGGCATGCATCCTAATGCGTGTGGTGGAGACTGTGTCTGGGATGCAAGCAGGTTCCACAACAACCACTACTACCACAACGACAAATGCCATGGCTGCTGGGACTCCAAACCCTAACCCTCCTGCACCTGTTGTATCAACTCCAGCGCGTCCCCCAGCTGCAACCACTCCCCACCGACAGCCAGCACCACAGAGTAAGTAGGCTGTTCTGGATTAAGTTCTGGTGTGACCTATAAATGCAGATTTGTTTTTTGTTGTAATCATAACTAATTCAGATGCTATCATATATTGGATTTAAGCATTTTACTTTTTCTAAATAATTCTTTGAGAAAAGAATCTTATTCCTGTCTCTTCAGGCATTTCTTATGGTATTATACGTGTAAACCCTACCCTCATATAAATGGCCATGTTTACAGTTACTATGAAATCTAAGTGTTCTTGAATAACATAACAAAGTTTGCCACTAGAACGTCCTATCCAGAACCAACTTAGTTCATTTCACATTAAAGAACTCTAAAGAACTTACTGCCCTAAGATGAATGATACATTTTAACCCCTTCACAGCCAATCTGAATGTTCCATTGCACCAGGCTGTGCAGTGAGCATTCATTATTGCCCTTACGTCTGTTGTTTAGACTTACTCACCATTCTTCCATTCACATATCTGAACAGAAAGCAAGTTTGGTAGACACGTTTTTTAGTCGCTCTGTAATATTGATTATAGATGATCACACATATAACATGTATGACAAAGTTTTTACCTTTCATAGGTTTCCATAAAAATATGAGACTTGGTAACAGAGGTATTGATTGTCCTTTGTCATAAAGGTTATTGGCCTGACTATAAATGCGTACCCAGAATATAGGACACAAGTTTCAAACATTTTAAACTTGCGAATTTTGTGACTGAATATAACTGATGAGTGAGATTGAAGCATAGTAAAGTTACACCTGCATTCTGCTGAAGTTTATAATACTTGTTGTCAGTTGTGATTGGTAGAGGTAAAAGTTTGCTCGTGTGCTTAAAAAGCACCATGCCTTGAAGATAAATGGAGTAGAAGTGTAGCTCCACACATTCTTAATTTCGGCACTAGATGGAGGTGAGTGGTTGACTTCAAGATCCAGCTACTTCATGTTCAAACTCTTCTCAGTCTGCTTTCACTAGTCATTTCGTGGTAACATATCTTAACAGTGGATGTTCTTCAGCTTCTCTGGTGATGCCGTTGTCCGCTGGTTAACACTCCACAACTGAACTGTCACCTTTATTATAGTGGCATCTCTTTCCAGCCTCCCTTTCACAACTCAACTCATTGCTCCAACTGCTCTGGTTATAACTTATCGGCGCAGTCCACATAGAAAACACCGTTCTTTTATTGTTGCATATTTATTCGCCTATCTCGTGGTTATTGCATAGCTACGATACGTTTTTATTTCCAAAATGAAAACAGTTTTATAATTTTATCTACTTTGTAAATCTCTCTGAAGTTTATGTACATGCATTATGGAATACAAGTTTACAAGCAAAATATGTAGCACTGTTGTAGATGAAATTGGTGTGTGAAACAGTCACTTTGAATACTGTGTAGCATTTGAGGTTCTCTAATTAGTGGATATGAAGAGTTTTAACATCTGGAGTATAATGCTGTGTGGTCCGGTAAAATTCAGCTGACATTTTGGAGGAACATGTTGCCTCCATCTTCAGGTCTGTAAAGTTAGCCAAGCAAGAAACCAGGATGAGGCATGCAGGAAGGAGAGGCTTGGTTTACTCTTCATTCCTGATGATAGGGGCAACATATTCCTCCAAAACTTCCACTGACTCTTACTGGACTACCCAATGTTATATCCTAGAATGTAGACCTCTTAGTTTCTGTACTGTTTCTGCTTGACTGCTTTCTGCAGTAGATCGTGCGAGTATTGCTGGCGATTTGGAGATTGTTGCTATCTCCATTTCAAGAAAAAACAGTATAGATATGGCATACGTCTCCAGCAGTACTGTACTTTTCTTCACTGTGGTAGCATTGCATACATACTGGAGTTCTCTTGGATGTGACGCTGTGACATCTGATATTTATGTACGGGCATCTAGACTTACTTTTCTTCCTTGAAGATGAGGGCAACAATTTTTCTCTACATGATAAATATCTACCAGACTACACAGTGTCTCATCCCAGAAGGATGGTCACCACCATCTGTAAACCTCAGACGGTACATATTAGCATTGACATCTATAAAGAACAAAATATTTTATGAAGTAACTTAGTTTTCTCGTTCAAGCATTTAATTTGATACAGTTCACACTGCAGCAGATCCTGTATTCACCATTAATTATCGTCCTTGCCCATTTTGTGTTCTTATTTACACACCAGGTGTATGTTGACTGAGAAATGAATGTATCTCATCCAAATTGTGAATTGTCTGTTTTATGTTAATAATTTCACACTAACATACTTCCTCCCACATCCCACCCATCAAACCTTTCATAAATTACTCTAGTTTTTATTCCAGTGCATATCTCTCTCTCTATATATATATATATATATATANTTTTTTTTTTTTTTTTTTTTTTTTTTTTGCCCTGGAGGCTAACCTGCATAAACACAAAAAATGTCCTGGGCATCGTATGTATGTATGTATGTATGCAGGCATGTATTATCACATCTCCCCTTTGTGTATGCTTTTGAAGCTAATGCCTTAACTAAACTGTACTAAATTTGTAAACAGTGTGGTTTACTGTGGTAACATGTAAGATGGCTTCTGTTGAACGACTGACATCCCACTAACAAACCAACTAACTCCATGGAGTCGCGTCCTTCATGATAAGCTACCAGTTGTGCAGCCCTTAAAGAATATCCTGGAACCCAAAGGTTCATTACCTTTGTTCACAATTGCCCTTCATGTGTCCCTATCCTGAGCCAAATCAGCCCAGTCAATACCACTCCATCCTATGTCTGTAACATCAATTTAATATTAGCCTCCCACTTCCGTCTTGATCTTCCAAGTGGCTTCCTTCTTTTTGGCTTTCCCATTGAAACCCTATATGCGCTCCTTTTCTACCCCATGTGTGTTCCTTGCCCTGCCCTGCCCTTTTCATTCTCCTTTACTTGAGCATTCTAATTTTGTTTGGTGAAAAGTGCAGGTTATGAAACTACTTAGTATGCAGTTTTCTCTGGCCATTTATTATTTAATCCTCTTCAGTCCACATATTCTCCTGAGAACCCTGTTTTCAAATACCCTCAGTCTACGCTCCTCACTTAATGTCAGCGACCAAGTTTCACACCCATACAGAACCAGAGGGAAAATTAGTTTTATATATTCTAATTTTTACGTTTGTAAACAGCACACAGTAATGCAAAAGGTTCTGAACAGAATGGTAATAAGCATTAACCTTCATTTTCTTAATCAGTTTTTTATTTGTTACTGTCATTCGTAAATATTTGAACTGTGGCTCATTTTCAAAACATCTGTTATGTATCTTTATGTCATGACTTTGCCCTGCATTCTGGTGACAAGACAGCAACATATACTTAGTTTTCTCTACGTTTACTTCTAGACCAGCCTCCTTACTAGCATCAGTTAAAGTTTCTGTGTTATCTCCCAGTAGCTTGACATCATCAGCAGATGATGTGCCCCATTTAATTTCAGTCCCACCTAGTTTTCCTGGGCATTTTTAATGACATTTTCTAGAACAATAACATTAAAGTATCACCTTATTTTACACCATTTGGATGGACGGATGTTTACCTATACCGACTTTACTGTAGGTTTAATTTAAACACATTTTAATCAGCCTAACTAGTTTCATGGATACACCAAACTGTATGAAATTATTGTAAAATAATTCCCTCCTAACTGAATCATAGACTTTCTCGAAGTCTATCAATAGCTGATGTACGGTCTTCTTGTACGCCCACGTTTTTCTCCAGTATCTGACGAATGCAAACAAAAAAATCTGGTTAGTAGTTGATCTATTACATTTAAACCCAAATTGATGATCCCCAATAATTTCATCTACTTATGGATGGAAGGATATTGGATAAAATTTTGTGTGAAGTTGATAACAGTGATATCCCACTATAATTTGTATAGTCAGTTCTATCGCCCTTCTTGTAAATTGGTACAGTAATATACACCTTCCATTTATCAGGAAATTCTTCCTTATTCCACTAGTTATTAAATTAAGTAAAAATTGTGTATTTCTGACTCGCCACTCCTCCTATCCCTTCTAACGGACCTCTGCGGTAATAAGAAATAGATATCATGGATAATGTTGCAGAATTTGTTCCAAGAATGTGGGAAAGATCAAAGCTCTAACACAAGAAATGGAGTGGTCTCACAGAAAACTTGTTAGTGTATAAATAATAATTGTTTGAAGTTCTTATACTAGATGTATGCCACTTATAAGAATACCATACTTCCAGTAGAAACTGATAAACCATATGTTTGTTTTGCTATCTCAGATTTTTGTGTATATTAATCTTGGTACACATTTGAATTTCAGCCACACATCCTGCTTTCTTACAAGGTAAAAAGAAACGTATACATTCTTTAGTCCTTTGTTGTTTATTGTTTTCTCTATTTTCCCTGTGTCAGTTAATATGAAGCAAAGAAAGTGTTGATAGTACAAAGCACACTAATTGTATGGGAGCTGTGGTTTGACCGCTCTTCATTAATACAGAACCTGTTAATTCAAACTGACGTTAATACAAGCTACAGTTTAAGTATGTTACACAGCTGGATATCCTTGTAACATGTTCATACATCGTCATACCATTTCTAATATAGGATTATGTGATCCAGTCTAGAGTAAGTGTAAGAGGTGTAGTCATTCTGAGTTAGGCATTCTTTACAAGAGCTACGTATGCATTAAGGTGTTATGTATAAAATGTTGTATCCCAGACAATTTTTGAGGAGGGTATATGGACCTGTAACTGAACAAAGAGTTTGGAGTACTAACCAAAAACAAGAGGAATTCTGTATAACCCCAATCATGTAGCAGATATTAAGGGGAAAATGTTGGAGTGATTGGGGCATGTAATCAGTGTGTCAGATGAGGGTAAAAGGTAAAGTTGTCGCTGTGCTTAACTTAGTAAGCACTAGGCCACAATGTATGGCGGAGTGGACATATAGATCCATATATTCTTGACCTTGGCACTAGTTGGAGCTTTACTCCCCAGCGGCTTTATCCCTGGGGAAAGGGCCCCCAAAGCCTATTTGGATTTGAGGCTGGGCACGCACCAGACCTGGTCTGGGTGACATGGAGAGGAGAAAAACTTGCCCCTACTGGGACTCGAACTCTGACCCCCCGAACCGTACATCCCGTAGCCAGTTGCTATCCTCTTGAAACTGTGAAGGACCATAGGGTTGTGAGACCTCAAGGCATGATGTTGTTTTAGAAGAGAACGCTTAAAACATGCATCCCACGTTTGGAAGTTCGTAAGGACAGAATAATCATATTTCAAAATGTCGTACCTATGTCAACCTCAAGGGACAAGAGCTCGTTTTCAGTGCACATCATAGAGCCTGGCAATATCTCTCAGAGCCACAGTATACTGCAACTGAATCGCCTATGCTATATTAATTTACATGCTGTACATATTTCTCTGTTCCAAAGCATCTTTGAAACATCATCACTGCAGTGCATTTCTCCATTGCCCAGAAGCAGTATCATTGTCAGAGTCACTCATATATGCTGTGAATGCTTGAATTTAGGTATCGGATTCAGAGGATTCAACTTGGAAAAACAATACGCTGTTTCTGTGCCCGAAATATAGATATCAGTATTAAAAATCTGTGTAGGCAGACTTGTCAGAGCATGCAGAAAGTGGTCGTGACAAGAGTTAGATCGCAAACAGACTTCATTTCAGAAACTGGTTGTGATCATTAAAGTGTAGCTTCGATTAGTCATGTGTGGTACTGAGGAGGACATCATGGTTTTCTGTATGGAAGTTCAGTGTCGTCGTGAAACGCCAGATACCCATTGCAGGTTGTTTCCATTTAAGATCCTGTTTTCCATCTTCTGTCTATCACACAGT
Source organism: Cryptotermes secundus (assembly GCF_002891405.2). Taxonomy (NCBI): domain Eukaryota; kingdom Metazoa; phylum Arthropoda; class Insecta; order Blattodea; family Kalotermitidae; genus Cryptotermes; species Cryptotermes secundus. The sequence goes on along the minus strand of NW_019727789.1, from coordinate 2,701,335 downwards.
GAATAGTTCGTATCTCTGTTCATCAGCATCAGTTACATCTGCTGTTTATATTGCTGGAACATTTTAACAAGAATAACAACATACTGTGTTATACCACGCACGGTAAAACTTAGGTGACTGGAATTTCAAGTGAACTAAAGTAATTAGTTTATATTACAGAAAATGACTTTTCAGGTATTTGGGAAATCATTTGGACACATCCATTGTCTGATTAATGAAATATAACATTCCAAAAATTACTACATTTTCGAGACTCTTGTCTCATTCCTCAGGATAAAATATAAACGGGAGAAGCCTGCATTTAGAACCCATTAGACAAAACTAATTTTCATCAGTAGGCTTCATAGTGTAACTTTTTCCTAAATGGCCCAGCAGAATGTGTTTTTTGTTTATTCTTTTGTATTTCACCTGAGGACAGATACAGAACTAGTCACTGGAATGTAATATTATTTGGAATGTAACATTTCAGTTACACACAGCGTAAAGTCAGTGTACCCTACCTGCCTGCCTACCACGTGGTGCTACAGCCTAGGGTGAGTCTTGGCCTCTTCTACAACCAGTCTCCACAACCAATGCGTACTGCCATACGAATGGACCCATGCACGATTACCCGAGGCTGGTTGTTAGGTCTCTGAACAAAATTCTTTTTACATGATGAGGTTGTTAAGCCTCATGCCCAACCCCAAACCCGGAGGGCCAGGGTATCTCTCTTAGTTCGGACTCTACCCTTTGACCTTTCTGGCAAGGGTGACCCTACTGGTAGTTAAACTACCACCGACATAGCTCTCCAGGTCAGAGATTCACACAAGCCCCACCACCAGGACAAGGTGGAGACACCTTTGGGGCGATAAAGTCCAAGTGAAATTCCATAATGATCTGTCATCACTTCAGAACAATATGGATATGATAGTGTAAATTGCTGTAGGACAAGAAGTAACGCCTTGAATTAAATTTGCCATCGTTTGTATGCAAGTGTATTTATATGTGAGCATGAGATGGCCAAGTGCCATATTGTGGCTGTAACGGTATATGTCACTGCAAATTGAAAATGGGGAACTGTGGGAAGATAAGACTGTACTAAGCAGTGAATTTATAACAAAGGGGCAGCAGCTGACACCTTTCTATTAAGTAATGGTAAATATTTTGTCATGTTCTCTCATTGTCTTTTCATCATATAAGAGATGGCGCTGCAAAAAAATGCTTTTCCGTGATTAAATGCTAAAAGAATAAGCAGGAAGTTAATTCTGTTATGTCACCTTGTGCTCCAGAAATAGTTTCTTGAATGTGAATTACTGAACTTCCATGTGCCTTTGTGTTAGTGAATAAAATAATACTTGTATGTGTAAAACAAGTTTCTAGGAAGTGTATACAGTATATAGTCTCTATGTTTCATAAGCAATGTGACCTGACCTTTCATGAATGTGATATAATTTATCCGTTTCCGTGGTCGATAAATCACAGTGATTTTGAGCTTGCGCTAATAAGCTCCATGATTTTAGAATATGAAGGAAAGTTCAACATTGTCATCCATAAGACATAATCCATGGCAGTTCAGTTTATTTCACAGTTTAATAGTTGCATCTCTTAAGATCCGGGATAGCGTAGTCGGTATGGCGACTAGGTATGGGCTGGAAGACCGAGAGGTCGGAGTTCGAGTCCCAGTGGGTCAATAATTTTCTCTTCTCCACGTCGTCCAGACCGGCTCTGGGGGCCCACCCATCCTCCTATCAAATGGGTACCGGGGGCTCTTTCCCCGTGGGTAAAGCGGCCGGGGCGTGAAGTTGATTATTAGTGCCGAGGTCAAGAAAATGTGGATCTGTACGTCCACTCTGCATACGCCTTCATGGCTTAGTGCTTAATTAGTTAAGCACAGGAACAACTTTACCTTTTCCCTCAACGTCTTCTCATGCCTTAAAATTTGCATGTTCCAAGAGGTTCTCCACTGTTAGTCAAGAATTTTACTTCTTCCTGATGTGACGCCTTTATACGTCGGCTGGTATGCGTCATATTTCTATAACAAACAAGCTCCGTGGGTTTAGTCCGCAAGAGAACTATACTGATATTTCTATATTCAGTAAAACTGTGTTGACGCTGCATGGTGTGTCATCAGAGTGCAGCATATGGTAGTTGCAGGTAATGCCAATTCTTCAGGTAGATGGAACAGCCAACGGTAACCTGTCATCGGTTGTCATAATTTTCGTAAAAAGATTTAAAAGTTCGTGACGATAGTATATTATTACAATTATTGTATTTCTGGACATTATTCATAGCCCTGCTTTTGTTTAAAACACAACGTCACCCCTGATTTAAGTAAAACAATAGGACGATGGACAGTGTCCAGAATCACGATAATTGTAAAAGAAAGGTTGTTTATAAAATTTTCTTGAAAAATATATTTTGTAATTTTTCAGTACTGGAGGTTGTGGTATTGCGATTGGAATTTATATAACATGGTAGCCAGTTGCTAAATATTGTGTTTGTTCACCGTAATTGCCACATAACTGTGCTTTTGTTATGCAGGAGTGGTGATTGGTGCTCCCCAGCCAGCAGTTGCTACACCAGTGTCATTGACAATGGCGCAGACGCCACAGCAGTATCAGCAGCAGCAACATGCCCATCAGCAGGCAGCGCAGGAGAATGAACAGTTCGCTCTAGCGTGGCTGCGTGCCACATACGAACCAGCCACTGGCTGCCGCATCGAGCAGGCAGAGCTCTATAAGCAGTACTTGACTGCATGTTCTAAGATCGGTCGGCGTGGTGTTATTGCCCCCCTTCACTTTCCCCGCTGCGTCAGGTACATCGTTTGTAGTTCTGTACAAGCAGCATTTACTCATGTATTTAGTTTGTGTTGCAGGATTGAACTTCATATACAGTATATTCCTGATTATCGGTGCTAATTAGGGGGAAAGACTCGGGAATATTTGAAAGGCACGGATAGTATAAAATTGCGAGAACGATTGCTGAGTATAGAAATTTCGATGTGTATGGACAGTGTCCAATTTGTTTAATTACCTCAAGAAACGTGAGCAATACAGTGAAAGTGTACTGAATATGAAATGTGTTTCATTTATCTCTGCACCTCTTATACAAAACATCGTTTCTTTCAATAAATATTTAATGAGTTTTGCTTGAGATACGCGCAGAAACTTATGTAGGTCTTCGTATACATTTGTTGTTAGAATTGTCCAAACTAAACTCGCTCTCTCACTCACAGAGCTGAGCCCTTGTTGAGAAGCCGCCAATTGTGCACCCACTTGAGAACTTCCAGCATTTTATGGAACCCAAAGGTTCATTACCGTGTTCACAAGAGCCCTCCACTGGTCCCTATCCTGAGCCAGCTCGATCCAATCCATACCATCCCATCTTATCCCTCATAAGATCCATTTAGTATTGTCCACCTGCCTATGTCTTGGTCTTCCCAGTGGTCTCCTTCCTTCCGGCTTTCCCACCAATATCCTATATGCATTCCTCCTCTTCCCCTTTTGTGCTACTTGCCCAGCCCATCTCCTTCTCCTTGACTTGATCATTCTAATTATACTTGGAGAAGAGTACAAGTTATGCAGTAATGCAATCATTTTGCAGTTTTCTCCAACCTCCCATCACTTCATCTCTCTTCAGTCCAAATATTCTCCTCAGCACCTTGTTGTCAGACACCCCCAGTCTGTGTTCCTCCCCCTTAATGTCAGAGACCAAGATTAATACCCATACGGAACCACAGTTATCAATGCACAGATGATTTAAATTGGGGCATATTAACAAATATTTTTATGATGATTTAAATTGGGGCGTATTAACAAATATTTTTATGTGAATTTGCAACCCTATGGAAGTTCTCTCTGTCCACATGAAACTGGTGAACCACTGGATGGAGTTTCATAAAATTGTATTTAAACAACTGTTAGGCCATTTAAATTTTCATTTAGATTGGACAGTTATGACCACTGATTTTCAACTTTGCTTTAGAATATGTCATTAGGAAGGTCCAGGAAACCCACGTGGGACCCGAAATTAAATGGGACACATCAGCTGTTCGTCTATGCTGATGATGTGAATCTATTGGGTCATTACATAGACACCATAAAGAAAAACACACAAACTTTAATTGACACTAGTAAGGAGGTTACTGTAGAAGTAATTGCTGAGAAAACTAAGTATGTGTTGCTGTCTCACCACCAGAGTGCAGGGCAAAATTATGACATAAGAACAGCTAATAGATCCTTTGAAAATGTGGGACAGTTCATATGTTTGGGAATGACTATAATAATCAAAATGTGATTCAGGATGAAATTGAGAGGATATTGAATTCGGGTAATACTTGCTACCACTCAGCCCAGAACCTTCAATCTTCTCATCTGCTGTCTAAAAACTTAAAAAATTAGAATATATGAGGGGCAGTCAAATGAAAATGGGTCAGAAGCCAAAACATAGTAAAGAACATTTCTTACCTCAAAAGTAGTCTCCAAAACTGTTAATACATTTATCCCACTGGGAAATAAGATGATCAGTCCCATCCTTGAAAAAGCTTGTGGGCTGTCTACAGAACCACATCTTTACCCAGCCACACTCGTCTTTGTCCAGTGCAAACTGATGTCCATGAATGTCTCTCTTCAGGTCTCCAAAAATGTGAAAATCACATGGGGAGAGATCTGGGCTGTAGGGGGATGTTAAAGCACTTCCCAACCAAATATCTAGCATATTCCTCACAGAGTTGGCAGTGTGGGGGCGCGCATTATCATGACGAAGGTTAATGCCATTCAATAACATTCCAGGGCGTTTTTACTTTATGGCACGTCTCAGTTTCTGTAAAGTGTCTTCATAGTGCTGTGCACTGATTGTGGCCCCATGTGTGAGAAATTCAACAAGCAGAGAGCCGTTGCAGTCGAAGGAGAACATCATAAACACTTTACTGGAACTTGTGTGTATGGCTTTGGATTTCTTCGGTGGGGGAGAATTCACGTGTTTCCACTGTTGGCTCTGCCGTTTGCTCTCGAGTTCAAACTGATGGCACCAAGTTTCATCCCCAGCGGCAGTACGGGACAGAAAAGTATGCTCGTCCTCATGATATCGTTACAAGTGCAAGTGACCCAGTGATGCAGCAGTTCTCTCAGTCATCTGTTCCTCTGTAATTTGATGTCGAACCCACTGCACACAGATTTGGGGGTACAGCAGGTGTTTTGTCACAATGGCGTGTATGGAACTGTGACTTATTCCCATCAAAAGACCAATTTCTTCCACAGTGATCTGTCAGTTTGCCCAGATATGACCATAGAACACAACAATAACATGAGGAGTGATGACATGATGAGCCTCTCCTGGGCAAGCATCATCTTGCAGTGACATGTCCCTCTCGGAATCTCTTGTGCCACGCCAGCACATGCAAACGTGACATGCTGTGTTCACCGTAAACAACAGACATGCCACAATGAATTTCTCGTTGTCCTACTCCTTCAGCAGTCCAAACGTGCAATACACATCGCTGTTCTTCTTTACCCGCCTCCATTACTGATGTTGGAGACCCACACGTAGCGCTAACCTTACTTCCAGCATAGCAAACAAACGACTAGTGTGCAAGGGCAAGTCACTGTGCTTTCCCGAGTCCCCACCAGATGTTCGTACCGTAAGCAAATTCCAGTGTTACCAACTTGCGCGCTGTGTGAGTTATAGCAAGTGTCACGTAACTTCAAACAAGGCCAAGAGTAACCTTGAATGTGCAGAAGAAAAATTTCAGACAAGGGTGTGGGTTCAAGGGAAGAACGAGTGTTAAGATACTCCTCCTACCACAAGCTATGCGCCGGATTTGACTAGGTATGCAGGGCCTTGTTCGAAGTTACGTGAAACTGTCTATATGCATGATGACCCGTTTTCATTTGAGTAGCCCTTATACAAAACTGTAGTTTTGCCCATGGTTCTGTATGGGTGTGAAGTGTGGTCTCTGACATTTAGGGAGGAACATAGACTGTGGATGTTTGAGAGCAGGGTGCTGAGGAGAATATTTGGACCAAAGAGAGATGAAGTTACAGGAGGTTGGAGAAAACTGCATAATGAGGAGCTTTATAACTTGTACTGTTCGCCAAATATAATTAGAATGATCAAGTCAAGGAAGATGAGATGGGCAGTGAATGTAACACGAATGGGGAGAAGAGAAATGCATATGGTTAATGGTGGGAAAACCAGAAGGAAAGAGGCCACTAGGAAGACCAAGACATAGGTGAGTGGATAATATTAAAACAGATTTTAGAGAGATAGGATGGGGTGGTATGGACTGGTTGAATCTGGCTCAGGTTAATAAGGACCAGTGGTGGGCTCTTGTGAACATGGTAATGAACCTTTGGGTTCCATAAAATGCTGGGAAGTTCTTGAGTAACTCTACAAATGGCAGCTTCTCAAGAAGGGATGAGCTCCACGAAGTTAATTAATGTACGTAACATTTAGGATTAGGCTAAGTTAAATGTCGAGCACATTGAGAAACTTCGAAATTTTATTAAAATCCATCGATGATTTGAAATGTAAATTGAAGGATTTCTAGTTGTTCTAACACTGTTTCTAACATTTGATGCTTCAGGTCAGTGTTTGGAGGGACTGTTGGACCCAACCCTCAGAAGCAGTCGATTGGTGTCAGTGGGAGTGTTGACCAGCCAGGAACCACCAACCTGATGTTCTACGAGGGTATAAAGGTGCGAGCAAATCCGTTCTCAGTCCCTGTATCAGTGTCCGCTACTGTTCAGCAACCACCGTCTCCACAGCCAGCACCAGCAGTTTCTGTGCAGCGCAAGGGTCTTAATGTTGTGACCAAAACTGTGACCCCTCCTCCACCCACCACTTCTCCTGCACCCCAAGCCACATCCGATATTTCTGCAACTTTAGGTGATGCCTCACTACCCCTTGCCCCTGCACCGGCCTCTCCCATCCTCAAAGCTCAGTTGAGTGCTCCACCGAAACAAAGAGAGACTCCAAAAGGGGACACAAAGAGTCAGGTATGTTGCACTTAGTTTACGTATTGTAGACATATTTTTCCCCAATCCATGTACCTCATTGTTTGTTCAAATTATTTTACTGTAGAAAAGTTGGCTGGGAGGCAGTAGGACAGGAACTGTGATTCTGATAATTCTTCCATGTATTGAGGATACTGATTAGGTATCGACTGATGCATTCTATCTCAGATATTACCAAGTAACTTCTTTGCAACCTGCCTTTGAAACATACAAGTGGAAGGTATTTGTGCACCTTGTTCTAACCTCTCCCATTTCAGTAATTTATAGTATAACATAAAACCATCATATTTGGTTCTGTGCTATTTTTCTTGCATTCTTTTCAAGAAATTGCAATAAACAAAATGAATACAACACAGTGGCTGTTATGCCTGCCTGTATATCTACCTGTTCATATACATGTTTCACCTCCAAACTATTCAGCATATTTTGATTTCATTTTGAAAGAGGTGGTCCACAGTAACAAAATATGTTGAAAAGTATTGTTAAAATGGGTTAATTTTGTCATCACTCTGTTTGCAGTTACAGTAAATGTCAAGACCAAAGAGATATTTTCCCAAAATATTCAGTGGAATCTTATAATAAATGTTTACCTAAAATATTGTTGGTAACAGACATATTCTTTCCATATAAGTGTCTTTAGAATTCAAATTGAAAATCGCGGTTCTTCCTTTATCAGGCCAGAGACATAACTTTTTATGGCCAAATAGGAGTATTAATTTATTTCAATGCTTGAATTATTTCTAGCATTTTAATGTCCTATGGCCACTTTGCATTTGAAATAAGCGAAATTTATGTCACTTTTGGGTAGCTTATGTTTAGGAGTGCATGTGGTCTATAGGACACCATTTTGATTTGCATGCAACAGAAGAATTGTTGACGTATCTGCTTTCATGTTCAGTATTGCCACAGCATTTTATATATTGCCTGTTATTTCTAAATTTTCAGTATTTTCATAATACATTCTAAGATTTGCATTGTTGTTGTGATAATATGACAAGAAGTTCTGGGAAGAAATAGGTGCCTACTTTCCTTTGATATGACATGGGCCACATAGAAAATGCAAGAATTAAGGGGGTACATGCAGACAGATAATAATCTTATGTAATAATGGCTGGGAACAATGGGGAAGGAGGAGACAAATGCACAGAGAGGAGCAAAGCAACCTCATAAACCTCCTAACAAAAGTGGGGGGGGGGGACACAGACAGCAAGGGGATGTCATAATCCTTGTAACAAAAATCAGAGTGGCTACACAGGCAGATGGACAGACACAAATTTATACATGGACAGGCAGAAAGGTGACCTCATAAGCTTCCTTTCATTTTTTTCAAAATGAGGAAAGCAGCCTAAAAAATGCAGCTTTCCAGCCTTGATGTCGGCTATATGCACACACAAAATCAGTCATGGTTGTTCAGAAAATATCCATATACATACAGTGGGACGTAATGTCACACGTTGTGTCTCCGTTTGCAGCAAAGATTGAAATGTGTATGACATGAGATTATTTTATGCTTCTGGAATGACAGTTCTTGTAGAGTTAGTGCTTGCTTCTCAGCTCTTTGTGTAATCCTGCACATTAGATTCTTTCATTTCAAACCACACATACTGGACTCGGAAATTATAATGGAGATAATATCACCAAGTGTTTAAAGTTCTTCAATAAATAAGGTAAGCAGTGCTCCTATATAAACACATACGACTTCTTATGATTATGAAACTGAACATCACAGTTGAATGATTAACAGGTTTTTGTTTTGTATTGAAGAGGCCCCAGGTTTTTGCTGTAAGTCTGGAAGTTAAACTGCCCTGGCTGAAATAGTGGGTCTGGAAAGGGGTCCACTCAGCCTTGCGAGGATAATTGAGGAGCTGTTTCAAGGAAATGGCAGCTCTGGTCTAGAAAACCGAGATTAATGGCCGTGGGGATCCGTTGTGCTGACCACATGACACTCTCTATCTGCTAAAGTTGACGCTAACTTCGCCGACAAGCAGCAGTCACTCAGTATAGTTCACTTGCAGACTGTAGGCCATAGAGTTTGTTTTTGTTTTATATGAAATAGAGGTGGTTTACTTATTGTCAGATGTAACACTTGTTACATTGTGACTGTGTTTTAACCAGTCAGTGTATCTCTGTCTGGATGTAGTATGCTAGTTACCTGGTGATTTCTTGCAGATGTGATTCTGTCTGAAGAGTTCATNGTAGGCGGGGGGGGGGGGGGGGGGACAGCTAAACTTACTTCATTTTTTCCTTCCAATTCTGATCTAATGCATTGTTAAGTATCATTAAATAGATACATTAATTCATTTTCCCATACGGCAATGAGGCAAAATGTTTTTATGGTGAATAGTATAGAATCCTCACTTCTGCATTACAAATCCGAGAACCTTAATTTAACTGCTACTCCTGTGTCCAGCTTGTAGAGCGAGGGAGAAAATAATTCTACAGTATTATGTACAGGAGAAACAATACTGTGCAGCTTTTTATGAAATATCTTTATACATTACAAAGTAAAAACTTTGCTAAATTATCAGTAAGTTAGACTTTGCTTTAGAATATGCCATTAGGAGGGTCCAGGAAACCCAGGTGGGACTGAAATTAAGTAGATAACATCAGCTGCTAATCTATGCTGATGATGTGAATCTAATGGGTCATAACATAGATACCATAAAGAAGAACACAGAAACTTTAATTGGCACTTGTAAGGAGGTTGGTCTAGAATTAAACACAGAGAAAACTAAGTATATGTCGCTGTCTTGTCACTAGAGTGCATGGAAAAATTATGGCAAAGATAACTAAGACATGTTTTGAAAATGTTGCACGGTTCAAATATTTGGGAACAATAGTAACAAATCAAAATGTGATTCGGGAGGAAATTAAGAGGATAATGAATTCAGGTAATGCTTGCTAGGATTCAGCCCGGAACATTCTGTCTTCTCATCTGCTGTTTAAAAACTTAAAAATTACAATAAACATAACTATAATTTTGCCTGTGGTTCTGTATGGGTGTGAAGCTTGGTTTCTGACATTAAGGGAGGAACATAGACTGAGGGTGTTGAGAATATTTGGACTGAAAGGGAATGAGGTGACAGGAGGTTGGAGAAAATTGCATAATGAGGAGCTCATAACTTGTACTCTTTGCCAAGTATAATTAGAATGATCAGGTCAAGAAGGATGAGATGGGCAGAGCATGTAGCACAAATGGGTGGAAGACCAGAAGGACAGCAACCAGTAGGAAGACCAAGACATGACTATGATTGAATTAATTGTCCATATAGGAGCGCTTGATACTGTATTTATTGTTGTATCTGTGCATATTTCTGAAATGGAGTGGTTCACAACAGTGCATAGGACTCTCTCATATGTGATGTGAATTTGATTTATAGTTTGAAGGTTTGTTTTCCTCAACATTCGCTCCAAACACCTCTGCACCAGGCTTACCTCCGAGCCCACCATTTTTAGCAGTACACTGTCAGTTTGCATTATTTTGTTTTAAATAAATGAGTAACAGCAGATGTACAAATATTAAAAAATGCAGTATCTGGTTACAAGCACCATCTAGTTACAATATTGTATTTAAGCATCCTGTTACACTCTACACAATGTATGACACAAACTCCGTCCTAAGTGCAACAATTTATTGTAGTTCTTTTGTCTTCTTTTCTTCTACACTACATGTTTCGGCCGTAAATGGGCCTCATCGGGTGTATTTCTCTCACATAACTGTTACACTGCAAGTAGTTTAAAATTTAAAAACACCAGCTTTCTTAATTGTTCATTTCTCTGTTGTTATTAGGTCCCGATATATCAGAATCCCCTTCCTGGTATTTTTCAGATATGTATAAAATCTTTGTTAATTTACATACGTCAATTTGATTTTTGAATTTTGGTATTTTTAAAATCTTCAATTTAAATTTAATTTTTTTTAATAAAAAAAAATTAATTTAAATTGATTTTTTATTTTTATTTTTAAAAAAGTTTAAATTTAAATTGAAGATTTTAAAAATACCAAAATTCAAAAATCAAATTGACGTATGTAAATTAACAAAGATTTTATACATATCTGACACATATCAGCAAGGGGATTCTGATATATCGGGACCTATTAACAACAGAGAAATGAACAATTAAGAAAGCTGGTGTTTTTAAATTTTAAACTATGTGCAGTGTAGCAGCTATGTGAGAGTATACATCTGATGATGGCCGTTTACTGCCAAAACATGTAGTGTAGATGAAAAGAAGACGAAAAACTACAATAAATTGTTGCACTTAGGACAGAGTTTGTGTCATAGCATCTAGTGACTTTCGCGTAGTCTTAAATGATACAATGCCTCTATGGTAGGTTAGGTATGGCACCTGTAGATGACTAAGCTCATGTATAGGAGAGGCATTACTTTGCAGTGCCATCTGGCAGTAATTAAGGATTTGTCTAGTTTTCATTTCAAATTCAAGGTTTCATTATATATTACATTTGTACATTTTTCTTGTGTCTAGTTTATAAACATGCTTCGAAACATTGAATTCCACCAGCAGTTTTCAATACTGAAATAATCTTAGTATTTGTTGTAACACTGTTAATTGTTAATGGACATTCCTCATCTTCTTGATTTTATTAGTGAGAAAACACATTGCCTATGCTAGCTGCAGAATCTTTTTCCATTTATTCCTCTTATAATTCCATGTGTTCTTATGTCCTTTATTGTCGTCATTATTGGACATTTTACTTTCATAGGCTGATACTTTGCAAAGCCATTTTCAGACACTTCTATCTCCTCATAATCTCATCTCTTTTATTTGCCCTCATCTGTTTCTTGTTCTCCCTGTGTTCCTTTCACTTTAACCATTTTAGTGTAAGTTATGATAGCAGTACGGAAACAGGCTAAAGGAATTTCTTTTCTAATTGGAACTGAGTGCTGAAAGAATTAAGCCATCGCATTCTGTCTCTCACAGGGAATGTCACAGTGCAATGTTAGTGCACCTTCATATTTTGGAAGTCCAAGGTTCAATTCCTGGCACAAGGACCTGCTGTCTTGACAGTTTTCCGCAATCCCTCATGCCAATATGCATTCTTAAAGCTGAAAACTCCTCCAGTAATAACGTTGCTACCTAACAGAGGAGATAAAACATACAGAAGTCAAGGATGCTGTAGGACCAAACCACTTCAGATATGCTTATTTTTTTTAATAGATGATAGTCTCCTCTGAGTGTATTATGTTGGATCACACAGCAAATTTTTAACGAAGATTAAGAACTTGTTAGTTTTGTAGATACGCAACAGAAGTGAATTTGTTTTGAATATATTTCTTATAATTGAGTGGTAGTTTGTTTTCGTGATTATGCTTGGTTAGTAGCATTTAAGTTTTGTTGTATATTTTTTTTTTTGCATCTCCCTATTTTTATTCTTTAATTTATATGTACGAATGTTGTGTGTTTTGTTTAGTTTTAGTGTTGAGATCTGCTGATAATCTTACCAGGTTATTGTTTGTTCTGTGAGTGTTCTTTATGCCATCCTTGCAGGCCTGCCCATCTTTCATATTCTTTAATTGCTTTTAATAGAAAGTCATGTGGGAGCCCTTACTTTAACATGCAGAGGTACACTTGGTTTAAGAACTTGTAAAATCAAAACATCATAAACATCTGAAGGAAGAGCCAAAAAGATTATGAAGCTAATATCAACAAGAACATATGAAGGTGAATAAGATTTAAGTTGCAGGAGGGTAGGAAAAGGATGCATAATGAGCAGATTCTTATTTTGTACCCTTCATCAGATATTATTAGGGGCATCAGATGGAGGAAGGTTGGATGATCAGATCATGTAACATACGTGGGAGAGATATGCTTACAAAATTGTATATGGAGAACATGAAAGGATGATACCACATAGGAACTTGACCACGGATGGGACAGTGTCTATAAGATATAGGGTATGGGTTAGCAAACTGGATTCAGCTGGCTCAGGATAGGGTCCTGTGGCAGGTTCTTGTGAACATGGTACAGAACCATCAGGTCCAGTTAAAGGTTTGTATTTTCTTCACCAGCTGAGCAACAGTCAGCTTCTCAAGAACTGTGTTTGGTGGGGTTAATTAAATGTTCAAGTACAGGTACCTAATTCTTTTCATTTAGTATTGTGTAATTTGAATAGCCTAAAAGAGATTTCATCTGCAGTCTTTTAACAGAAATTAATAATCGTTTGATTTCTGGGCACTAGTCAAATGATGCATTAGATTGAACAAAATACATGTGTGCCCCTGGTGGATACATACTCCTAACACAGGTCCTTCAGTTAAGAGTTCGGCATAGATAGGTGTAACATGTTGTATGATTTACATTTTGTAGGTCAGTTTTCAACATGACAAAAACCTTCTAGGTCAGTGCATGTTGTGTGTGTGCGCTTGTGTATCGCCTTGTAGTTTAGAATGAATTAACCAATGTTCATAAACTTTGTATGAAAATTTTGCAGTTGGAAGTAATCCTGACACTGTACTTTAAACTTCTTAACTTGGACATTACTATTGCTAGAACCGTTCTCTGTAGGATTTTGAAATTCGTATAGTAATATGTGTAATAAATTTTTGCAACTTTTTGTGGTATATTTATCAAACTATTAAACTAGGGGAAGGGCGTGGACTGTGGTATGCTGGGAGATTACAGACTAATTTCATGGAGCAGAATCCTTGAGAAGCGAACACTTACGCTGCTGGTCTAGGAATTCCCTGCTTTTTTGGACCCTGAATGTTCACTATCATGTTTCTAGGGGCCAGCAATTGATTCCTATCTGGAGTTACTTGTAGGTCTTCAGCTAGTCTTGTTCTTTCATGTTCTCAATGAAAATTTTTTATGCATTTTTCATCTCTCCAGGAGCCGGGATAGTGCAGTTGGTATAGCGACTAGCTATGGGCTGGACGACCAAGGGGTCGGAGTTTCTGGTGGGGTCAAAAAATTGTCTCCATGTCATCCAGACCAGCCCCAGTGTCACCCATCCTCCTATCAAATGGGTACTGGGGGGGCTCTTTCCCGGGGGGTAAAGCGGCCGGGGCGTGAAGCTGACCACTCACCTCCAACCAGTGCCAAGGTCAAGAAAATGTGGATCTATACATCCACTCCCCTGTACGTCTTCATGGCATAGTGCTTAATTAGTTAAGCACAGGGACAGCTTTACCTTTACCATGCAACCTATATACCTTGCCCATTTCCTCCTTGATTTGATCATCACAATAACTGGTGAAGAGTACAAATCATGAAGCACCTCATATGCAGTTTTCTGCAGTGTCCTGAAACAGTATCCTCACATTTGGATCTAAATTGAGGTATGATTTAGATCTGTTCTTGTGTTTAAAAAGTACAGATATATGTCTTTGAAAGTAAAGCTACCAGTTTTCAGTATTGGAAGTCAGGTAATAGTGGAACTTCTGTACAAAATATCTCACTTAAGTTCTTCATTTATTATATAATTTATAAGACTAGATGTAATATTCTAATAGAAACATTGGAAGGAAAGTAGGCATTAATCCTCAGAAGTAGTGTTTTGATGAATTCTGGACCAAGACAGTGTTTTAGGCTGCGCCATAGCTCAAGCAGTTAGTCGCTGGCTTCCCACCGCAGCGGCCCGGGTTCGATCCCGGGTCTGGTCAAGTGGGATATGTGGTGGACAAAGTGGTGCTGAGCCAGGTTTTCTCCGAGTACTTCGGTTTCCCCTGCCAATCTTCATTCCATCAAACTCTCCATCATCATAATCACCCGGAGCAGGCTACAATAGGCCAATCAGTGGCCGCCGTGTCAAGTGGACCCATTTGGACTCCATCGCCCATTAAACTAATTAAAAAAAACGAATGTTTTTATCTGTGAATGTTAGCCAAAAGAAAACTTTTTTTCCCCGCAGTACTCCTAAAATTTAAAACAAATAAGAACAATTCAATTAAATACAAAATTAATATAAATGGTCTGTTACCTGTGTTCAGTATACATTACTATAATGTGGAAAACCAAACTTTTTTGGGAAGCTCTTCTGCTTTGTGTTTTTGAGGTCCCACATTCAGATCTTGGCACAGCGACCGGCTGCTCTGAGTGTAGTTTTAGTCGTTTTCCTGAGTCACTCCATGCAATTGTTGGAGCAGGACTGCAAATTAGCCTGTGACTATGACCTTCCACATCCTTTCCAGTTCATTATTCATTAATGATCCTATTATTCAGCACTGTAGTCTGAGCTACTGACAGTCGTTAAATAAACCATAAAATAATGAAATAGATAATATTAATTACAAAAGGCTGAGGGTATCAAATCTTACAGGCTGAGGGTAGTTCAGAAATGGGTTGTGCTGATTCTCATTACAGCAAATTGGAACAAGTCTTGTGAGAACATGCTTTTATTATGTCAACAAGAAGTACTGGGTAATACTGGGAGGTGAAAACCTTAGTGAGCCGGACTTTCACAGAATACTTGGAGCACTGATTTTCCTGTCCAGAGCTGATGATATAGCAGGGAGCTTTGAACAGACCTTACCAATGTGGGTATCCTGCAGTAGATTCTTACAGTCCTCCTCTTTTTTGTTCAACATTTGAAAGAATGCCCCAGTAACAGATGTTCTGGACAGTCACAAAAGCACTAAGTTCAAACCAAGCTTCGGCATCACTCAAGGAAAGAAGTACCACATAAACAGTTCCATCAGGGACAGAAGGTTATGTGTACGGCTGGATCTGCAGGAATCAACTTCTGAAACACTGACGTCATTTCCATTCTCACTTGAATGTCCTCAAGTCTCTGTTCTATGACAGCACACTCGAGACATAATTTATTTTTATCAAGGGCAGAACCTGTTTCTTGTCACTTGTCAGAGAATTTCAGAGTGCAATTTTTTGATGGTTCCATAGCCTCTGGATAATGCTGTTGAAACTTATGGACACCATGGCCTGTAGGACTTCTTTAGAAGAATTTTCTCGAGAAGGAATATATGTTCTGTTATGTACCTAACCATCCTTAAATCATGTCTGTTCACTATGAGAAACAGCTTTCAATGAGTAGACCTTTGTCAAGTAACAGTGTGGGCACAAAGCAAGCCTTGTTATGACAGCATGACTTATGATCAAATCATCATCTACAGGACACTCACACTCACTGGCTAGGGCATCAATTCTGGGCAGGATGAAAGCCACACTCTCAAGAGTCCCATTAAAGATCAGGTCCTTTAGTATTGGACCTTACTATATAAAATCATTCCATTTTCTTCATTCAGTTCTGTCTGCATGGTGGTTGTCTAGGAATGAAACAGCGGTGGACAGTCATCACTTCTGCATTATGTACCTTATATAGTATATAATGCAGAAGTGATGAATGCCCACTGCTGTTTCACTGCTAGGCATCTAGACCCAATCTTATACATAGTGATGTCTGACTTTATTATCATGAAGATAATTTAGTGTTAGCTTCTT
This sequence comes from Cryptotermes secundus, assembly GCF_002891405.2. Classification (NCBI taxonomy): domain Eukaryota; kingdom Metazoa; phylum Arthropoda; class Insecta; order Blattodea; family Kalotermitidae; genus Cryptotermes; species Cryptotermes secundus. The sequence continues at coordinate 2,684,923 of NW_019727789.1, read as the reverse complement.
GGACTGCACTAACTTTCATGTATCAGTTAAGAAGTAAGTGCCCTGCTATTATTTTATATTACAAAAATTATTGAAAGATGCATTAAGATAGTTGGTGTAAGAAATAAGCAGTTCACTCTTCAATAATAGCTTATTTTAAGAAAAAATTGGTCAAAGAATGGGTGTTGTAACTAGCTCAGTCCTAATTCCCTATATTTCAACCTCTTAATTCTGATTACATGTACAATGAGTGACTTTCTACACTAACCCAGTATCTCTGAATATAATTTGAGTTTGTGCTTTTCATTATTCGATCATAAAGTAGGCCTCTTTGGTATTAAATGTTCATCAGCCATGTTGCTAGTTAACTGTAAATTTCAGACTGTAGTTGTAACGATCATGTTTATAATTGTATTATAAGCCTCTGATATGCTCTTTTGTGTAACCTTTTTTCAACACTTCTTGACTGAGAAATACTTGTGTAGATGGAGAGATGGACATTCTTTGCATCAGCTTGAGCCAACTCATAGTGGACTTAAACCAAGAGCCTTACAGTTTATCTTCAATGCCATCACAGTAAATTGTTGGTAGACTTTAGCATTATGCTGGCCCACATCTGTTGTGTTATATGGTTTCAGTTTCAGGAGTTTTAAGGCAGTTCATATCGATATTTTTTAAGCCAGTGTCCTGTGCAGGGCATTAAAGGATTTTCAAGAAGACTGTTTAAGCTTAGCACCAGTGCCATCCAGTTTCTTCTCATTGACCACTTGACATTTTGATTCCCCCCCACACATTGTTTCTACATGTCTTCGTTTATTAATAATTGTGTTGATTGTTTTTCTGCTAGGAATTATGACATCCGTACATTTATGCTAGAATCTGTTCCTTATTGCTCTTACATGCCCACTTTTCACATAGTTATCATATTTGAATACTTGTTGATCTGATGTGTAATTCACACATGACAGTTTCACACAAGAAGCAATGTTACTGAGTGTTTAATACAGTAGCAGGGGCTGGGTATCATGCTAAGCCAGCACATAATATATAAGCTCACTTCACAGTAGCTGTTAAGTGTTTTATGTGGATGAAGTTGAGGAGAAATTATAACACGTGATGACTCTTGGTTTGTTGAGTCATCTGTTGGTTGGCCTGTATGGACGCATAGAGGATCTGTCTCCCTCACCTGAGCAATTCAGTGGTTTTTGGGTAGCTCTTAGAAGGTCACACTGTATTAAGTAGTGGCTTATTGTACCAAAATGATGATGTTCTGAATACCAGCAAAATTTGTAGAAACCTGGTAAGATTTTACGGTAGAGTTGTTGAGTATGGTCAGTTTTTTCAGTCGTTTGGTCTAGTTTTGCTATTATTTGGTTGTGTCTGTCACTGTGCTACCGTGAAGGTGTTGGCTCATCCCCACTTGACCCAAGCCCTGTTGGGAAGCAGTGGGGCCTCCCCAAATCCTGCTACTGGTGGTAAGGCGTTGGCGGGATCCAATAAGGAAGTGGCAGGGGCTGGCCCCCCCACATCACTCATCAAGAGCCTACTGGCTACCAAGGTAAACGCTGCCGGCAGTGAGTGCATGATGTCCCAGTCTGCTACTGTAGCAGCGAGTAGCATGATGCCTGCCGCGTGCTGTACTACCACTACTACCACATCCACCAAGCAGCCGCCCCCAGCACCGCAGGTAAACATATCTCATGCCACTCACCCTCCTTCAGACATTGGGTTCTGTCAAAAACACTTAGAAAAGTAATTAAATGAAATAGATATTTATTTCAAAAGGATTTTTTGAGTTTTCGTGCTTATAAATCAGTAAAATTTCTTTTGGTACTTCTTCCATCTTACTTAGCTTCAGGTGGTCGGTATTGATAAGACATGGAAGAATTAATTCGCAGTGATTTTGGAATTGTTAGTTAATTTATTAGAATTACATAGTGGGATATCTTGGTATAGTGATGGGCAGTGGACTGAGTGACCAAAGAATTCGGGTTCAATTCCCAGCAGAGGCAAGAAATCTTACTCTTCTCCAAAGCTTGCAGACAGGCTCATATTTCCAACCAGCCTCCTATCCATTGGTTAGTGGGGAATGAATTAAGCATGGGGAAAACTTTTTTTTTTCTGTGGCATTACAGCCCCAATTTGGGCCTAGGCCTACCTCATGAAACTCTCCGTTTCACTTCAGTTTACTAGATCTTACACGTTTGGTAGGACTCCTTGGGCGAGTGATCAGCTCATTGCAAGGCCTCTACCTGTAGACAAACACAAAAAAACGCACACAAACATCCGTGCCCTGAGTGGGATTCGAACCCACGATCCCGGCTTCCAAGCGAGCGAAGACAGTGCATGCCTTAGACCGCTTGGCTACCATGACCGGCTGGGGAAAACTTTACCTTTCTTAAAACTTTTACTTTTGTTAGACTTAATTTGTGTTTAAAATTAGGAAGCTGGGAACACATGAATAGGTTTAGAGAAGTGGTGGGTGTTATGTTATCATTAAGTCAATAAAGTGGGATAGCGAGAAATTAATGTCAAATTTTGGTTAGTAAACCTTAACGAGAGACCACATAGGGGAGACAGGTGTAGGGTGGAGAATGCACTAAAATCGGTTTTTGAGAAATTGGATATGAGGGTCTGAACTGGAATCCTTTGGCTTGTGTATGAGTCCCATTGAAGGTTCTTGTGAACATGGTAATGAATCCTTGGTTTCCTGAAAAGTAAAGAATATTTGACCAGCTGAGTAACTATTAAATTGGAGTCAGAGTCACTGCCACGTGAACCTCAAATCTCATAACTGTTAAACTTTTTGAGGAAGATCTTGTGTCATGAAGCCAGTTATTATGTCTGTGACATGCCCAGTATTACAGCATTATATGAAATTTTCTTTACAAAGTATGTATTAAACTACATTAAATATGACATTTGTTATTAAAGAACAGTTGCATAATGTATCGTGTTATGATGGTTGTCTGAACCTGTAGCTCTTGCAAAAATGCAGTAACAAATAAGACCCTGCAATAGAAGAATCTTGGAATGTGCTACAGATTCTAAGAAATGAAGACCCTGGGCTCACCAGGTGTTCTTTGTACGGTGATGGGCGACATGCTCGTTGGTTGGTTTGTTTGTTTCTTTGTATGCATGCTCTTGAAGTAGTTTTGTGGTTACTTCTGAGTATTGTTTTTCATTAACCTAGTTTGAAAGTAGTTTCGGATTGTGATTATACTAAATATTTGGATGTTGTGTGTAGATGTGCATTGTATTATTGGTACACTATTCAGTTATGGTGATAATATGGAGGGAAGTTGGAGGTAAGATGTTTTGTTTCAGAAAATCTGCAAGTTATTACTACTACCATGATCATTTATGCACTTATGGACATTGATTGGTGATACTAATGTAAGGTGTGAAACTTACATGGCAAATGTGTTAGGATTTTCTCAGGTTGTCAGTTGCATCACAGTTGAGTTAACCAATGTTTCATAGATATACTCTGCTGCTATTATAAAGTTATATGTCAAATTTACCCCAAAAGATGGAATCAGAAACATTAGTTTTTAACTCACCTGTAGCCATGCTAATGCTTAGCATTCCTTGCTTTTCTGTTTGACTATTCAGTACCTTTTATTTGAAATATTAAATGATCGGTATGGCTTTGAATTTTCTATATCTGTTATAGACTATTCTAAATCAGCTTATTTCATTTTGGATTATTTAATTATTCTGTTTGAACTGTAATGGTTATATTATGTCAGGTGAGATTAGAAGATGATCTTGAATGGCGAACAGGAAAGGTTCTAGATAAGATTCTTCTTTACGATCTGGGAAGAATTATGAAAATAGTCATGAAGTAGTTAATACAGATCTCAAGATCTTGGATGTGTCACCATGTAATCTACTGGATAGGTGCTTCCATTTTGGAGGAATCTGCTGCCATCAAATTTGCTCTTCTACCATGAAGACTGAGGCAGTAGGTTCCTCCAAAATGTTAGTACCTCTTTACCATTGCATTCAAGAAGACTGGAAACTTTATACAGCCATGAGAACCTTCAGGCCCAGTACAAATCTCAGTGAGGAAACTGGGTATAATGACAGTTTTGTAGTCCTTTAACTGAATACTAGATAGTGCTGTAAATAAATGTCAGTTGCTTTCTTCTCCTTCCCTTGTTGTTGATGCAGCTTTTCTGAGTAATCTTCATGTGAATGATCATTGATAGACACAGAGTTGTTATCTGGGGTATGATGCCATGTAGTTTGGTAGATAGCTACCAAATTTCAGAGGAATCTGCTGCTTCCATCTCCACTGTACCCTGAACAGCATAATTAAATAACCGAAGAATGAATTAATAGTTGGTGTTGGATATCCTGTGATTTGCCTAGTCATTGTCAAGCTGCTGAGGAAATAAGGGAATTGAAGGGAATTAATTCGCTTAGTAGGGGGTGGAGTCCAACTTGGTCCACTCGGCACGGTGGCCACTGATTTGCCTATTGTAGCCTGCCCCGCGTGATTATGAAGCTGGAGAATTTGGTGGAATGAAGATTGGCAGGGGAAACCGAAGTACTTGGAGAAAACCTGCCCCAGCACCACTTTGTCCACCACAAATCCCACTTGACCAGACCCCGCGATCGAACCCGGGCCGCCACAGTGCGAAGCCAGTGACTAACAACTTGAGATATGGCGCGGCCAAATGAAGGGAAAGTGTTTAAATTGTGTTATATAAAATTCAAAAGTTCTGCAGACATTTTTAGGAAGTTGTGTGTACAGAATCCCTGAAATAGAGTAAGGAACCTGAAAAACATTTGTTAAGGCTACAGGATTCATCTTCGCAAGCATGGTATAATATTACTGCAACTGTTATTGCTGCCCTTTGATGAATGCTTGTTGTCCCTGAGGGTCAGCCCTTTATAGATATCAGTCTGAGAGTAGGGCACATAGCTCCATCAGAGGCAGCAGGGGACCTGCAAGCCCCTACCTGTTATTTGACAGTTCTTTAACATCAACAGTAAGAATAATCCAAAAAATCATTTGTGGTTTCAAATGAAACCACAGTATCCAGTTCTAAGAAGCTGTAGTATTGGCCAATCAATATGAGGACACAGACTGCTTGTGTTTCATTGTGGGCGGAAGTTTGGCAGGGTAACCCTTTCTAATCATGTGAAGTCACATGGCCTGCAGTGTTCTAATCGATTTATTCATTAAATATATTCTGCAGAAAACTACATTTACAAGACTTGTGTAATTTTTTGTTATCCCTTACCATGCAACTTTGAGGGATCCTACATTTGTACTCTGGCAGTTGGTCTGATATTTCTCCCACCTGAGAAGCACTAAGTTGGTGTAGCCTGTCATGACATGAAGTTCATACCAAGTTTTATGAAAATGCCATCAGTGTTTTCAAAAGTTATTAGGAAGACACACTTAGCCTTGATGCCTTAAATCTCTCTCTCCTCATTAATAAGGAAAGTGAACCAAGAAATAAACATTTAACCTTATTTCAGTAGATAATATGTTTCCAGAAATGCTTGTGTACTTGTATTCTTTTCACCAAGGAAGTCACTTCTCCTTCTGGAGTTCCTCCATGGTAAGTGCAATCCATCGAACCTTTCCAAGACTCCTTCACATCATACTGAGGCACAACACTGATTAAGGTTTGCTTGATAAAATAATTACATTGTTGTATGTGAGTCAATCCACTCCTCTCTTTGTCACAGTTCTATAATATTTCACTTCGCCATAGTCAGAAATCTTAGTTTATCTAGAATTTAGTGTAAGAATATGTCAGTGAAGTCCAAGAATGAAGTTGTTCCAAGGTAGTTAACAGGTTAATGCATTTAAAGTTGATTCAGATGCCTTTTTTATGTGTGACTGTCAAACCAAATATAAAAAATATACTTGAACTTAACCTAAATTTTACAAGCAAATGAACTTACACTAGGGTCCTCTTCCAGAAGAACAAAGAATCTGTTAAAATTGAACAGAGACCAACTAAGGTGGATGGTAGGACTATTTACAGGACATTGTCACCTAAAAGGACACCTTTTCAAACCAGGTTTAACAGACGACCCTGCTTGCAGAAGGTGCCTAGGAAAAGATGAATGAGCCACATAATCTGCATGATTGCAAAGCCATAGCTTATTTAAGATTTTNAGCAAAGTCCTACACTTCATTCAAAGTGTTAATCAAAAGGGGAAGCACAATAGATCATTAAGAGTCGCAGTGCAAGGGCCGGTTTATTGTGGCCTACCCCTTATGCATTCATTCATTCATAATCTAAATTTCGGTAGTAGCTTTGCCTCCACCACAGATCTATTGATTGAACTGTAATTTTGTTGAGAGAACGTTATTCATGATAATTGTGCCCTGCATGAATTGCTATTCAGAGAGCAGTGCATTTGTTAATCAGATTCCTTGTATGAAACTGTCATACTTCTAAGGGCAAATGAACATTACCATAATATGATATTGACTATCATGAGAATTGTATAATAAAAGATTGCATATGTCTTATCAGATTTTGTAAACCTATAATTTCCAAAGCTGAAAGAAGATAAACATTTCATTCCTTTGCTATTTGTCTATACATGTTATTCACACATAAGGCATTCTGAATCATGGCAATGGATGGGGTTTTGTGTGGTCAGATTTACATTCTGTCCAGCTTTATTCTAGAATAGGGACCTCCAGTACCCATTGGTTAGAAGGCCAGGGTTGTCCCTTAGGCGTTTTCATGTTGTTGAGGAGAGTCAAATTTTGAACACCCTTGTGGAAAAATCAGTAAATGAAGTTGTGGTGTAAGTTCTATGCTTTTTGTATTTACCAGAAGGAACCTGTCTGAAGTATCTGTTGGATAAAGGGGACTGCTCCAGAGCCATTCTGGATGTGGCTGGAACAAGAAGTATTTCAACTTAAATGTCACCAAGAAATCATTTATGTTGTTAGTTTTGAACCTGTCACCTCTGTCTCTGGAAAGACTCCCATCAATGTACTGGAGATAGAAAGATAGAAGACTGAGTGTCATAGAGCCAATTTAGATAAGGTTATGAACAAAATGGCACCCTATGCTTGTTTGGGGAAATCAGTCTTTTGTGCCTTAAGCCTGTTGCCTGTGTTCAGAGGTGGATGTGGAGAGACTCTTGTTGTATGGGCTGCTGGACTCACAATAGTATGTAATGCTATGAGAATCATATTAACCCGCAAGTGTTGCAGTGTTGTCTGCTGCGACATGTGTAGTGTACTATGTGCAGAATTAGAATTTTATTATAAGATAAGAGGACAGAATAAATTAAGTTTATCTGTTGTTGCATGGGAAGTAGGAAAGTGTGATAAAATGCATTGTTTAGGGCTTATATGGTAGAGTTTCTTCTTACAATGCAAACTTTCCAAGAATGAATAACAGAGCATAAGCATTTCTAAATGTTTCTGACAGTGCTGTGCAGCCATAAACATAACTGCTGTTTCAGACATAGTCCATTGTCTTGGCATTTTTCGAACACAACTTTTCAGAAACTGGATCTGTGTCCATTGTAAGATGTGGAGGGGTAAAGATTCTGTAAAATAGAGTCAATCTCTCTGCTTTGGCCCAGAGTATGAACCTTTCTTTCCTTATACTTGATGATCATGGAAATAGATCCAGTTTCTGAAACATGTTTAAAAAACCCAAGAGGATATGCATTGTCCAAAATACTAGTCACACATACAAATCACAACACTTCTTGCCATGAACAGAGTGACAGATAATTGTGTTTATTACCATTAATTAATACTTTATTCCCAGGATATTGTTACCAAGATTTGGATGGAGGAATTATATAACAGAATTGACATTCAGTAATAGCAGAAAGTGTTCACGTGGCTGTCACATTTATTTAAATTGTATTTATTCTGCTCTAAAAATCTGTCTGTGCTCCAGTGTTTTATATATCATTAACTCAAAGATCACTGTGAATTACTGGTTATGGTGATATAAGTGTAATACAGGATGAAAGAAGAACAGCATGGAAATTCCTGTCTCATTAGTAGCAGATTGTGGCAAGCTACTTTCCTGTATCTCCTTTCAATACTTTATAGTTTCAATTGACTGTTTTATGCAGTAGAAATTGCATCAAATATGTCAGTAAAACTCATTTTCTTATTTCCACATTGAAGGATACTAGTTATCATTTGTGATATGGTGAGAATTACATTATTACATATAGTAGTAAAATTACATTCACAGAGACATTATAAGCAGATTAAATGTGGGAAATCTTCGTTACAGTTCACTTCACAAACGTTTTACTTCCTGTGTGCTGGCTAAAAATTAATTGATAAATATGCAAAACTGTATTTTAATTGTGATTTTGGGTGTGGAACTTGGTCATGAAAATATAGATTGAGGAAATTTGGGAACAGGATGCTGAGGAATATACTTAGACTTAACAAGAGAGGAAGTAACACAAAGCAAGATAGTATTGCATAATGGAGAGCATCATGATTTGTATTCTTTGCAAAATATTGTTAGAATGAGGAGATGGGCAGGGTATGTGGCACATACAAAATACATAGGAAATGTATATAAAACTTTAGTTGGGAAACCTGAAAGAAAGAGATCACTTGGGAGACTTAGACATAGATTGGAAGATAATATTATTATGACTCAGAATGGAATAGGACTAGGGTGTGCACTGGATTCATGTGCCTCAGGATAGGGCCCAGTGACAGACTCTTGTGGAGAGGAATTTCTAGACCAGCTGAGTGAATATTAGCTACTCCAGAAGGACTCTGTTCAGTGGACTTAGTTATATAACTGTTGTGGTTTTGTAATGAATGGAAATTTCAGATGAATGGTTTACTGAATTGCATGGAATTGCAGTGGGGTACCTTCCTTGATCAGGAACATGTACAGCAAACTTAATTAGCTAGAGATTGCACACTATTTGCAATTAAGCATTTTCATCTGTCCTACATGATCATGTATTTGGTTGCTTTATTTAACTGCCCTCATTTATTTTATTTAGAAAAAAAAGAAAGAAGTGGAATTGGAAGTGTGTTTCCATCTAGGGTATGTTTAAAGGCTGTGTTCTGCCAAATGCTTTGGCTGGCCTGTTTTCTGTATGTTTTAGTGAAAAGTGCCAGATCCCACTAGTTTCTTTAAATTTTAATGCAGCGGTGTTATATCAGTAGCTCTGTCCTTTCAAAATATTATGTGATATTTTTGCTGTATGATGTTGTGCCCTTTATAATACATCTTACATGAACAGATATTTCCTTGTGTGGTACTGAATTCTGGTAATGGTTCTGTTACTTATAGGTGGAAGAAGTGCAACATTAATTTTGATTGTGTTGGCCATAAACTAATATGTTAATGCAGTATATTTATAAACTGAACTGCTGAGTTCTCTTTCTCTTTGTGTTTTACATACTGATAGTGAAATTCCTATTTCATATTCCTTAATTTAATATTTCCCCTATTTAATGTTATGTTCCATTGATCCCAAGTCAGTTCTTATTTTGCTGTGTACATGTTTAAATATCTCCAAAGAATTATTTTATTCCTCCACAAAAATCATCAGTCAGGATTTGAACAGAAGATAGCAAAAGAATAAAGTATGCTTTGGTCTTTATTACAGTAGCCATTTTTGTCTCTTGGTATAAATGCAGCTATCTTTAGGTATTTTTTTATGAACACTCTAACAGTTTCCCATTGAAATTATGACAGAATTTATGCTAGTGTATTAATAATATGTAAACCCATTGCTTATTCTAGTATCAGAAGATCTTTCTTTATCATCTATATTTTTTTAAATTAAATTTACAATTTTTAATGATTATGCCCTGTGCCTATTTAACTTTGAGAGCTAACACCACATTGCTAGAGTGTGGGAGGTTAATTTATGGTTTATTGTGGGCTGTAGGTCACACAGCGCCAACAGCAGCAACGACTATTGCAGCAACAGCAACTGCAATCTCACAAGATGGATTCATCCTCACCACCACCTTTACTTCCACCCTCTACATCAAACAGTGTTCAAGGCAAGGGTGTGGCAAGCATAACCTCCAAGATCAAATCCACAACTGCTGTAATAGCTACGACCACCGCTACAGCATTAAAGAGTCCTGATCCTCGTCAAAGAGCTTCACGCATCAATGGGGCCAGGACACCTCTTCAGGTGCAATCGCAAACTGCGCCATTGCAATCACAGACACAGGTGAGAGATCCACATAAAATATGTCTCATAATGTGAAAATCATTGGAAATTCTTGTTTCTTTCCAGACTCCCATATTTTAGTAATGTCACATTCCTTACCCATCAGAATAATAATAGGTACATAAAAACAAACTACTTGCACTTGTTGCCACTTTCCAGTCATATTATTATTATTATTATTATTATTATTGGAGGGGGTGGGTTTCCCCATGCACCGTGACTAATAGTCTATTGTACGTCCCCCTTTGATATTCTACCAGTCACCATACCCTACCGGTACTGGTGTGTGCTATAAGCCCCGTTCAGCCAACAAGGTCGGCCCTCGGTACCTCGATACTTCCCCCATCTACCAGAGGCATTGGAAACTACTTGGGCGGGAAACGTGCCTAATTTTGCTCAGAGGTCTCCTAGAGACATGAGGATCTCTTACGTACCATAAATCTACGACATGGGACCCACGGCTTAAAGTCCCTCCCGGAGGACTTGTTCCCTGAATTTTTCCGCCCTTAAAAATTCCACGACCTCCGCCGGGTTTGAACCCGCATACCTTGAGTCATGAGGTGGGAACGTTACCCCTAGACTACGGAGGCCACTTTCCAGTCATCTTAAGTAAGGGCAGTACACCACACAGTGTAAGATATCTGGAAAGCACCCACATGACACATGTGCATAAGGTGGCCACCAGCTGGCTGTGTATACACTGCTATGTAACCTACACATGCACATACATGAGCTAAATTTCTTAACAGATAATCATTTATGAAAAATGTTTCCTGAATTTGTTGCTGTTTTCCTTTTGTGTTTGAAACATTTTTATCCCAAGTAATGGTGCATGTATATGATCTGTATTGTGAGTTTATGGTCATGTTTTATAATTTCCATAAAGATAAAATTCCATAACCTAAACCTTTTTAATGCAGTGATGCACTGTAAGTTGAAGTTATGTGAATTGGATTCAACATACATGATCTCAGTTTGTACATACAAGATGATTCAAATATGACGGGGACTGATTTTTAAAAAAAAAAAAACATAATTCAAACACTTACTTGCACATGTCAGTCTTCAACGTACTCCCCTCCGGAGTCAGCACATTTTTTCCAACGTTCTGGAAGCGTCCTGATGCCCTTTTCAAAAAGGCTTGTGGTTGGAGGTGTATCCACTCCCGAACAGTCTGCATGACGGCGTCATCCACAAACTGCATGCCTTGCAAGTCTGATTTGAGCCTCCGAACAGGTAGAAATCACTTGGGACCAAATGGAGACTACTACGGCAGATGTGTCAGAAGGTTCCATTTCAGTTTTCGGAGGGTTTCCATTGTTTTGGCCGTATGGGGGCGTGCATGTCTTGAAGGAAGGCTGCCCACTTCCACGTGTCTTCCGCTTGGATCGGATCTTCTCCTTCACGTCTGTTGCAAGGAGGTCTGAGTAATAAGCTGCATTGACTGTTCTGGCATCTGTCAGAAAGTCTACATGGATAACCCCCTGTCATCACCTTTCCTGCCGAACGGCTCCTCCGTGCTCTCTTGGGTTTGAGAGCACTGGTATGCCACCACTCGCATGATGACTGCTGGGACTTGGGAATGAAGTAGTGCACCCACATTTCATCAGTGGTCACTATAGACTTCAAAAATGCATCACCTTCATCTTCAAACTGCTGTAGGAGATGACTGGCAGCTTGCATGCACACCATTTTGTTCACGTCCGTCGAAGTGCATGGTACCCACCATGCATTCACCTTGCAATAGTGCAGGTGGTATTTCATGATGTTTTCTACACTACCAACACTGATGGACAGCATTGCTCCAAGTTCCTTGATAGTGATGTACCTATTCTCATGAATAAGCGTGTCTGCACGATCTGTGTTTGGCTCAGTGACGGATGTTCACGGCCGACGATCATGCGGTTCATTCTCCACGCGCTCTCTGCCATCTCTGAAACACTTGCACCACTCAAACACACGGGTCCGTGAGAGACACTCTTCCCCATGTTGTTGGAGTCTGTGGTGAATTTCAGTGGACGGCACGTTTTCTCCGAGGAATTAGATCACAATGTGTTGTTCCACGCTCCGCAGTACCTTCTGTTCGCTCATCTCACTAGCAACTCCCAGACAGGACTGAACAGGTTCTAACCCTAACAGGAGGGAGGGTGGAGGTTGTGCCTTCACTCTCTCAAGGTCGCACAACTCCTGCGCAGTGCGGCTTGTTTACACACAAATCAGTCCTGGTCACATTTGAACCACCTTGTATGTATATCATCACCAAGTGAGCCAGGGTAGCACTGTCGGTATAGCGACTGCCTATGGGCTGGACGATGGAGAGGTCGGAGTTCAAGTCCCAGTAGGGTCAGCATTTTCTCTTCTCCATATCGTCCAAATAAGTTCTGGGGCCCACCCAGCCTCCTATCCAATGGGTACTGGGGGCTCTTTCCCTGGGGGTAAAGTTTCAGGGGTGTGCAGCTGACCACTTACCTCCAGCTAGTGCCAAGGTCAGGGAAATATGCCTTCATGGCGTAGTGCTTAATTAGTTAAGCACAAGGACAACTTTACCTTTTGCATCATTACAAAATGGCTGATGTTAATTTTCATTTCAGATGGAACCATTAAGGGATACAACTGGTGAGGGCAGCGGTAATGGCTCCTGCTCCATGGCTGCCAACACTACCACCACTACTACTACTACTCAGTGTGTGGCAACTCCAGGAGTTATAATTCAAGTACCAACTAGACTGATCGCAGAAAACCATGTTCCTTCTCCAGCCCTGGCAGTTGGAGGTGGAAATCTTGCCCTGAGGGGTCGCCGAGAGCCCCCACAGCCACCACCTCCTCCATTAGCTCCTCTCAGTAACTCCTGTCCGCCCTCCAGACTGGATGTTGAGGACTCTGACTCGACAGGTAACAATTCTCTTGCATCAAGCAGCAGGGATTGCAGCGGCACATTTGCAGGCAACATCTCGTCCACGGATGATGGCGAAAATTCTCTTACAAGTTTTGAAGGCCTCTTGCTTAATGGCATCCCTCATTCACTCGATATTGATGCTGCATCGAATGACAGTAGCTCAAAAGATTCAGCACGGAGCTCCCTGCAACAGCAAAATCCTAAACCTGCAGGAACCAAGAGTCTCATGTTGGCAGACCTATTAGAAAAGAAAGTAGACAAGAAGGAACCTCCAATACTGAATGGTGTCCTTGGAAAAGAACTTCGTATTGGTGAGAAGGGTTTGGAACTAGTGGAAAACCATCTCGAGAAAGTGTTGAAAGAAAGTTCCATCATGCAGGCAAAACCAGTTGATGTTAAGGAATCCTCAAAGAATGTAGGAGGTATTAGTGATATTTGTAGTGAATCCATTGGTGTTGTTAGGACAGTGGGACAGGTTTCTAATAATCTGACAAGTGTTTCCACTATTGAAAAAGGAAATACTGCATTTAAAACAGTAGGTATTGGTACAACTGATGAGCCCCTCATGGGCAACTCTGTTTTGACCTCCAGTGAACAAGTGAAGTATGGGGTAGTGACTCAACAGACACAGACTGTTCAAGCATTGAAACGGCCAGCCCCAGAGAATCTTGGACTGGAGGATGGGATTCTGGAAGCAAAGCAGCAACGTCTGTCCACAGAGTCTGCAATGAATGGGGCAGCCTCTCCTGGACTTATTATGGCAAGCATAGAACAGAACCCAGCACCCCTGTCTCCAGGTTCAACAGATAAATCCACGTCATCAAGTGCATCAGCTGATAACACTGAAGTTGTAAATGCATCGCCATCAGCAGCAAATCTGTATGCAGCACTGGCTGCCTCCGCATTGGAAGACGAGCCTGACCTTGAATTGCCACCACCTCCACCAACACAAGTTCTAGTACAGAGTGCCAGTGGCCTGCGGCAGGCTGTGTTTTTGGGTCAGGGCGTTGAGTCAGGCTCACAGCAACAGCTGATAGTGACGGCTGCACCAAGGCAGATCATCGTATCACAGGGACAGCTGCCACCACAAGGCCAGGTCCTGATCACAGCAGGAGGTCAGCTCACTCTGCAGCAGGGATCTAATGCAGCCACAGCCACCATCAAGACTCCTGCAGGTCATCAGGCAGTACCTGTTCTAGTACAGACAGGAGGTAGTGCAGCTCAGAGGGCCCAGATATCTGCAGTGACCCATTCGCAGGGAGCACAGCTGGTACAGACTGGTCAGGTGGTGCTCTCACAGTCTACTTCCGGCCAGTTCATCCTTTCTCAGGCCCCAGCACAAGGGCAAGTCCAGTTGGTCCAAACAGGTAGCAGCCAGGCAGGCCAGTATATCGTGTCTGCAAGCAGCAGTTCTGGTCAGACTCATTATGTGGTTGCACAGCCCCAGACAGCACTGGTACAAGGTCAGACACAGACGGTACTGGTGGCACAGACTCCGCAACAGCAGGGCACAGGCGCCAAAACCATCATCATCCTGCAGCCCCAGAGCTCTTCAGCTGCCACTCACCATCAGAAGGTGGTTGTCACACCACAGGGCCAACCCGTTGTTGTGACGCAGGTTCCACGGCCTATCCTGCAGAGCCCAGCAATCTCCAATCCCCCTCCTCCCTCCATCCCTCCTCCAGCACTTGTGCCGACTTCAAATGCCCCTCCTCCACCCCCACCAGCTCCTGTCTCTCCATCTCCTCAGCCTGTGAAGCATGTAAGTACTGCCACTGTGGCTACGTCAACCAATACAGTCCCTGTCCATATGCCTTCCCGTGTTGCCTCTACTGGCACGTCAACTAGTCTACCTCCATCTCAACCACAAACCAGGGCTATCACTCCAACAAACTCATTGACCACCACGCTGGCTCCAGTCTCTCCGTCATCAGTAACTGCCACAAAAACATCAGCCAAACCGCCTCCCATTCATCCCACAGCTGTGCCTGCAGTTCCAAGACCGCCACTATCTCCATCACCCACTGCTCTTAATTCACCAAGGGCCACCCTTGTTCAGCCACCTAAACAAACAAGAACTTTACTAAATACAAGGCCACAGTCATCAAGTACTCCTATAATTGAAACTATTTCAGATAAGTCCACAGTCCAGAGTGTACGAAGTACAAAGTCGCCGTGCCAGCCAGCCCCTTCACAGACAAGACTGACAACAGCAGGGTCCATTATGGATCAGGCAGTCTTCTTGTGTGAATGGAGAGGATGTATGCGGTGAGTATTTCTGTACTTTCTTGTTTTAGTTGACAAATTCCAAGTCTTGTCATTTGAAGATGAGCTTGTTGCGATGCTTTTTTGTAGTAAATTGTGCTAGGAGATTCTTCATTTGTTCTACATGGTAACATGTTAATTGCCTCCCAGCATCCCTTTCTGACAAGTGACCTTTGAACATATTTAGGAAACCGTTTATAACAAATTCCTGTGCAGGGCTCCCCACCATCCAACTCATTCCCTAAAATTTGTTAAAAGAACACATTATGAAAAACAATTGTACAAACTATATCTGTGTACATATGAACATTTATTGCATTGCAGACAAACATAACTATGTGTGAATTCACTTTGTTGGTTGCTCAGTTCTCATATGTCACTTAGTGATTATTTTACTCCTAATGGATTTAGTTCTTAGAGTTCTTAAGTATTGCTTAAATATCTTGCTAAATTCCTACTAGTTTACTCTAAAAACTTTAAGTTCTAATTAATAAAATGTTAAAACTGATCCTTTTGCATTATGTTGCATGTCTGCATAATCCCTTAAGTTATATGATTGTGATGAACCTGTGGTGTTCTCATTTCATTTTAAATAAAACCTTATAACATGTGGCAGTGTGTGTCTGAAATGCTGAACAGGAATTTATATGTTCAGGAGCTTCAAATCTGCAAATGAGGTCTACATGCATGCATGTGAAGCACACTGCCCATTGGGCAGTGAGGAAATCCAATGCCTGTGGGAACGCTGCGATGCCATGAAGCGAAAGCGCTTTTCCCTCATGACACATCTGTATGATCGACATTGCAATGCTGATGTAAGTGGCTCTTGAATCTGTTTTCACAATTGTTTATAATTTTGATAATATGCAAATTTTGTCTTAATGTTAGAAAATGATTACATGATTTTATCAAGGTTCAGTTGCTCTTTAGATGAGTGTTTTTACTTTCTGTTATTGAATTAAAAATAAGAATTATTATAATGTTTATTGTCACCTGTGACAGAAAGAACTTAAATTATGAACCAGAATTGAGAAAGAGCTTGGGGACACCGCTGAAACAATGACTATACCTGTGATAGGTCCCAGTAGGCCAAACGCTGGCCAGGATAACTAATAATACAAATTCCACTATCAATGTAACTATACTTTGACTTACATTCCACTACATGTTTCAGCCCTTACAGGGCCATCCTCAGGTTCTGTGATTTACACGTTTTCATTATTTAATTGTAAAGTATGTGTACATATTTACATACATAGGCTTAAAATGACTACTCTGTGTACATTTATATTCTAGCACCTTGAAGTTGATTTAAATACAAGATATATATGGAACTAAAAATTTAAGATTAAAAGTTGATTTTAAATTAATTCAGAAGTGCCGTATGCTGCATTCAGCTACGTGTCTGTTTCTGTAGTAGGCCATGCATCTTTTCATCTGATTCTACTGTTATTGGTTAAATTTGGTTTTATTAACTGTGTCTTAAGCACAGATTTGTCTTCTTTCTAATCTCCATGATGTTGATTATTACTGTTGTTGTGTTTAATTTATGTGGTTATGCTCTGTTGCTTAGTCTGTACTACTACTTGCAACAGGGTGCAAATATTAAAAATACTGGCCAGGTTGATGATGACAGTGATTTTCTATTATAATGGATGGGTTGTTTCTGAACAGAGATTTTAAAACCTTGTGAATCTACCAGCCTTTGTCCCTTTACCTTCACACCACCAGTTATTATATACTCAGAAGTGATATGTTGGTATTGTAGGTATGTGTTAGGTTATAATCTGTTAAAGAGACTGTAAAGCTGAAATAAACTAGCATTTGGGTACCTAATTCTTACCAGGAGTGGAAATGTATACATCCTTAACTTGTATAGAATTATCATTATTACCACTCTTACAGTCTGTTTTGTATTCCCTGCATTTTCATTTACTTGCTTTTCCTCAGTCATGCCTCTTATTCATTGTATAATATTTCAGTTAGATGGCCACTATCACTTTGTAAAGAGCCCTATTACATTACTACAAATTATATTAAAGATTTGGTTGAGTGTATTACACCACATAATGACAAAAATAAATGCTCAGCTGAAACCATCATCTGTGTTGTGTAGGTGCGACATGTTTCGGCCTTACAGGACCATCCTCAGGCAACACGCTGTTTGAGGAGTCCAGTGCATTATGCACGTTGTCAATAGTATTCTTAATATGCATCATTATTTTTGTGTTATGGGATGTCTGTTCTCCTTATCCCTGTACTGTGGACGCTTTCTGCGGTGTATAATACATGTTCATTATTATGATTCTGACCGTAATTCTTGGGCTATGCTATCTTGGTATGCCTAGATGTGTTTATGTACTTTTGTGACCCATCGAGCGTGCTGCTTCCCTTCGTTATGTGGTTCTCGTGTAGATATGTGTTCCCTGTACTGCTTTGGTGTGATTTTGCTTGCTAAAATATCTTTCTGGGTAGCATGTATATTTCTAACCCTCATAAAGCTCATGTATTGTCTGGAATATGGGATTGTATGCTTCTATGTGGTGTGTTTAAAAAGTATCGAACCTTTGGTCGGCAGAAATACATTTATTGATTTGGAGGTACAAAACCTTAATCCCCTTCAAAGTAGTCTCCTTGGTAATGCACACACTTCTCCCAGCACTTCCGCCATTGTTGGAAACATTTCTGGAACACGTCTTTTGGAATGGTGATCAGCCGGGCCTTCACATTCCACATGATACCTTCTCTTGATTCAAATCGGGTTCCTTTCAGTAGCATTTTCAGCTTGGGAAATAGCCAAAAGTCACACGGAGCCATGTGGGGGGAGTAGGGAGCCTGACGAACCACAGGGATGTTGTGTTTGGCGATGAAATTCTGAATCAGATGGGCAGAATGGGCGGGTGCGTTATCATGATGGAGTTGCCAAGTTTTGCTGCCCACAGATCTGGTCGTTTGCGCTGCGCAGCATCACGAAGGCAACAGAGGAGCTCCTGGTAGTATTCCTTTGTGATGGTTTGGCCTTGTGGTGCGTACTCATGATGCACAACCCCACGGGAGTCGAAGAAAACAACCAACATGACCTTGACATTGCTGCGGACCTGCCGTGCCTTTTTTTGGCCTCGGGGATGTTGGATGTTTCCACTGTGACGACTGCATCTTGGTTTCTGGGTCGTACCCATAAACCCATGACTCATCGCCTGTGATCACAGTGTTCAGAAAGTTGGGGTTACTGTTTGCATTGTCCAGCATGTCCTGTGCAATTTCCAGACGGCGTTGCTTCTGCTCCATTGTTAGCAGTTTCGGTACGAATTTCACGGACACTCCTCATGCCCAAATCCTCAGTCAAAATTGAATGTACCGATCCAATGCTTACCCCTATCTCATTCGCAAGTTCTCGGACTGTGATACGACAGTCCTCCATGACCAAAGTCCGCACTTGCTCAATGACATTCTCATTTTGGCTTGTTGAGGGTCTGCCTGAACGCAGTTTGCTGTCCACTGATGTGCGGCCATCTTTGAAGCGGTTGTACCACTCCTATATACATGAGTTGCTCATGGCATTGTCCCCAAAAGCCTGTTGAATCTTGCGAATGGTTTCCACTTGGGTATCGCCAAGCTTTTGGCAAAATTTGATGCAGTATCGCTGCTCATGTTGTTCCGTCATTTTACACTGTACTGGAATCCGACAAGCGCTCACTGCATGTCCTCACTAATAGGCCGACTGCCAGTGACTGACGCTTTCTGCGGGTGGGAAAAAATTCACGACTGCGCATGAATGTCCCCTCCACATCTCCACTAAAGGGAGCCTCCCGCGCTTCATTGGTTTACGCGGGAAAAAAGAAGGTTCGATACTTTTTGAACACACCACATATATGTGTATCATTCATGTGTAAGTTGCTCTTACTAATTTTGTAAATGTGATAGTTTTCTAAGGTGTTTAAGTGTCTTCCTTTCCTTCCTGCCCTTAGGACATCCATAGTATCTGTTACTGTTCCATAGACATGTCCCATATTTAATATATGATTTGAATATTCAGAATTACTGTTATTACTTCTGATGGCATGAATATGTTCTTTATATCTAATTTTAAACATTCTTCCTGTTTGACCAACATATTTTAAAGGGAAATCCAGGCATTTCATCTGATATATGCCTCCGTTGTTATTCATCTGTCTGAGTGATGTTTCAATATATTGTTAATTGTGTTTTATGTGCGAAATGCTACTCGATGTTGGGTGTTTTTAAAAATGCTTTGTTATTTGTTTTACTGCTTTTCTGCAATATGTAAAAATGACCCACTTTTTTTTGTGGTTGTGATTTTGTTTCACAAGTAGATTTGTATTATACTCATTTCTCTTTAGTATTTTTTGTATAGTGTTTTCCTGTTTGTTTCAATTTCTTTATTATTGGATATGTGTGTAACCGATTTAGTAGATATTTAATACCTGATGGTTTATGTTCATATGGGTGACATGAACTATTAAGTATTATAATATCAGTCTGTGTAGGTTTCCTGTATATTGAGCATTCCAATTTTTTGTGTTTGCGGTATATTGTAATATCTAAATAGTTGATTTCCTCATGTTGTTCTTTCTCGATAGTAAAGTTTGTGGATAGCTGTATATTTTTAAATTCATTAAGTGTTTGTTCAGTGTTTTGTTTTGGTCATATATTTATGTCATCTACATTTCTATAATACACAATTACTTCTTGTGTTTTTAGAATTATATATATGTATATGTTTATGTTCCATGTGCTGTATAAATGTTTCTGCTAATATTGCTTATTTTGGGGCGCCAGTGGCCAGCCCCTCCGTTTGTTTATAATATTGTTGGTCAAATTGGAAATAGTTCTGTTCCATCACTATTTTCAGTATACATATAATAACATTCCGAATATTCATTTTTAATGTGTATTATCCGGAAGGTTTTAGTGTCTTTGTAGTGTTTGTCAGAGGAATCTACAACCGATTTTGTTATTTTCGGGTTTAGGTTCTGCGTATGATGGCAGTACGTCGTCGGCAGCTTTCTCAGAGTGGGAGGAGTGAAATTCCCCCACCCCAGCCTCCACCTCCGCATCCTGGATATGCCCCAAATGCAGCCTTTCATGCTATTAAAAGGCATGCACTTGAGTTTGTCAACCCCAAAGAGATGATGGTAAGTTATAGAACACTCTATCAGACAGGAATGGGAAATGTACTGGCAGGAAATGAAATAACCAGTAGATCTCATTCAGGGCTGTCCTGTGTCTTGTAGTTAAAAGTATCAGGTATGTTTTCAGATCTGATGTACACTGGTTTCTGCGCTGCTATTTAAATATATGTAATAGCAAGCAGGAACTTAGAACAGTGCTGTTTAGATAAAGGAATAGGCTTTTGGTTTGAGCCCAGCTTGTGGTAAACATTAACATATCTTTCTGTGAGCAAATATGTACTTAAAGCTAATACATTTTCTTTGTTAATACAGTTATTTTTTCATCCTGCAGCTAATACATTATTTTCAAGAATCCTATAGACCCTGCGAAAAGTATTCTGAGTTTGAAGTATATTTAAGTAACAGAAATAAACATATTGTAACTGGTGATAAGAAGTATGAATTCATAAATGATAACGTAACTTCTTTCAATTACAGTAAAGTGTTCCATGAACCACTGCTAAAGTACCTACATACATCAGTGAGGCAAAGCAAAAAAAGGCAAAGTTGTCCCTGTGCTTAAGTAATGAAGCACTACGCCATGAAGGTGTAAGGGGGGAGTGGATGTATAGATCACATTTTCTTGACCTCAGCACTAGCAGGAGGTGAATGGTCTGCTCCATGCCCCTGCTGCTTTACCCCCAGGGAAGAGCCCCTGTTACCTGTTGGGTAGGAGGCTAGGTGGTCTCCAGAGCTGGTGTGGACGATGTGGAGAAGAGAAAATTCTTGATCCTACTGGGACCCAAACTCCGACCTCCCAGTCGTCCAGCCTGTAGGAAGTCACTATACTGACTGCTATTCTGGCTCACATCAGAGAGATTGTGCATAAATAAATTAACAAATGCTTCCCCTTGACTTGAGCTGTATTTAATGAATCCATGGTACTGTATTTTGCATTCATTTGTCAGCTACAAAGAATCTTTGGGATTCCTATACATCTTTTATCAGAACTGATTGAACTACAACTAGAAACTTCAGCAAATATATAACAAGATTGTAGACCTAATGGTCTTGGGGAAAGACACTGGGTTCTCACTCAGGACTTCTAAAGTTCAAGCTTCATTCAGTCTGTGTACAGAATATGCTACTCTGAAATTGAAACCTTTACCTCTATCAAAGATAAAATCTTTCTAATGAGAAGAATGCCAGACACTCCCCATGATTCTGAGCACACATTAAGCTGTTGGTCCCGTTTGTTAACCATTTTCATGATCACCATACCATCTGGAGTAAGAGATTCTGCCCCTGTGCATGTCACCACTCCGAATTGGATTTTACACCTATGCCCTAGTGGGCAAAATTTAGAAAGGTTATCACACAGATCATGTTTGGAGGCACAAGACAGCAGCAAACGTCAAAATTATGCATAGAATCTGACTAATTTTTGTAGGTAATTAATTTTCATGGTCAAATATAATAAGTCAGTGTTTCAATACTATGAAACAACTTTACAGTTAGCCAGTGAAGTTTGCTTCTCAGTGTAGTGTGACAGAACATGCGTGAACCAGTTACTAGTGCAGAGGAGCAATACTGTTTTATAAAAACCAGAAATATTTCGTTGGAAGAAGTTTATTGAAAGGATGGTTCTCTGGAAATTGCTGAAAATTACAATTTACAAGGAGAAATAATTCATTGGGACCTCTTTTTTACTCTGCCCCTTTAACTAGGAAACTAGGAAAGGGGTCCAGTAAAAGTCTCATTGCAAAGCTACAAAACAGTATGGCATATGTACACTATTTGTGTATAGATATGATAATCCTCTTTGTAGCTGTTATATTTTCAGGTTTAAGATCTCAAGTGGTGGTCATATTAATGTTAATTATTTTATAAATATCCCACATAGATATATCCCATAACAGTCTTGTATTGCATTGTGACAGAAATATATATATTAATGAAATAATTGATATTAATGCAACGGGATACAATAATATTAATGTTAAAAATGCAAAATGGTGGGTGATTATTAAGAACATCTGACTACTTAGCAGTCAGACCAGTCAGTGGTTCAGCTGTGTGATTTTTTTAATGTGCATATCTAGTTGATTTCTTAGAAGTCATGAGCTGCAGATAAATTTTTGTCGCCAGAAGTGATATATGTGCATGAAAACTGATATTTAAAGACTTAAACTCTTCCATCATTACAAGTACTATGATTTTGGACATTATCCATCATCTTGTCTATTTTAAAAAAAGTTTCAATTTTAAAACACAACGTTTCGGAGACTGGATTCTGTCCCCGTCCTCAGGTAAAACCTACTCAATTGGGTCCAATAGACAAAGCTAGCCCCTGTCTCCTAGGTCTGAAGATAGGGGCTAGCTCTATCTATTGGACCCAACTGAGTAGGTTTTACCTGAGGACAGGGACAGAATCCAGTCTCTGAAACATTGTGTTTTAAAATAGAAACAGGACGGTTTTTTTAAAAATAGACAAGACGATGGATAATGTCCAAAAACATAGCATTTGTAGCAATTTACCATCATCACAAACTTTTAGATCTTATCTTCCATAATTGTTTATAATTTTATGTCCGTATATTTCACATGTTACGGAATTTGACCAGAAGTAAAGTTATTCTGTGCTATTAAGTAGGCAATATTCTTAATGTTTCCTTGCCAAATTATGTCTCCATAATATCCTCCAGTGGGGCTTGAGTAAAACCACATGCGTACAGTCAATCATTGAATTTCTTGGTGTTCTCTCTTGTTGACCGTGCTGCAGAGGCCTGCTAAGCCAGGGCCACCTGCGACTATTCCAGCTCGGACTGGCCCAAGCCCGCCCGAGCAGGTAAGCAAGCAGTGGGCACATTTGAAATCATTTTGTAGCATATAGCATTATTCATTAAGCATATACCCTGCATGTGTGTTCCATCCATCTCACACTGGAAAACTCTTCATAAAGAGCGTGATATCTCCATGTTTTGTGCAGTAGGTTTGAACGCCCTGTCACAAGCAAGTATGCTTTCTAAATTAATATGTCTTTTGATGATAATTGCAGTAATCAAAATCTGTATTGTGCTAGTTTGAAGTTTTGCACATTGTGAACCAGTATGCATTGCATGTAACGTTTTGTGAGAATTTGAGAGTTATTTCTACTGAGACTTAATATCAGCATTTGATTTAAGATTACTGGCTTTCTGAACTGTTTCCATCCCCAGATGGAACTGTTAAAAAGACCCAGTCTCAATCATTGAACCATTGAGATTACTATTTCAGCGCACAGCAATAAACTGGATCTGTTTCCATCCTCAGGTGAAAAGGTGGGAAGCATCTACTCTCACCACTGGTCCAAAGACTGATACTAGCTCTTTCTAAAGATCCAGTTGAGTAGGTACCTCCCCACATTGTCACCTGAGGACAGAAAGAGATCCTGTATCTGAAACATGTTCAGAATACAAGAGGATTGAGAAAGTTCAAATATCCAGTAGTCCTAAGTGTATGGTACCATTATCAGTGCTCTTTGGAATTGAAGTATTAGATTTGTTTGTTAGTTGCGTTAATCTTTGAATAACATTTGTATAATGTACAAATTTAAGTCACAGCCACTTTTAATATGTCTTTTTATATTATTTAATATAATAAATAGTTTTCAGACTTGTAGTTTATATATACATAGTGTATGTGTGTGGTTTTACTGAAGCACTTTCACCACCAACATTACAATAGCCTATATTTGTTTTTGTAGTGTTTGTTTGTTTTAATCTTGAAATATGATCTTTTGTTTTGGTAGCCATATGAAGCATGGTTCTTGAAACAGTTGCATGATGTTCAGTTGCACTAGAAATGTAGTGTTCTGGCCTGCTTGTGTTTTCTGATTATGAATATTTTTCTTAGTTGTGTGTGAGAGAGAGAAAAATGAACAATTTTTCTGCTTCTTCTTACTTCATCAGTATCAGGAAATGAATTGTTCAGTTTTTCATACATATCAAAGACTAATTTATTTTAGAAATAATTTTGATTAAAATTTTGTCTGATTTTTGAGATAAGTAAAAATTCCAGCCAGTATAATGCATCTTAGAAAACTGTGCAAGAATTGTGGGTTTTTTCTTAATGTAATCCTGACTGGCTATATTTGTAATGAATACTACTATTTTTAAAGGTTTTTAATTTGAAATTTCTTCATTAAAAGTTATTGACATTTCTTTTGATTCCTTTGCTGCCAGGAGCAAGGAGGGAAGGTAGCTGAGAAATTATGAGATAAGCAAATTTAGTGTTAAAAATTTAATGTATTTCATTTTAAAAGTATCACTTTTCAGCTTAACTTAAGTTTATTGTCAAGGTATCTTAGAAAAATACACAAGTAAGATGTTTCCTGAGTTTTATAGATGGAAACTAAGTGTAACAGATCCTTATATTACATTTTTTATCAGTAGCTTTTAGCTTTTTATGTGATGAAATCAAGTTTCAGCTGTAAGAAAGCTCTCTTCTTCAAGAGTAGGCATGAAGTGGACTGTATTAGAAGGCCTCACCCCATTTAGTTTTCCATATAAGAGACATTTAGTCTGAAATGGCTACGCTCTTTGCTTCTCAATTTGTTCAGTGACACTTAGCTATTTCAGTTTTGTATGATTAAACAGGATCTGCACTTTATGTCACTATGTGTGATGATCTGCTTTTGATTAAATTTATTAAACTTCTCTTAGATTCAAATAAGGTAGGGGTTATATTGAATTGATATGGATTAGAATTTTACTTTCCCAACATTTCAGAGAAACATAGCCTCCATCTTCAGGGTAGAATAATAAACCAAGCAGGATACCAGCAGAAGCATGCTGCTTTCGCTGGTTTCTTGATTACCATACACTTAAACCCTGAAGGTGGTGATATGTTCCTCTGAAATGTAGCGATTTTTTGACCTACAGGATGTAACAGTCTAGGCAGTGGTCCTCAAACTTTTTACCTCTGAGACCCCCTGACAAGAGAAAATACTCTCAGGCCCCCAGCCTGTTTTTTTATCAAAATAGAAGTCATTGTGTGTTTGACATTTTATTCATTTTATTTTGTTTTTCTACATACTATTTAGCAGCTTTTTTACTCGAAATTAAAGTATCACAATATTAGGCCTACAATATAAATTAGTCTTAACACTTGCAATTAACCAAAATATGTATTGAAATGAAACAGTATTTAACTAAGAAGTGTTTAATTTTTTCTGCAAAGAAAATCAAACATTTAAATATCAAAGTTCAGTGTGATGGATGGGCCTGCTTTTGAAGACAAAGTTTATCAAAATGTGGTATAATATCAGAAATGTCCAGTCTAACTTCTTTAGCAATATTTAGCTTTGAACTATATTTTGACTTTATAGCTGCCAAAGCAGAAAAGCCTCTCTCACATAAGTAAGTTGTTGTGAAATGAATCAGTATCTTCAGTGCCTTTTGGCTCAGAGTTGGGAATTCCTTGCCAATATGTATCCGGGACTCCAACAAAGACAGTTCTTAAATTTACTTTTTAATGAAGCATATGTATCACTAGTGAGATCGATGAGTTGTTCTTGCTCATTTACCTTCAGAGATGATGGCCCAGGAGCATTTTTAATGGATTTTTAATCCAATTAAATTTATCAAAATCATTGCAAAAGTATTTTTCGAAATGAACTTTCAGCATTGTGAGATGATCAAGTAGGCAGCTTTTTATGTCCATTGGAAGCACTGGATTATCAGTGTCTTGTACCATTGACACTAGAGTAGGGAACATGTCTAGCATGTCACTTTCCGTACTGTTTCTCCAGAGCTCTAATTTTCTCATGAATGCCTTCACTTTGTCATTCCAAGAAAGTACAGTTGCCTCATTCCCTTGAAGTGAAGTGTTGAGGATATTTGGTTTCTCAAATATATCTGTGAGGTAAGCCATTCTCAATAAAAAATCCTTGTTGCTGAAACTGTCTGCCAGTGAGTGATTTCCCCCATTTAAAAAACAGAACACCTCTTGCCTCAGCTTAAACATTCTCTTTAATACCTTGCCTCTTGAAAACTATC
Organism: Cryptotermes secundus; assembly: GCF_002891405.2. Taxonomy (NCBI): domain Eukaryota; kingdom Metazoa; phylum Arthropoda; class Insecta; order Blattodea; family Kalotermitidae; genus Cryptotermes; species Cryptotermes secundus. The sequence continues at coordinate 2,658,428 of NW_019727789.1, read as the reverse complement.
GAGCATCACTAAAAAACAACAAAGCAGTGTGTTCAGCACCTAGTTCCTCACACAGCATTTTAAAAAGTCTAGATTTCAGAGGATGCAGCTGCTGCCGAACTATCAACACTGTCTCTGGCATACGCGTTTTATAATTGCCGGTAAAGAGAATAATTATTAGTTATTTTGAAATTCATAATAATTAAAGCCTGTACTCATCAAAAGTTTTCTATGTGTATTTTTATTTTTTGTTACTTTCCTAATTGATTTAGGGCAGTTTTAATTTTTATCTGTAGGAAAGTATGCTGTGCCCCCTTTTCAAGCCCTTTGCCCCCCCCCCTTGGGGTCGCGCCCCACAGTTTGAGAACCACTGGTCTAGGGGATCTTCATAGTTACTGCTGTGAACCCTGAAATCCAGCAGCTTCTGGTTTTATTGTGACACCATATTTTATTGAAATGTGTTGCATACATTCAGAAATTAAACATTTTGACAGACATACTATCTCATGTGTTTTTGTGTGAAAAGTGCAAAAGAGGACAGCGTATTAGTTTTGGCTTTTTCTCAGCCCTCAAATGTTTTGATGCCCCTGATTAGTTATTTTCAAGAATTAAATTCCAGACTAATTGGTAGCATAAATAGTAAGAAGGGCCACTCATACAATACAAGTGTACAGTTGCCAACAGTGCAAGGGCATAAAAGGATTTTTGTTTCTCAGCTGTTCCAGCCTTTACATAAGTTGGAAGGGTGTAAGTCATGTATGGAGTATTGGTTCTGTTTTTTACAAATTTTGAAAATGAAAGGAGAGTGAAGCATAGCCCAGATCTTGCATAAACAAAATAGATGTTAATTTTTAAGGAATTTATGTGTTTCAAGTGATAAGCAGAAAATGTGGACCTGCTCATTATGTTGCTTCCAAGTGTCAAGAACGCACCACTGATGCATATGACATAATACTCGAAACAGTACAGTACAACTTAGTAGCTCTGTGTGTCTCTGGGTGTGGGTCACCTCTTCTCTTATGTGTAGGCTGGTATAGATGTTTAATATTAAGTGAAAGAATTTCAGTAGGATTTTATGGATATTGGTAATTGTCATTATATTTATGATTACTAAAAACCAGTGCTGTTTTATAGTATTTATACATAATATGAATATTGGTAGTTTCTTTTGCTGTATTCATATTGAATGTGTATATGTGAATAATTAGCCTCTTACTGATGTTGCTCAGTAATTCTGTGTATACAGTAAAGCCTGTTTGAAATGGAAAGCTACCTTTTGCTAAGAAATACACAGATGGAATGCTGAAGGAGATAATCAGCTAACTGTTTTGAGTGGAATCATTTGGCATTATACTGTTCATATCAAAATAAAATGTTAAGTCATCTGAATATAGTAAATTTATTTTCTTATGCCAGCTAAATACTGTTAATACCGCAACATGTTTCACTCATATATGACCATCTTTGAGGGTGGAGGGGGTCAAGTATTCAAGGAAACTTTACAATTTGTATGTATGATAAAAGTACATTTATTGAATGGAAGCCTGTCTAAACTAAGATTTTCAAGTTCCTTTGAATTCCGTTGAAAATAGGTTTCACTTTGTATGTCATAATGTTATTCTTAGTCTAAAAGGATATGAAAATACAGAAATTATAATTTTCAGGATGATAATGAGGGCCCTGTTACAAAGAGCATCCGACTGACATCTTCACTTATTCTGCGTAACCTAGTCATCTATTCTACAAATGGAAGAAGGCAAGTTAGTGCATGAGTAGATGTTAAGTAATGACCGTATTTTACAAAAGTATACTACATTATTTACTATTCTATCCAGGCCCGGAGACTTCCCTTATTAATGCACTTTGATCTTCATTATTTTTCTGTGGCATTTCTGAATGAATACTGTGCTGCTTGCATACTTTTTTTTTAATTCGCTAGTGGGGGGTGGAGTCCAGCTGGGTCCACTCGGCACTGCGGCCACAGATTGGCCTAGTGTACCTGCCGTGGGTGATTATGATGATGGAGAATTTGGTGGAATGACGATTAGCAGGGGAAACCGAAATACTTAGAGAAAACCCACCCCAGCACCACTTTGTCCACCACAAATCCCACTAGACCAGACCCGCGATAGAACCCAGGCCGCTGCGGTGTGAAGCCATCAACTAACCACTGCTTGCATGCTTTGAGAAAGGTGTAGTTATATTGCCTTGCCGTGACATGGCATATCAGATCTAAAAATCTCTTAGGCTCTTATATTTTATTTTAATTTGAAGTGAAAGGTAAAGTTGTGCTTGTGCTTGTGCTTAGTTAATTAACCACTACACCATGAAGATGTGTAAGGGAGTGGAGGTATGGCTCCACCATTCTTGATCGCAGCACTAGATTGAGGTGACTGGTGACCTTCATACCCCAGGGAAAGGGCCACTGGTACCCTACGGATTGGAGGCTGGGCGGGCCCCAGAGCCAGTCTGAATGCTGTGGAGTATAGAAAATCTCGTACCTCTACTAGGAATCAAAGAAGGCTGTCCAGCCTGTAGCCCATTTTAGTGGTGTTTTATGTAAAGTGGTTGACTGAAAGGAATTGAACTACATCTATTGTCCAAGTCAGTACTGAAAGCAGGTGGTAGGTTTGCCCACTTTACCTAACGGTGTGGGCTCATAAGGAATTCTGCTCCTGCTCTGTGCCACTGTCTGCATTCAGTACTCAGTAAATAACTGTGTAGCAGGTAATGTATTAAAAGTAATCATAGCTACTGTGCCATAGCTCAAGAGGTTAGTTGCTGGCTTCCCACCACGGCGGCCCGGGTTCAGTCCCGGGTCTGGTCAAGTAGGATTTGTGGTGGACAAAGTGGCACTGGCGCAGGTTTTCTCCGAGTACTTCGGATTCCCCTGCCATTCTTCATTCCATCAATTGCTCCACAATCACCCTCACATATCATCTGGGGCTGGTACAATAGGCCAGAAGTGGCCACAGTACAAGGGACTTAGTCCCACCCCACTAGAATTAAAAAAATTAATCGTAGCTACTAGTAACAGTTTATATAATACATATGAAGACATGTGGACTGGTTATAATATTGAAGAGTTCTATCTTCTGAGATATAACACTGTACAGTCTGTTGAACATCGGCCACCATGTTGGAGGAACGTATCACTTCCATCTTCAGGTTTGAAGAAGAAGCTGAGCAAGAAACCAGTGTGAAACAGGTGACAAGCAGAGCAGAAGGTAGAACTCTTCCTAACCATATTACTGTGAGAACAATAATTCCTGCATGGTTATAATAGTATACTAAAATGGCATTCCATAATATTGTGATGATATCTGATTCCAGATTTCTACGAAGTTATGAGCCCCACTTGGCCAGTGTGGCATTAAGCAATGTGGAATCATCGCGAACAATTTCCCAAGTACTGTATGACATGAACCAGCAGACAAGTCAGAGGTGACCCAATTAGGTTTAGCAAAGCTGATGAAAGGAGCCATAGTGGTGGTCACATGGAACAATGTCTCGAATTGTAGTGCGTGCCAGTGTCAGTGTCATGAAGAAAAGTGAATGCAGTAGGAATGGCATTTTCCACCAAGTTATCTGATCTGGTGTGCATTGCTCTTATCGTTGTATATTTATTTTCGCAGTACCCCAGTCTCTTGTAGTGATTCTGAACTGTTGAAAAATGTACAAATCTTAAATGATCGATGTATTGAAATTTTTTAATGGAGAAGCAAGCTTATTAAGGTTGTTGGACAACTTTTTATGAAACACATAATTTATACAACTAGGCTTTGAAAACTGTTGTCAAAATGCAGGTGTAAAGAGTAACTGTCTCTCTCTCTCTCAGCAGTGTTGTAAATTATTGTTGTCATTTTCTCTGATCCGCACTTAACTCTAGGACGGAACAACATGCTTTTACATATTTTAAGGACTTCTTAACGTTGGAAGTTCTGTTTGTTTTTTTACATGACTTCTTTGTTGCATTACCCATGGAGATAAATGTGCAATTCTTTTTTCTAATATTTATTGGCAAAAAAGTGATGTATATGCAAACATTGTATATAATTTCCCATCGCATGGGCAATTCCTATTAGAGCAACTCTGGATGTGGAACCCGTGTCTGTTTCAGAAATTGTAATGTAAGTGTCATAGAGTAACTAGTATTTTTTTGTGTATAGGAAACCGGAGGAAAAAGAATGTGCACATCATTTTAGTGAACAATATAAATATTGTTACCGTGTTTAAATTTGATTTCATCCACCTGGACCTTGTGCGAACAGTGGTAGCTTCATCATGACTGACTGAAAATTGGCCCAGTTATAATTGGTCTTCAGTAATCAGTATTACAAAAGGAAACCATAAGAGTTGGAAGACAGCAAGATCATTCTTATTTTTTTAATCAGGAGGGTTGAAATCTTTACTTTTGTTTGAATTTAATTCTTGTTTTCAGATTAGAAGTATTGAACTCATTTAGACTGTTTAAACACTATCATTTTTGGAAATCAGAAAATAATATCATTCCATGGCACAAGATGCACCTCCATCCCATTTAGTATTGGCCCCAATATAACAAGGCAACAAACAGATTTATGCTGCACCTAGGGAAAAGAATGCAAACCAGTCCAGCCACATGTACCATACAGGTTTCTGTCAGTACTGTATTCATGGTCTATTTTCATGTGCTTTTTTTGTCATTTTTTGTATGAAAAAAAGTAGATACATTTAGGAAGCACTGTACAATGTTCATAAAAAAACACTTTCAGAAATAAATAATTGCATTTATTGATTTGTAATAATATAGGTTTGGCTGCAGAGCAGTAGATTCCAGTTCCAGCCCAATCCAGAATAGTCCCTTATAATAATTCTGACCTGAATATGTAGCAGAAGCACTGAAATTATGTGGTCTATAGATGATGCAATCCCTGTTTAATGTATATTTATTGGAATGGCATTTCTTACATTAGCAGTTTTCACTGAATGGAAGTTGATGCAGAATTACGCTAAAACAAAATGTGGGTTATATTCCAAATTACAGTTCACAAACTACAGGAATACTAAATGTAAATTATATTATATTGAAAATAGTGTAGTGCACTGGATAAATGTGAATAGCTTATTGTATTTAAAGTTTTGAAGATGCTGATACATGTTCCTACTATCATTTATATGAATGAAGCCTTTTAATAATACAGATGTTGAATACTGGAGAAAGCTGGGAGCACTGAATGGCCCTTCTCTGATAACTGCTTCTTCTTTCTCAATTGCATTTATGATATGTTAACTAGATTTTGTGTCTAAAAGGTTTATGACAGTATTTGATTTATTATACTGGGATTACATTGGACATATCCATTGCCTGAGGTAAAAATAAGTGTACATAGGGCTGGAAATTGGAGTAGATGTGAGTAGATGACATCTGCCTGGTTCAAGAGCATTTATTTTGAGGAAGCTGTTTCCATTTCCTGAAGACATCATTGTTCCCAGCAAGAGTACATATAAGGACAAATGCACAAGCCAGAATTGTAATAATTTCCTTTTAATATTTGTTGATCAATTTCCCCCAGGCTCATCTGCTGACCTTGGATTGTCTACTTAGTCGTAAAAGCCATTTCCAACCCTCTTTAGACACAGAATTTTATGAATTTGATGTACTCCTATCTTTAGGTTACAGGACATTCTTATTTTGTTAGTTTTTTTCTTAGATGTTGCTTTTGGTCAGGAAGCCAATCAAGTCCATACCACCTCATCCTATCTCTCTAAGATCAATTGTAATATTATCCATCCACCTATGTCTTGACTTCCTAGTGGTCCCTTCTGGCTTTCCCACCAAAATTCTATATGCATTTCTCTTCTCCCTCCTTCATGCTAAATGCCCTGTCCATCTCATCTTCCTTGACTTGAACATTCTAATTATATGTACTTGGCAAAGAGTACAAGCAATGAAGCTCCTCATTATGCAGTTTTCTCCATCCTCCTGTCACTTCTTCTGTGTTCAGTCCAAATATTCTCCTCAACACCCTGTTCTCAAACACCCTCAGTCTATGTTCTTCCCTTAATGTTGGAGACCAAGTTTCACCTCCATACAGTACCACATTGTTTAATATACTGTGACGTGTTGCGCTATGCAGGACC
>NW_019727789.1:2651237-2652304 GCF_002891405.2 Cryptotermes secundus | reverse complement strand
CAATTATCACTATAGTTAATCAAACTAAAGAGGAAGACATGGAGAGAGCATGTAGCATGTATGGGAGAGACATAAATACATACAATATTGTGACGTGTTGCACTATGCAGGACACCCCTCCCCCCGCCAGCAGTGACGTAACACCATCGGAGCGCTGTCGTTACTAGGGTAGCAGGCAAGTCAACACTACTTCCCCTATCCCGCCAGCGGTGATGTCACCAAGGGATGCCGCGGTTGCTATGCAGCCATAAACAACTCCCGACAGCGTTGCTAGAAACACGGCACCAGACAACAGTGGTGCATATTACGTGGCTGTTTTCTGTGTTGTCTGGAACGAGGCTGAATAAGGAGCAGCGAAGACTTCGACTTCGAAATCTTCGACCCACAGAAAGTGTGGACCGGGGAAAGAAGTGACCACCGCTGGAATAAAGATTACACACTGTGCAGGACACAGGCGTATGGCATGAAACAAAGACAATGTTCAACAAGAAACCTGGAAAGGAAGAACAGGAATAAAGGACATAGGCTGCAGACAGCCGCTATGTCAGAAGAAAAAGGTGCCAACCAAGGACATCATCGGAGAGTGTAGGTCAGGACAGCAATCGCACCTAGGAGGGAGAATTTGTAAGAAGACCATCTACGAGATTGTCAGCATGAAGATCGCGAAGTGAATGGACGGATCTTCTGTCGGCCTATGACAAGGCAAGGATTGGATCCTGTGGAGGGGTCGACCCACTCCAAAACAGAAAAAGGCCCATATAGGAGGAACCAGTAGTAGAAACACCAGCCTTCCTAGCAATAATGAATGAAGACTGAATGAGCGACGAATGAATGAGACACAACTGGACCTTCTGGCGAGTTGAAAAGGAACCGCTCAAGACGAGCTGGTCTTAAGAGGAGAGCGGTTGTAACGGCCAGATAATAGTCGCTGCAAGGAGTAGCCGAAACAACAGGAGACGCAGAAAGCCATCCTTTGAAGAAAAGGAACGGGGATGCACCGTTAGGCTACTCGGGATGAACAGCCTTAAGGAGGGAGCAGTGTGACGTGTTGCGCTATGCAGGACCCC
>NW_019727789.1:2639257-2651006 GCF_002891405.2 Cryptotermes secundus | reverse complement strand
CGTGTGGCGCCAGCCAGGCCCCCCCCCCCCCGCCCGCCCGCCAGCGGTGATGTGACCAAGGGATGTCGCGGTTGCATGCAGCCGTAAACAACTCCCGACAGCATTACTAGCAACACGGCGCCAGACAACAGTGGTGCATATTAAGTGGCTGTTTTCTGTGTTGTCCGGAATGAGGCTAGATAAGGAGCAGCGAAGACTATTCACAGCCGGTTCTCAAGTTACGAGTTAGTCACCAGTTAATTGCAGTCCAGTATTTGTGATACTGCCAATGGCAGTAGTTGTGAAATTGTAAATTGTGTGATTGTAAGAGCGAATGTGCAATAAATTCGCTATATTCAATACGGCGTGAAGTTATTTGTCACGTGACAATGTTGTAATTTTTATGATTTTAGACAACATGAAAAGACAAATGGTTCTGGGCTGAATGGTAGCAAGCATTACCCAAATTCAGTATCCTCTTAATTTCCTCGTGAATTAAATTCTGATTTATTACTGTCATTCCCAAATATTTTAACTGTGCCACATTTTCAGAGGATCTGTTAGCTATCTTTATGACATGATTTTGACCTGCATTCTCATGGTGAGACAGCAGCATGTATATAGTTTTCTCTGCATTTGCTTTTAAACCAACCTCCTTACTAGTGTCAATTAAAGATTCTGGTTTTTCTTTATGGTATCTATATTATCACCCAGTAGACTCACCTCATCAATATAGACCAGCAGCTGATGTGTCCCAGTTAATTACAATCCCACCTGATTTTCTTGGACCTTCCTAATGGCATATTCTAAAGCAAAGTTGCAAAGTAACAGCAGCAGAGTATCTCCTTGTTTTAGACCATTTTGAATAGGAAATGTATCAGACAAATGTTTACCTATATGGACTTTACTATAGTTTTTGTTTAAACACATTTTAATCAGCCTGACTAGTTTCATGAGTACCCCAAACTCTATGAGAATACTGTACAGTACATCCCTCCTATTTAAATCATGGGTTTTTTAAGTCTATGAATAGCTGATGTAATGTCTCATTGTACTCCCATTTTTTCTCCAGTGTCTGGCGAATGCAAAAGATATGATCAGTAGTTGATGTATTATGTTGAAACCCACACTAATGAGCCAAAATAATTTAAACTATCAATGGACTTAACCTTGAGAGAAGGGTATTGAATAAAATTTTATATGAAGTTGTTAGTATTGATATCCCCCAACAATTAGTAGTCAGTTTTGTCGCCCTTTTTGTGAACTGGCACAGTAATAGACTCCTTTCACGCATTAGGCACACAAATACCAAATGAACAGAAAAAAGTGGTTGGGGAACTTTGGTTCCCAGGATTAATGTTGAAAACGGTATTAAATTAGTATTTTTACTGGAGTAAATGTACTTTGTATGTTAAAATTGAAAATTTATTGAAATATTACTATATGTACAGTACATTATTTATTGAAATTACACAAAGCGTTTAGTTTGTAGTTACGTTGGTGAGTTCAGGAGCTTGGTGATCGTATGGGCTCAAGATAGGTCTATGATAGCTAAAGTACAAAACATAGTTCATGCAGGATAAATTGTCCATATTTCATCCACTGAAACCAGAATGGTGAAGTCAATGCAAATGTCCATTACCAGCCAACGGCTGGGTAAACATTGTTCCCACAGTGAAGTCACCCGTTACTAAGTAACGGTTGGCTAAACGAGTTCCAACTCCAACGCATAACACTGAACACACATTTCTCTAGTAACAATTCACTAAGTAGATATGGTTACCATGGTAATTACAACTCCAATGCATAACACCAAACATGCATTTCTGTGATAACAATTCACTAAGCAGATACTGTTACCACAGTAATTACATTGGTTCCTGACACGAGGCAATCCCAGAAGAGCAAAATGGAACCCTACAGGGGAGTGTCTACTATCACAGCTACCTAATAGATATAACTAGAAGTTAGACAGAAACTGAATACAGGATCCAGGAGATACTGAAGAGGTACTAGAGATGGACCAAAATGGATTGCATTTATTAACATATTCACTCACATTATGTCCAGATAGATTCTGGGAAATTGTTTAAATAATGTACAGATGGATAAAGCAGTCTTTATTCTTTCATTTACATTTAACTTTTAATACAATATATGCCATAGGACTTGAGTTATCAGCAGTTACATAAGAGGTTCCACAAGTGTTGCACTGAGTGTCAGTGGCTTCATCCATTTGCACCCTACCTTGGTCTGTAGACTCCTGAGCTAGGACGAGCTCAAACTAACTCTACTTCAATTCTGCTTGAATTCTGTTTCTGGTTATATCTGTCAGTCTGTCCGAATAGTAGACACCGACTCCATGGGTTCCATTCTCCTGTATCCATGGGATTTCATTTTGCAACAATTCCAACAAATTATCACGGAAACTTGTTTACATTTCTCCTAGTTACTGTGGGAACAATCCTTCTCTAGCCACTGTAAAAGAAACATGCTATTAATACTAGTAATGTTACTTAAGTTACATGAATTTACTTTCTGCTGTAACAATTTGCTAAGCAGATACAGTTACCATGGTAATTTCTGTGAATTGTTATGCTGAAATGTCACTGCTTCATCCATTTGCACCCTCATATAATAAGATTTTCAACATTAAAAATACTGTTGTACCAATATTTATAAAACATGAAATAAACTAGGAAAATTACAGAGGAATCAATTTCCTGAATATGTTACATATGACCAAATTCTAAAATAAAGGTTACAAAAAAAAGGTTGGTTAAAATTTCTTACTTGAATCCAGCAGAGGATTAGGAAAAGGAAGATCTCCTTAGATCCTGCTCTTAGTGTGAAACCTCTAATTGAAAAAAGAAACAGTTCACTTTGGAAACATGCCTTCCATTTGTGGCAGTTGTGGATATGGAAGGACCTTCTGCAGTGTCAAATGACATATGCCTTTTGATATCTTAGAAAATAACTTACTATTAAAGAATGATTTGGAAAAAACAGCATTAAATAAGAGCAAGCAATAACAATACTAATAAAAATGTGAAAGGTAAAGCTATCCCTGTAACAGGCTGTGGAGGCCCATAGGGTTGTGAGACATCAAGTCTCCCACAATCAGCTCAGATGGCAGTAAGGTAAGCCTTACGCACCGACCGCCATTTATCCCCCAGGAAGTTTTCTGGTACTCATTTCTGGTAGAAGCTGAGTCGACTCCAGTGGCTGGATGAGGATGAGGATGTGGGAGCTGCCTACATTCAAACAAGCGTGACAACGCAAGCTTCATTGCTTAGCAACGACAAGTAAACCGGTTGCTAGGCAAAGCCTACAACAATACTGACAGTGACATGTTTTCCAATCATAGCTGCCATTACTAAAGGTAATGTCCCCGCGGCTTAACTAATGAAGCACTACACCATGAAGACATTGGGGGGGGGGGTTGTATAAATCCACGTTTTCTTGACCTCAGCACTAGTTGGAGGTGAATGGTCAGATTTACGCCCCAGCCACTTTACCCCTGGTACTCATTGGATATGGGGCTGGGTGGGCCCCAGAGCCAGTCTGGATGACATGGAGAAGAGAAAAGATGTTATTGCTAGAAGCCCGAATTTATTTCCAACAGTATATCATTTAATAGTCATTAAATGGTAGATGCTAGGCAAAATTTGTGGAATTCATTGAGTTAAACATGAGTTATGCACATTTATCTGACATGGTAAACTTACTTATTCCCTATGCTACCCAACCCAAACACTAGTCACTAGCAACATTTTTGTCAACAGTGGCTAAATACTGGGGGACACTAAACAGACTGATCTAGGGGTAATGCTGTATACTTTGAGAGGGGATCAGTTTGAACCTCAACTAAGACATAGGCTAATCTAACAGGTACCTTGTTGTTTTAAGCACTCTGCAGGAAAATGTCCAGTGTAATGCTGCAATGAGGTCACTACTCCTTCCTTGCTGTTCATCATACCATCCAGTGCTTTATAGTCCTGTACCTGCAAAAGTATCAATAAATAACCCACAAAAAATAAACTGGGGAATGTATTGAGAGAGAAATGTAAATTCATGGAAGCTCTTCACAGATTCAGCAAAGCAATCATTTCTTGTAAGCATCATTGATAAAACAGCACTTTCTGTGCCATAACCTTACTTAAAAGATTCTGCCAGATGTGATCTGGTTTTCACTTTGAAGTTCACAACAAAAAATTTTTTACAGAGCAAGGTCGTCAGACTTGCATTCCACCCCACAACCTGGAGGACCAGATCCCTCTATTTATGTCCCAGTAACAGAGTGCCCTATTTGTACCCTCAAGCTCCAGGTTCAATTTTCATACCTACAACTTGCAGGGCTACAGTGGAGGTATTCTAACCAACCTCCATGTGGAGCGGCCTCCGTAGTCTAGAGGTAACATTCCCACCTCATGACTCGTAGTACGCGGGTTCAAATACCCGGCGGAGGTCATCGAATTTTTAAGAGCGGAAAAATTCAGGGAACAAGTCCTCCGGGAGGGACTTTAGAGAATTTAGAGAATTATAGGTATCATACAATAAAAGTTTCTTAAAAATGACTAGTTTTGTTTTATTTATCTGTAATTAACACAATCATCCCATGTTTTCCATTTATAATACTCATCTAAAGAATAAAAATAGCCCACCTGCAAAAATTTTTTAATGGAATATTTGAATTTATTTAAGTCTTGCAACAAGTTTTTATACTATGTGGTAATTTATTAAATATTCTAATCCCAGTGTAAGTTACTCCCTTTTGAGCCCTGGTTGTTTTATAAGTTGGATAATGTAATTCGAATATCTGAATTTGCTACATACTTGTCCATGTTTTTAACTATGAAGACCGATATTGAAAATATATACTGTGAATAAAATTGAAGAATGTTTAATATTTTAAACAGAGGTCGACAAGTGTCCCTATTTCCTGCTTTCATTATTACCCTAATTATTCTTTTTTGAATTTTAAAGATTTGGGTAATATACATTGAATTTCCCCAGAATATTATGCCATATGACATTACAGAATGAACACAGGCATTATACATCATCAATAAGCTCTCTAGGGACAATATTGAGACTATTATAGCATAACAAGCCAAGCTCAATCTAAGAAATACAGCTATTTTTACAAAATTTACAGTATGTAGGAATTGTTAGAAAAGGTAAGTCCAGTTGCAATTTAACATAATTTTCTTTGACACAAGGGTTGCATGGTTTTCAAGTTTCAAAACCATTGCAGTAATAAGTCCATAGGTCACGTGATTAATCATAACTACTAGGTCTGTTGTGTGGAAGGATCTGATGTTCACTAAATTACCAGTGAATGTTTTATTTGATATCAAGTTCAGTATAAATTCTGATTTATTATTATTTATTTCATCCATAGCTGTAGAGAATTACAATTGGACATGTCAGATATTAACAACTTCACATCAAAAATAACATAACATTCACAGAGTGATTTAACTTAATTTAAGAATAATAAATACTCAAAAAAATAAAAGACATAAGAATAAATATTTTAAGCATATAGACAGATTTATTAACAAGCAGTCTATGTAAACAATTATTAATAATAGGAAATACTAAAAAAAAATGCATAAAAATATACAGACAGATTTATCAATAATGCTAATAGTTGACTGGGGTTTCGAAATTTATTTCTGAATGTGTAATATAAACATTTTTTTGCAAGAAAGTAAGGAGAGTTACACTAATTGTTGCAAACTCAAGCATCAGCAACCTGTCATTCTTCATTTATTATGAACGACGATACAGACAGCTATCGATGTAAACAAACTTCCATTTCTTCCTGTATAAGTACACTATTCATTTCGAACTGCACACGTGCCTATAGGGGCGCGGGCACATCAAGGAACACTGGCAACGGCAACGCAGTTTCCTCAATTTGCGCTGCTCCATCCGGTAACATGTGTTCAACTCAGACTGAAAACAATTCTCGAAAATTGCGGTTGCGTTGTGGATTCCAGTTTCTTTGATGTGACCACGCCCGTTTGTATTGATCCGTGGTTGTTCCGTGGCACGGGAAATGAAATTCGTAGAGCTCAGCAGGTGGTAGTAAATGCACACATGATCCGTGGATATGGGCACAAGCTGAACCGTGCTTTCAGGCAACGGGGAAATTGAACACGGTAACCATTGGTCCCGATCGGGCCCATCGTTAGTCGCGGTTAGTCGTGCTAAAGGGACATATGTTGCCATCACGAAAGGCATGTTGATTTGGTGAATTTTAATGGCTTTAGACGTACATCGATATAACCTGCGAGCAGATGCTGTTGTAGGTATTTGTTTTTGTAGTCGGATGTCAATCCAGATGTGTTATTACAGTGTAAAATCACTGAGAATATATGTCCCCAGGTTTACGCTCGTCTGTGTGGAAAGTGTGATCTTCTTTACTGCAATGCCGGCATTTTTTTAAAGTTGCGAAAGGCTGTAGAAGACAAATCAGTGTGGAAGGGAAATAATGAAAGGGCACATTTTTAAAGGGAGCAAACATATTTGTTCATAATATAATACCTCTACTAAAGAGCTGTATTAAATGTAATTATTTGTTACTAGTTGTAATACACGTGTGCCTCAATTTTTGTTCCTGTATATCGAGGAAATTTGCATGGGCATATTTAAGAACATTTTTACTAATTATTTTTAATTTTTACTATTAATATTTGTTATGTATTCATTAGTTTTGTTTTTTGTTACATATGTGGTTGGAAAGGTAGATGTCTAGTGTGCTTTCCCCATCTTTGCTCCCATGTGCATGACCTGCACGTGTGTATGTATGTGTATTTTCTGCTTGCTACTAGCTTCATGCTGGTTTCTTGCTTGGCATATTTGTCGACCCTGAAGGTAGAGCAACACGTTCTTGAGAAATATCAGATGCCTTTCAGCAGACAACATGATTTTATATCACAAGCTAGTACTCATGTACATTTTCCTTCGACTTGAAGTTGCAAAATAATCCAAACTTTAGATTAGTACAGCTAGAATGTCTGTGAATAAGGAACGTGGCAAAAAAAAATGCAGACGAGGTACATCAATGAAGGAATGTAATGGGATTGACTTCATAGTTAGAATCCCAACATTGCAGATGGATCTAAATTAATTTAGAAAAAATACATCAAGAAAACAATTTGTGTATATGCAGTATTGTTTGCCAATAAAAGCAGACCTCATTACAAATATTTTATCTCAGTAACTTGAAAAAGTTCTGGATAGGCTACTACCTTTATACCAAGCTTCCAAACATGATGGAGGACTTGCGATAGCTCAGTTGGTATAGTGATGGGCTATGGGCTGGGTGGCTAGGGTTTGAATTCTGGCAAGGACAAAAATTTTCTGTTCTCCAAAATGTCCAGACTGTCCAATGAGTACAGGGGGTGGTTTCTGTAGGGTTGAAGCTATACCTCCGCTCCCTCACAGATCATCATGGCATAGTGCTTAATTAATTAAGCACAGGGATGACCTTACTTTTTTTTAACTATGCTTTCCACCAAGTTATTGCTGCTGTTTCTGTTCCTCTTTGTAACATTATGTTAATGTAGATAATGACAGAATAGCAAGTGTTGGCCTTTTTATGTGTAAGGATTAATTCAGATATATATCCATAATTGTTAAGATCAGACCACATTCCTGATTTGTATCTTCAAATTGCCAAATTCATTCCCAGATTCATTTTTAAAGTGGTTAATATATTTTAATTCCACACATTAAAATATTTATGGTAACCATTTTATACGGGGGCACGCAGTAACGTAGTTGGTTGAGGCACTATGCTACAATACAGAAGGTTGCAGGATTGAATCCCGATGAGGTCATTTGATTTTTTTTCAATTTACCTAATCCTTCCAACCTCGCTATGGCCCTGGGGGTGACACAGCCTCTAACAGAAATGAGTACCAGGAATATTCTTGGAATGTTCTTGGGGGTAAAGGGCGGTCGGCACATAAGGCTGACAACCTTACTGCTATCTGTGAGCCGATTGTCTAGAAAATGTGGGAACCTCAACATCTCACAACCCTATTGGCCCCCATGGCCTGTTACAGGGATACCTTTACTTTTTTACTTTGTTTTTTACCAATTTATACACATGAAAGAAGCTTCTGGCTGTACAAGAAAATTATAGCACAAACTTTTGTAGGCCGCAGAGAGGACATTGGTATTTCATGTATTGTAATGTTGGCCACATAAGCGAGCTTTTTGCTGCGTAAACTGTAGGTCATAAGAATTCTTCACATAAAATTTGTGTATGAGCCATTTTCTTTTTGAGGTTTTCATTTTGAGCGAGCACTATAATTTGTGCATTTCTCATCCCAGATATTTTCACTTGGGTTACAGGAGGCTGGAACACATCTGTTACCATAACCTAGCTTCAAAGTAGGTTGCTAATTTCATTTTCTTGGTTAATTTTTATGTGTATTGTTGCAGGAAGCTGAAATCAAATTTCTTGTACAAGAAATTAAAAAGCTTCAGAATGGGAATGACAGTGACAGTCCCTCTGATGGTGTCTCAGCGGAATTGGCAGAGTTATTGCTTCAGAATACCAAACTGAAACATCGTCTTGCAATTTTGAAGAGAGTGAGTTTGACTTAATCCTTCTTTCACCGTAACTCTCCAATTACTGTAATTAAATGCTAGAAGCTTGTGCTTCCTTAGAATGATCATTAGTCCGCTTTTCTTATTTTATAATGAGATATTGTTTTTGTGTGAGTGCATGCGTGTGCACACACGCCCTTGCATGTGTCTTTCTCTCTCTTCACTCCTGATAACGTTCACACCAGATGACAGCTTTTCGTGAAAATTGATATTGTTGTGTGTATCCTGGTAACGCGAAAGCAAATAATGGGTTCCAGATTTGATAACTCAATTTATTGGATAATTTCACGTGTAACTACATTTCGTTATTACACTTTCAAAATTGCTGTATCTGTGACACACAAACAACTAATAAGACTCCCAGGGTGAACACATCAGCTATTGAAATGATGTCTTCCTGACAAATCCTCCAGTTTACAACAGCTGAACTGAACTGAACTGAACTTAACTTAACTGAACTTAACTTATATAGGCTTGGCATAGACCACCCCCAGAAAACGCATCAGCTGCCCAGCAGCAGATATCATTTATTGTTATCAGGTGTGTCCACCCATGCATTGCCTAGCGATGGATGCCCTATTGTTTGCATTTGTTGCTGTGATATGTTTACTAGTCTGTTACCTAGCATTGGATGCACATTGGTGGACATGTTTACCTATTCGTCTCCTAGAAATGGTCAAATCTATCATAATATGAACATTATGCCACTAAATGCCAGCTTTGAACTTTTTCATTTCTTATGATCAGTAGTACCAATATGTTGGCCAGGCAGCTGTATAAGGTGGGAGCAGTGCTAGCAGTATTGTTAAGTATTGTAATAGAACTTAAAAGAATATGTTTTGTTTGCTAATGCAGTTTTGTTTTACGAGATTCTGTTGGAAAGTTCCCTGACTGTTATTGTTGTAACTGCCTTGGTGAAAGGAAATGAGAGGGGAAGCCAAGGTCACACTTCTGAAAGCCTCTAGAATCAGTCTGCCATGTGACACTGTCCTGAACACACATTGTTCTCACATGAGTGCTTTTTCGATTTCGTGATTCTTTTTGTCTGTGATTAATGGCAAAATTGAGTAATTTGTTTGCATCGAAGCTCAGTAAATCTGCTACCAAAACCCTTGAAATGCTTTGTGACGCTTTTGGAAAACATTTTTTAAGCCGGACAGCAGTTTTTTAATGGCATTCATGTTTCAAGGCTGGTCAAGTATCAGTTGAAGATGACAAACCTTCAGGGTGGCCAGGCACCAACAGAACGACAGAAGATGTTGAAAAAATGTTGTGTTGTGATGCTTGTGTAAGCATCACAACACACAGACAAGCAACATCAACTACCGACAGACAACACACGGCAACAACATCCCGAAGCAAAAAGATTGGGCCAAGCGGGAAAGAATTCTAGGGATTTTAAGAATTCTTACTTCAAAAAACGAAACATAATTTTACACAATTAACGACGAATCAAATAAGAAAGCTACTGTGGTGTGTGAAAAACTTTTAGTGAACCGACACTCTGGGTAATTTAACTATTTGTAATTATTTTAATTAACTGGAACGTGGCTATCTTGGACAAAGTGAAGTTTTGTGTGTTGGTGATTTCTTTTTCTACTATAATAAATGCCTCTGATGATGGCTCCGTGGTGAGCCGAAACATGTAAGGCAGGTGGTGACGAGGTGGAAAACTTAAAAAAGTGTCACATTTGACGGAAGGAACTTGATTGTTAATTGACTTTCTGGTAATAGTGTTTGAAGGTTCAGTACCACTGATGCCAAAACCTGCCATTTTTCATGAACCTGAATGTCATTCAAGTTAACAATCCTCATCACTTACTCTTCTTTGATCTCTTTTTTTGTTGTTGTTATTGTTATTATTATTATCCTGCCACATCCTTGTTGGTTATCCAAATGATTGTGTGTCCGTGACTAAAAACAGGGTTCATATTGGTAATCGGATTTATTAACTCTTTGACTGGCGCGAAGGGTATTAAAATCACCCCTGCCCTGGCAGGCCCTTTAAGCCTTAAGTCGCAAAAATGCATATTTTTACTTTTTTCTAAATAACTTCAACAAAATTGGTTTTTAAAAACGAAATTTTCAGGAACTAATAAAAAGAATATTTTATGCATGAAATGTCTTTCCATACCTTTTTAGTAGTTTTTCTTTGTGTGATAAACATTGAAACATGAAAGTTTGCAGAGAGCCACATCACAGCTTGCACACATGACACTTGTTTCTTTTCTAATCTTGTGCTTAGCACACACGCAACACTTTCTCATGACACCGTTCTTCTTCTTGTTACTGGGAGGAACATGGACCATTTTGTGCATTTTCAGGCCACCCTCTAGACGATTTGCTGGGTCTTTCACTGGTGGTCTTTTCAAGGTCGCTGGCGGGGGCGTGACTGCACTCGAGTCTGAAGCAGTAGATTCGTCATCCACTTCATTCTCTGACTCTTCTCCCTCTCCACACTGTTTGTTTGGTTCTGTCATTTTTTCTACACAGTCCAATATAAAATCTTTGAATTTGTAATTTCGCTTCTTGTATTTTTCGTTTGTTGTGTTCTTTTTGAATAGAGTGAAACTATTCAACGCTGCCATTTGCAACGAGAAAAACACCAGTTTCTTTGTCCACTTTACAGTTTTGCGGGAACAAGGATAATAATGGAGCATTTGATCAGCACTGTCAACCCCTCTCATATGTTTATTGTAGTCCCCAGTTACCTCGGGTCTGCATATTTTTTCTCCTTTGTGATTCGTTTTTGCAGATTCCACGATTTTTGCTGTGTGAAGAGTGGAGATAAGTTTGACGTCTCTTTTATCTCTCTGCACCTGTATGAGAACCTGCCCCTTCCTAGAAAACACAGATTCCCCCTTTTTTTTTTCAAATTTTTTATGTCATCCTTTAGTTCTTTAGGGGCTCCTCTGTACATTCTGAAGGTTCCACACACATAGGTATTTCTCTGTAATAACGTCACACAATTCTACACTATTGTAATAGTTATCCTGGTAGAGATGATACCCTTTATCTAGAAGCTGTGGCCCCAACAGATCGACAACTAATTCCTTTATAGGTCTTGATTTTCCGCAATAAATTTCAAAATTCCAAATATATCCACTTGTCAATTCACAAACAAGATAAGCCTTTATAC
>NW_019727789.1:2635260-2639067 GCF_002891405.2 Cryptotermes secundus | reverse complement strand
TCCGTACGTCCATGAGATGGGCGTGTCAGGCACCGCACTCGTGGTAGGTAACTGTTCATGATTACTGTCTTGTGGATCATTGTCTGTCACTGTATTATTGTCACTATCAACTTCATCTAATTCAGGAATCATTATTTCATCGCCACTATCATCATCAGCACAAATCTCGTTCACAACACTTTCCAGCTGGTCTGTAGGAACACTCCGACACTTGCTGCGAGAAGCCATGGTGAAACTGAATGAATGTGAAATATTTTCTGACCTTTACCTTCTCGGAGGGTTCTGACAGTAATATAGACCCCCACAAAGTTAACAAGGGTTCTTTACAACCATGCATAAAAACTATCATATATATATGTCTTTGGTTGATGAGTGCCAAGAGAGCAAAGAAGGGAAGAGTTTATCAAAGCACTAAAACACACCAACGCCAGGGAATGGCTGGCATCATCTGGGCGTTAAAATGTGCCTGCGCCAGTCAAAGAGTTAACAACCTACAGGCCATTGTTGTTGTTGTTGTTGTTGTTGTTGTTGTTGTTGTTGTTGTTGTTGTTGTTGTTGTTGTTGTTGTTGTTGTTGTTGTTGTTATTATTATTATTATTATTATTATTATCCTTCCACATCCTTGTTGGTTATCCAAATAATTGTGTGTCCGTGACTAAAAACAGGGTTCATATTGGTAATCGGATTTATTAACAACCTACAGGCCATAATTACAAATAATTATTACACTGTTATTGATTTTCACAATTTACAATCACTCCACACTAATCTTCTCAGTCTGTTTCCACTAGTCTTCACTATCCATTTCCTGGCAACAAAATTATAACACAGGAACTATGAAAGTCTCCCTAAATCACACACTCTCAATACTGCTGCACTATAGCACATATAAAGTCTTCAAATCACATGTTAAATCTTCACGGGCTGATTTCTTGTACTCTTCTATAATCCTCAAGCTTACTGCTTGCTTGTTCACATGCTTCTGCTTCTGCTGCTACTACTACTACTACTACTACTACTACTACTTGTAACTGCCTTGAACGAATTATGTCACTCTTACTTATATAGCCGCAGATGGACATGCTTCTACAGAAAATATGTCATGTGGTCTCTATCCACTGATGTGTGACGGACACTGAAAACACATCTTCCTCTATTGTTATGTGTTGGACTGTGTTTACAGAGCTGTTGCCTGGCAACATGTTGATCAAATCCGTTACAGTGTTCTGTATGTATCCAAGGTGGATGTTCAGCCCATCATAACCTTAATTTATATATGCCAACAATATTGTGTGAACTGTATAAGCAAAGAAGGCTCTTCTTCGCATAGTTACTATATATATTTAAAGGCTCAGTATTTTCTTGAGCATTTACAGTTAAAATTCTTTCCTCAAAAGAAGAGACCATGTTTCACAAAGAAAGCAGAATAAAATGGCTGATTTGATGTTTTGGAGAATGACATGCTAACAGTTCTTGAAGTGATTAATAAGAATTATTAACTTCTTGGTGAATGTTGCACTCATTACTTATTTGTATTAATTAATAATGCAAAAAATAATATTACAGGCTTGTGAGGCACAGGAATCCAAAATAAAATCGAGCAAAGAAATCAAGATGCAGAGTATTCAAGAAGAGCTTGTGCGAACGTTTACAAAGGCAGTTGAAGCAGCTTTTCCTGATGTGCCAGATGTTGGAGTACCCGTTGTACCATCTTCAAAATTTGGTGACTACCAATGCAATGCAGCAATGCAGCTGTCACAGCTTCTGAAAGCACAAGGTATTATTCACTGCATTTCTACATCATTTGTTCCAAAGGATAATGTGAAATTATAGAAGATACAAAACCATGAGTAAACTAATGGTTACCAAAGGCTGTTTTTCTTTTCTTTTTCAACCAAATTATGATGATTGATTGGGTGGGTTTAATGTTGGGACAACTATTAGGTTATAGGCAACCCCAGGTCTTACATCCAACTGTCTGTTCATCATATAATCAAAATAAAAACACCAGTATAAGAATCTAAACTTCAAACTAAAGGTCATGTCCAGAGGCTAACAAGTGTTTGCACAGTTCACCAGTTAGACAAAAATTCTGCTCACCAGACATTTCTCACATGAGAAACTGTGCCGACCACTGCCATTTTAATTATATTTTTCTCTGATTGTTTTCCTTTGTCTCAATGTTCAGACATGTTAACAAAGGCTCTCATACCCATGCATGTTACAGATTTAGTGTTTGTCATCTGTGAAAAATTAAAAAAGATTACAGGAGATAATGTTGGCAGATAAATTCAAAGGTTTTCAGTTGTTGGCCTTGATATTTCACTGGTCATGGATGAGTGAACAAGTGGGTTTTTTGAGCCTTCATCATGGAATGTTATCCAGACCTAATGTACTAGTAGTTACTCCACTGTGGCTTGGTTACCAGAAACTCATTTGTAAGCATGGTGTGTCATGTAAATGTAAGATTGTCCTTAAGGTATACAATGCTGTATATTGTGGCATACATACCTGTTGCTAGGCAATGACCACGGAATAAGCAAATATACGACAGCTGCTACTGTGTAAGAGCTTCGCAAACAAACATGTTCCCATGGCAACAATTGAACTATGACAGTGAGGACCAGTGTTTTCTATGTGTTCTGAGCCAAGGGCATATAACAAGACCCAAATTCCAGTTTAGTCAGAAGAGTAGGAGGTTGTTGCAAGATGGCCTCCAGCCTGGTGGTTAGTTATGAGATAGTCGCCAGCCAATAAGGACTTGAACACAGGAGTTGAGGGCTCTCCAGTGTTGGAAGTCGACAGTGACTGATGAAGTCACAGCAGACTGAGAACTTAGTACATGCTGTAGTGAACTGCAGAGTTTGTGAATTAGTGATAGCGCAATAGTTATTTGTAGTTATGGTCTGTAAGTGGTCAACAAATCCAATTACCAATCCAAACCCCATCTATAGTCACTCATACCTGTTACAGTATTGTAGTTCTGTCTCTTACACAAATGCACAAACTTGAACTTGATGCTTTTAATCCACATGGTATGAGAACCTAGATACTGCATGATTTTATTTTTTCATTTCAGTATACTGTTAGAGACTGGATGGATTTCTTCATTACCTAGAGAAATCCATCCACTGTCACATTACAAAAATAGTAAATCTTTATTTGTGCATTAACGTGTGACCCAAGTCAACCACAAATACAGCTTTTCTGATGTACATATCAGCATGCACACCCAAAATGTGGAACTGGTGTGCGGATCAGGCAGATGGCATAATAAGGAACTGAGGCACTGTGCATCACCATCTGGGTCTTAACTTGGCCAAGTTTGTGTGACACTTGAATCAATTGACAGCATTTAAAAATGATGAAATACTGGTAATTGAAATGTAATTTTTCTAGTTCTGATTTCATTTCCTGAATAAACCTTCTAAAAATAAGCACAGAAGTTGTCCTTAAAGTTCTTTAGTCACATATTACTTTGTGAGTACATACATGTATGTATACATTTTATGGAATTAACAAGTGTTTCACTGTCTTGTTTTAATGCAACTTTGTATGAGCCTTTAAAGTCTGAATATTTTCTAAATACGTAGATCGTACCAAAAGTCATGAGCAACTTTTTGCATGCAACCTGGGAACAGCAGACGAAAGAGAGTATGGTGGTAGGTGGAACCAGCTGTTGTGGTAACCTTGAGTGTCTTGTGACGTAAATAGCTTGCATCACGTGACCGGTATCACTCCTAACAAAATGGCTGACAACGATATGTTGTTTCACCAGCGTGCTGTCATCGAATTTCTTGTGAAAGA
>NW_019727789.1:2633679-2635121 GCF_002891405.2 Cryptotermes secundus | reverse complement strand
AACAGCCTCAACTGAACGCAACAAGGAAAGAGTGGATGAGATCATTCAAGATGACAGGCATGTGACTGTGAACACAATAGCCCGAAAACTTGGAATAGGGCACAGTGCAGTACAGGAGATGATTGAAAGCTTGGGCTATAGGAAAGTTTGTGCTCATCGGGTCTCACGGTTATTGACCGAAGACCATAAAGGTCAGCGAAAAGCCATCACCTCAAAACTGCTACAGAGATGTCAACACGAAGGTGATGATTTTTTGCTCTGTGTTGTGACAGGTGATGAAAGCTGGGTTCACCATTTTGAGCCTGAAACGAAACGGCAGAGTATGGAATGGCACCATATGCATTCTCCATCAAAATAGAAGGCAAAGACAGTGCCATCAGCTGCAAAGGCGATGGGCACAGTCTTCTGGGATGCAGAGGGGTTTATTCTGGCCGAATTCCTGGAACCTGGGCAAACCATCAATGCTGCTCATTATGTCCAGATGCTGCACAAGCTGCGCTGCGCGATAAACATCCTGGAAAAAACATCATCATCCTGCATGACAACTCTCATCTCACATTGGAAGCAATTGCAAAGATGGGGTGGGAAGTTCTTCCACACCACTCCTATAGCCCTGATCTGGCACCCTCCGACTACCATCTTTTCGGATTTGTGAAGGATCAGCTGCATGGACAACGTTTTGAGATGAGGGAGACAATTCAGAAAGCCGTGCGTCAGTGTCTTCGGATGGCTGGAACGGAATTTTACAGAAGGGGAATTTTCAAACTCCCAGAACGCTGGGAGAAATGTGTACAAAGAAGTGGCGATTATGTGGAAAAATAAAGAAAGGTCTGTAGATTGAGGTGGTGTATTTGGTTTGTCAATAATAAGGCATGTTACTTTACAAAAAATTGTTGCTCATGACTTTCAGTACGACCCTCCTAATTTTTAACACATTCAGGACCGGAGGGGCCAATTGACCCTCTACGGTTCTATAGCATTGTGGACCGGGCGGGCCAATTGGCCCTTTTCTGACGCGTTATGTTGCAACCGACTATATTTCGCTGTGTGGCCACTTTGCATCATAACTACTGCATAGTTGACCTCAGGAATGTTTGCTACCTTAGTCTGTAACATGATCACGCTCATTTCCTGTCACACCCTAAAGAAAAAAGCCTTTGTTCGAGTCCAAGCTTCTACGCATGAACCAGGAAGTTAGCAGTGCAACATGGATCAGAGACGAAAGCAGTTGCAGGTGAAGCGTTCTCTCAGAGAACAAGAAATATTAGATTTGTTCTCCGATGAGCTATCAGATTTGCCAACTGCTTCGTCTTCTGATAGCGAGGCCAGCCTCAGTGAAAGTGACAGTGACAGGGGCCACAGGGCCCCCCAAAATATTGTGTCCAGTGAAAGTGAGAGCTCCGATGAAAGTGCGAGTACCGGGACAGCCACATGGGGTAAAG
>NW_019727789.1:2627416-2633136 GCF_002891405.2 Cryptotermes secundus | reverse complement strand
TACGTATTTGTGGTACAATTAGGGTGAACAGAGGCCTTCCTACAGATCTGAAAGAGGAATGTAAATGCCTGAAATGTGGTGACACCACATTCAGGAGGAAGGGGGACATTCTTCTTCAGTCCTGGAGGAATACTCACGTTGTGAATATGGTTTCCACTATTCACAATTCAAGTATGGTTGATGTTCAGAGACGCCATGGGCAAATGAAGAAGCCTCTTTGTATTTCCGAGTATAATATGTTCATGAAGGGAGTTGATAGGGCCGACCAGTACTTTGCCTATTATTCCCTTCCTAGGAAAACAGTAAAATGGACGAAGAAAGTTGCACTGTGGCTTATAAACTGTGCCCTTTTCAATTCATTTTCGGTTTTCAAAAAGGTGAACAGAAATTCTACTTTGAAATACAAAGCATTTCTGTTGAACTTGGCAAAAGCTTGGGCTACTGACCTCACGGTGGCAGCAGTACGTGCGTCAGACACAGACGTAGTGCAGCCGGGGCCATCTGTTCGCACCCACTGGCCTCATGTGGACACCCCTGGACGACTCTCGGGTGATATGCGGAAACATACCCTCGTGAGAATTGTGAAGAGTGAACATTGCAAGAAGAAGTACCCATCTAGGCAGTGCCATGTGTGCGCAGTCCACAAGAAGAAGAGTAGGACTGCGTACACCTGCAACTTCTGCGTGATGCCTCTTCACAAAGGGGAATGTTTCCAGAGATATCACACGCGTAAGCACTTTTAGGAGCTCTGATAAGTGTTCTCCAAAAATTTTAGTTCATTAAATTAATTAGGAGATTTTATATTAATTTTTAAAGTGAACAGTGCACAAGTTAGGGTGCTAGGCTTAAAAACCCCGGTCCCCAGGGTGATTTAAATATTTAAACTACCGGTCCGCAATGTGTTAAGTTTCATTTCATACCTCACAGAGAAAGGGGCATGTGGTAGCATAGTTGGTTGAGGCACTATGCTACAAGCTGGAAGGTCACTGCTTTGATTCCCAATGAGGTCATTGGATTTTTTCTGTTTACCTAATCCTTCCAGCTGCAGTATGGCCCCAGGGTCTACTCAGCCTCTAACAGACATGAGTACCAGTAATCTTCCTAGGGGGGTAAAGGGTTGTTGGTGCATAAGGCTGACAACCCTACCACCTTCCACGCACTGATTTTCTTGAAAACATGGGAGCCTTGACGTCTGACAGGCCTGTTACAGGGGTAGCTTCTCCCCCCTCACAAGGTATACTTTACAGCTCTGATACAAAGACCAACTGGTTAATGCTATTTAGGGAGAAAACTGCCGTTCACTGTCAGAACAGTACGAAACACAAATACACTCTGTAGGCACAATACAGAGTTTTAGTGTGTTAAAGCAGGTGGACCCAATAGACCCACTGGACTTTAAACAGCTAACATCAGAATTACTTCCATAGGTATCAAGATGTCTCCACACGAAGTTGCCAAGAAGATTGTGGAACATATGGGACAAAACCCATGGATTGGAAAAGTGGATGTAGCTGGTGCAGGCTTCATCAATGTGACATTAAACAAGACTCATGGAAGTAAAGTGCTGGCATTACTTTTACAAACAGGGGTGCAGCCACCTTCACTGGAAAAGAAGCTAAGGGTAGTTGTGGATTTCTCCTCTCCAAACATTGCCAAGGAAATGCATGTTGGTCATCTAAGGTAGGTGTATATACAGGTCTTAATGAACTCCTCATCTGCTCATTAGTGCTGATAACCATTCATTCTTATATCTTGCAGACTACAGAAAAACTGTCTTGCATGCTTCACCTAGGATAGCATAAAAAGGTGGAGTTGTCCCTGTACTTAACCAAGGACTACACCATGAAGGTGTAGGGGGTGGTTGGATGTATAGACCCATGTTTTCTTGACCCCAGCACTAGTTGGAGGGGAGTGGTTGACTTCACACCCCGGCCACTTTACCTCCCAGGAAAAAGCCCCTGGTAGTGATGGGATATGAGGTTGGTGGACCCCAGAGCTGGTCTGGATTACATGGAGAGGTGAAAATTCTTGACCCTACCAGAACTCGGCCCCTCAGTTGTCCAGCCGGTAGCCAGTCTCTATACCGACTGTGCTATGCTTCGCATAGGATGTGTGAAATTAAAAGTGGACCCACTATAGATCCTGATTTATTGTCACCCTGTAATGTATCACTGTTTTATAACTAATGAAGCAGCTTTACTGTCAGACGCCTTTACATTCTCTCACACGTTACTGATGTTACATGGTACACACCTATAGCTATAGATGTCACTGTGCATTACACCAAGACATTTTCAAGTGCTGCTGTATGTATTCGGCTTGAACTTCTCAGTGATTAGTGATTGATTTTTAACTTAACTACATGGAGCAAAGTTCTCCTTGAGAAGCCAACTTATACTTAGCTAGTTAAGAATTTCCCAATGTTCTATGAAACCAGAAGGTTCCTTATAATGTTAACAAGAGCCTGCCACTGGTCCCTGTCCTGAGCTAGATGAATGCAGTCTATATCATCCCATCCTTTCATTCTTAAATCCATTTTAATATTATCCTCGTACCAGTATCTAGGGAGAACTGGGATAGCATAGTTGCTATAGCCACTGGCTTTCGACTGGACAGCTGAGGGGTTGGAGTTCAAGCCTTGGTAGGGGCAAAAATTTTCTCTTCTGTGTATTGGCCAGACCAGTTCTGGGGCCCACTGAACCTTCTATCAATGGGTACCAGGACCTCTTTCCCCAGAGATAAAGCATCCAGAGCATGAAGCTGACCACTCACCTCCAACTAGTGCCAAGGTCAGGAAAATGTGGATAAATACATCCACTCTCCCGTACGTTTTCATGGTGTCGTGCTTAATTAGTTAAGCAAAGGGACAACTTTACCTCTCTACCTTACTATTATCTAGGTCTTCCTGGTAGTTTATGTTCTTGTGCTCCTACCAAAATGCTGTATTCATTCCTAGTTGCATCCATATGTGCTACGTGCTCTGCCCTTCTCATTCTCCTTGACTTAATTATTTTATTTGTCAAGGAATACAAGTGAGGAAGCTCCTTATTATTTGAGTTACATCTTAGACATTGTAATTTAATATTACAGATCAACAATTATTGGCGAGAGCATCTGTCGATTATTGGAGTTCCTGGGTCATGATTTGTTACGCATCAACCACGTAGGTGACTGGGGGACGCAGTTTGGTATGCTGATTGCCCACCTGCAAGACATGTTCCCAAACTATCTGACCCAGTCTCCACCAATTGGTGATCTTCAGGCATTTTATAAAGAATCTAAAAGGCGATTTGATGAAGATCCTGACTTCAAGCAGCGAGCTTACAATTGTGTTGTGAAGCTGCAGAATATGGATCCTGACTATAACAGGGCTTGGCAACTCATTTGTGACGTGTCACGGAGAGGTGAGCTCTTTTTTTTTACTCCAAGACACAAGTGAGCAAAGATCATTCTTTTTTAGGTCGCACCATATGTCAGCAGTTAGCCGCTGGCATCCCACTGTGGCGGCCCAGGTTCAGTCCCAGGTCAGGTCATGTGGGTTTGTGGTGGACAAATTGGTAATGGGAGTAGGTTTCCTCCAAATACTTCGGTTTCCCACACCAATTCTCATTCTACCAGTTACTGTATACTCATATCATCCAGGGCATGTACAATAGGCCAAACAGTGGCTGACATACCAAGTGGACTCAGTCTCACCCCCTCCCCTCCACACCCAAAGAAACTAAAAAAGAGGAATGTTTTTAACTCTTCACTGTGCATTTTTAACTGGATGGAGAAGAGTCATAAG
The DNA here is from genome assembly GCF_002891405.2 of Cryptotermes secundus. Taxonomy (NCBI): domain Eukaryota; kingdom Metazoa; phylum Arthropoda; class Insecta; order Blattodea; family Kalotermitidae; genus Cryptotermes; species Cryptotermes secundus. Next base: position 2,629,349 of record NW_019727789.1, on the reverse strand, counting down.
AACTGTTTATATTTGAACTATATTTTTGTGATACATATTCAGTTGAGAGTCAAATAGTTAGCCTAAATGTTTGTCAGTTTTTAATTATCCTGACCACTAAAGGATAAAAATATGTTTATAAAAGAATGATTTCCTTGGAAAGAATTTAGGTATTTTTTGTTTCAGAGTTCCATAAAGTTTATGATCGCCTAGATATCACCCTTATTGAGCGAGGAGAATCCTTTTATCAGAAGAGAATGGAGAGATTAGTCAAGGAACTTGAGTCAAAGGGTTTGTATAAGCATTGCCTATTTTGTAATTGTAATTATCATTATGTAAGTCCTAAGTCTTAGATTGCATTGTCATTTAATGGATGACTCTTGTAACCTGTATCGAGTACCACAGGGCAGTCCAACTCTGAATGCTCATCCTTGATTTTGTTCCATTGATGATTCTTCTTGTTTTTCATACATATATGTATGTATGTATGTATGTCAGTTCAAGATTCTAAAGAGCCATTTTCCATAGATTTCCCACTCTACCCACACATATTTTGTTTTCTAAGATTTATGGTTCTCATGGCTGTTAGTATCAATATTACATACAGTCTTTGGGGGTGTGTTGCCATGGGGTTTGATAGACAGGTAGAACTTCTGTGCCCCGAAGATGGCAACTGCAGGTTCCTGTCTACTGAACTACACAATGTCATGTCCCACAAGACAATAATCTTTGTGTCTGGTTTCCTCCATGTAGAAGTTGCATAAAGAATCCTATCTCCGGGGATGTAATGCTGTTGAAAGTAAACTGATATTTTGGAGGAATATATTGCCTCCAGTTTCAGAGTTGAAGAATATGCCAAGCAAGAAGCCAGCATGAAGCAGGCAGCAAGCAGACACCTCTTTGTAACCACTGTTAGGACTTCAGATCTTACAGGAAATATATATGTTACATGTTCATCCCTCTGGAATAACCTTTCTCTACGCAGAATTGTTAAATGCAACTGAAACCTGTCACCGTGTTGCAGTCTTTGCATTTGTTGCTGAGTCATGTGAACACATAAACATTAACTTTTGCTGTACTTCTATGCTTTGTTTAATTTACTAATAGTTTTAATTATTAATACTGATAATAGGGTTCCTAGAAGAAGAGGAGGGAAGGAAGTTGATGTGGGGAACACGATCGCAAGATAACATTCCTTTCACAATTGTGAAGTCGGATGGTGGCTTCACATATGACACTTCAGATTTGGCAGCAATTAAACAACGAATTGAAGAAGAAAACGCTGAATGGCTGATTTATGTCACTGATGCAGGACAGGTGAGAGGACAAACACTAGATATTTTTACAGTTTGATCATCATGTTATATTGAGTTCATTGCTCTTTTGTATGCAACACTTCAGTGAAATTTTATAACTGTGTGATTTTATTAATCATTCATATTAATATGACTGTACTCTTTTAAAACAAGATTTCTTTTGTATGTATGTGTGTAAAATATATTTTGGTCACTATCTGAGAGTCAGGGTGCGTTTATTCAATGTGTAAGCTCGTGTAGTGTGCATGTTCTTAACCTTTAAACGACTAAAGACAACGTATGTCGTCGCAAAAATAAAGGCAGCGGTACGAATGACGCCATATGGGGTCGCACAGTCCGCGCGTGCGGACGTTATTTGAAATACATTTTTAAGGTAGAAAATAATGGCCTACTTATATAATTTTTGGCCACCATCTGCATGGAGTGTCTGTCTTCCCACCTGCGTCATCTGCTGGAATGTTGCCTTCGTGTGGAATTCTAAAAAAAATCCGGAAATGCAGAGTCCGATTTCGCACTTCACGCACTTTGTCCGGACGGTCTTTCGTTTCCCACGCGAAAAGCACACACGACACCTCAATTGCGAAGTAGAGGAAGTCGGCCAGTGATGTGGTTTGGCCTTCTATAATCGAGATATCTCC
>NW_019727789.1:2541158-2626947 GCF_002891405.2 Cryptotermes secundus | reverse complement strand
AATCCATTCAGGGGTATCTAGAACGTATGAATTCTTGTAGGGAAACAAAAAATTAGGAAATATCTTCTTTGGAGTCAGTGCAAAAATTTTAACATGTTTTATACAATCTGTAAATTACAATATATGATTCTATATTCTTTCGAGCAAAAAACAGCGTTTATTTCGTTCGTTTATCACAGAAATTGCAGAAATAGGAGCAAATTTAGTAGATGATTACAGTTTTTATGGCTTTATAATCGCGGGTATTTAAATTAATTCCGTACCGCTGCCCTTACAGGAATTTAAATGCCCGTAGGATAGTGGTTAAAAACTGTCAGTAACTTTTAAATTTCTGAATGTGAATTGAGGTTTTGGTAGCATTTCTGAATATGAATTGAGGTTTTAGATTAAAATTGAACTTAAAATTAGTGCCTTTGTGTTACTATAGTTGGAATTTGGATTTGATGGTACATTCCCTGATCTTGTCATATTAAACAGGGTTTTTGGTTTTTAGTGTTCTTGGTTCCTGTTAGGTATTTCTGACGTTGGTTGGTTGATGGGTGAGAACTGTAGGATGAAATCCTGCTCCTCCCCCTCCCCCTACTTCCCCTCCATCATCATCATCATCATCATCCTTTTTCTGAGTACTTTGCTTCGTTAGCCTGATACAAGGATTATGAAATTATCCATGAAACAGTCAGCCTGAGTGCAGTGAAAGGTTTATTGCTGTAGTGACAGAAAGTATATGTTGTAGCAAGTTCTCAGTACAGTGAAATACACATGACCTTGATACTGACCTATATAAAGAATACAAAATAGTGGGATTTTAACTTCATTTATCTCCACTCTGTAATACCATCTGTGTTGGAAGGTCATGGTGTTCTGGGGTGTGATGTTATGTAGTTTGGCAGGTAAGTACCCTCTGCTTGCTAGGTACCAATAATTTTTAAGAACCTGCTGCCTTCTTCAAGGTAGAAGAGTGAGATGATCAGATGATACTGGGAGATTTTCTACCCTGAAGATGGAGACATGGGGTTCCTATGAATTATTGGTATCTGTCTACCATACTACATGATGTTGCATCCCAGAAAATTGTAACCTAAAAATTCATTGCCATGAGAACCACAGATTTCGTGTCAAGGGTGGAAATTTGCAGAAGGAAAACATATACAATTAAAATATAAAGGTTCTGTTCAGTGTTTTGGTAGGCAGGATGCATGTATTTATAGGAGTGAGAATTAGTGGAGCAACATCAGTGTTTTAATTTTGCCTTATAATATCAAGAGCCGGGATAGCCTAGTCAGTATAGTGACTGGCTACAGACTGAACGACTGTGGGGTCAGAGTTTGAGTCCAGTAGGGTCAAGAATTTTCTCTTCTCAGTGTCGGCCAGACCGGCTCTGGGTTCCATCCAACCGCCTATCCGATTGGTACTGGGGCCCCTTTCCCTGGTGGTAAAGCATCTGTGACGTGAAGTTGACCACTCAACTCCAGCTAGTGCCAAGGTGAAGAAAATGTGGATCTGTACATCCACTCCCCATATGCCTTAATGGTGCAGTGCTTCATTCGTTGAGCATGGAGACAACATTATCTTCTAATATCAACATGGAAATAGCTTACTTTGCAAGCATTTTATTGTGTATACGTAAAATATTGTTTTGATGTCTTTATAAAATTTGAAGCAAACTGTGAGGTACTGAAACAGAGGAGTAGTTATTTCTTTGTACAGGACAAGTCTCGCTGAGTTTCAAGAAATATCCATTTTGTATGAGTTTAAAACGACCACCTCTGTGGTCTAGTGGTCAGAGTTCCTGGATACAGATCCAGAGGTCTCAAGTTCGATTCCCAGTGCTACCAGATTTTTCCTGAGAAGTAGTTGGTCTGGAACGAGGTCCACTCAGCCTCATGATGATAGTTTAGGAGCTATTTCAAGGAAATAGTGGCTCCCATCTAAAAACCAAAATTAACGGCCATGGGGATTCGTTGCACTGACCATGTGACACCCTCTATCCACTAAAGTTGGCACTAATATGCGGCAGTTGCTAGGTCTGTATAGTTCTCTTGTGGACTAAAACCACAGAGTTTTTTTTTTATGAGTTTAAAACTGCAGTTATCAGTGAAATGCACTTATATGTTTGAAATTTCACCCATCAGTGTCTCCGTTTTTACCTAGTTCATAAACAAATTCTGTTTTGTGTGAGCTGGGTCTTCAGGAATAATTTGCATCTGCTGCTGAAAGTCCTCTGTTTTGGTAGACATTATAGTTGCCTACTTCAGAGTTAATGTCTTTGGAAGGGATCAGTCCAGAAGCCCATATGTAGATAGGCCAGGCTGTGGGTGGTGAGTTCGAGGTGGAGGCATGATTGGATGAGAGAGAAGAATGATTTCATAGCTGGAGTTCCCACTACCGGGTATGTGTAAGGATTTAAACCTGCCCTCCAAAACATTAACTCAAAAGATGGCATCTGTAATGTTTGCCTAAATAGATAATCCTCAGTCTTTAATGTGATGTGACTTATTCTCAGAAACCAGGGTTATACATTAAACTCCAGGTGCAAAAATCTAAGCACAAGAATTTCTCTTTTGTGTAGGCAACACACTTCCAGGTACTGTGGGCCTGTGCAGAACGTGCCGGAATTCTGAACCCATCTCAAGTGCGTGTAGATCATGTTGGCTTTGGCGTAGTGTTGGGTGAGGACAAGAAAAAGTTCAAGACCAGATCAGGAGAAACTGTCCGTCTAGTGGATCTGTTAAATGAAGGTAAGGAGCCAATTCAGTGCAGTCACATCTTGCTGTACTGTAGTGTTATCATGTCTCTGATCCTGTGAGAGGTGTGATTTTGTTCTAAACATTGTTAATACAGTGTGCTATGAAGAAATAACTTATCTGTGCTTGTTCAGCTTCTGATTCATTAATTAATTTTATTTTGTCTTTTAGATCAAAATTCATTGATATAGGATGTGTCCATCTTACTCATGGAGGTACCGCGCCATAGCTCAAGCGGTTAGTCGCTGTCTTCCCACCGCGGCGGCCCGAGTTCAATCCCGGGTCTGGTCAAGTGGGATTTGTGGTGGACAAAGTGGCGCTGGGGCAGGTTTCCTCCAAGTATTTCGGTTTCCCCTGCCAATCTTCATTCCACCAACTGCTCCACACTTGCCCTCACCTTTCATCTGGGCCTTGTACAATAGGCCAGAAGTGGCTGCAGTACAAGGGACTTAGTCCCACCCCACTAGCAATAAAAAAGTAATACTCATGGAGCTGAGCCCTTCTAGAGGAGCTGCCAATTCTGCAGCTACTCAATGTCCCAGCATTTTATGTAACTCAAAAGTTCATTACCATGTTCACAAGAGCCCTCCACTGGTCCCTATCCTGAGCCAGATCAATCCAATCCATACCATCCCATCCTATCTCTAAGATCACCATGTTACGTGGGTCCCTTGTTACTACGGCATGGCGCGTCTTCAGGTTGCGGATGGAGGAGATGCCCTCCAGTTTTGGAAGTAAGCTGCAAATAAATTGAATAAGCAGTCGTGGACAGCTGACAAGGGGTTTTCCTCCAGCTGGAGGTTGGGCGTGAGGCTAACAACTTCTCACCGTAAAAAATAGAAAAAACATCAAGAAAATTATGTACCTACTTATGGTAATCATATATCCATTTTCATTTTATTGAGGTTTGGCTAATCTTTACTGTCATGTGATGTGATTGGGAGAGAGAGCTTGAAAGTGTACATTCTGAAAGACATCAGATGACTAAAGAAATTTCTGCAAAAGTAATCAAGGAAGAGATGTTTTATCATGCTTGTTCATATAGGAGCCCTGCAGCATAAGTTGGATTACATTTGTTTGAGACTAATTCTGATCCACATTGATACAGTTGTGTTACAATTTGTGGTTGACTTAATGTGATAATAGATTATTGATTATTGAAAGAAAAATATGTCTGTTGAGCATGGAAAACTAATTATAATTAATTCATGAAATTCAGTAATGTCTTGCAAGAAGTAAGCTTTATATATGGGTCCAGATTGAGAAATACATAATAAAATTGAATGTTTCTGCTCAGTCTTACAAAAGTCATTTTGAAATCGTTTTTGCTGGTGATGTTTCGTTCTTGGAAACAAGAAAATGAGTTTATAATTTAAAATAAAGTATCTCTTGCACTTGCTTCTTTTGTTTGTACCTGAATTTAATATACCTAGATATCGTGTTATGAGGAATAAGCAGTGCGTGTCAAATTGTTTGTGGATTGTTGACGTTGATGAGTCTATTTCTGTGAAGGCAGTGGAATAGTGACTGGTTTTATTCTAGTTGTGTGGATTCTTTATCATTCTCCGCGTACAGTCGTTGGAGGAGTGCATAGTTGGAATACGATACTCTCATGATCTGAAAGTAACAAGAAAAGAGTGTATGTTACAATCCAGCTACTATGGAAACAAGCATGCAAAATTCAAATATGTTTATGCATGACTTTTCTTCCATAAGTTTGCCTATACAAGATATAACGTTGCCTAATTCATAGAGCAGATGGGTTGTATCTATTCATATACCTCCTGAAAGGGAAATACTTATATTTACAATTAAGTATATTTCAGTCCAGTGTGACATATAATGCCTTCACCACTTCAGCACTTAGTTACCCAACATGTTTCGATTCTTAATGAATCATCATCGGAGATATACCACTACGATCAGGAACCCACCAACATGTAAATGTTTTTATAAGACTGTATACACTTAAAACATTTATGATGCTCACTATATGTAGTTGTTAATTTTCCATTGTCGAAATAGATGTTTGACGTAAACTTTTATAATAAGAACATTCTTGAAGTATATTACTTAGAAGTGACGTAGTTGCAATCACTTCCATAAAGGATAGTTTAAAAATGTAATTTTCCACTGCGCTGTATATAAAATTCAATTTGTTTCACCACAGCAGCCTTCCTTTACGTCAAAATTATGTTATGAATGTGTGTAAAAACCTATTTTTAAGTTAAGAAATTTGTTTGTGAACCAATATGGATCGTGTTTTATCTTCCTTGGTAGTGGATATTGTCATCTATCCCTTTTGGTGATGTGTTCTTGTTTTTACTGGTGTAATTTATATGCGTGCTTTGTCGCTTGTATTTAATTTTTTTCCCAATCATTACTTTTTCAGTTTCGGTTATTATTGTGTGTGTGTGCGGTTGCTTTATGATTCCCTCATTTGCTGTCCAGTTGCCCTTATTTATTTTTTCCATAGTATTCCTGTAACTTTAACATCATTTGCTGTCTGCCATACTCATTAAATCCCAGAAAAACTTTTGTAGGCTCTGACAGCTTTTGAACATAATTCTCAGAAGGTGACTGCACCATGTGGAATCTTTTGTCATATCTCTTTGCATATAATAACTATGTCATATGTTGGGGAACACAAATTGAGTATGAAATCATTGCTGAAGGGGTCAGTCACCCTGCCCATATATGTATGTGTAAAGTAAAGTAAAGTAAAGTAATCCCTGTAACAGGCCATGGAGGCCCATAGGATTATGAGATGTTGAGGTTCCCACATTTTTTAGACAATCGGCTCGTAGATGGCGGCAAGGTTGTCAGCCCTACGTGCCGGCCACCCTTTACCCCCAAGAATATCCCTGGTACTCATTTCTTTTAGAGGCTGAGTTGACCCCAGGGCCATAGTACGGCTGGAAGGATTAGGTGAATTGAAAAAATCAAATGACCTTATCTGCACTTGAACCCCCAACCTTCCAGCTTGTAGCATAGTGCCTCAACCAACTACACTACCACATGCCCCCATATGTATGGTGTGTGTGTATATATATATGTGTGTGTATGTGTATAAAACCAGCCCAGAATTGAAACAGTTCACCTATTTTTGGTTTTCTATGGTGATGAGAGTAAGTGATTATGATTAGGATCATGGACACTTACCGTAGTGAATGTATGCATATTGACAGAGCAAAAATTAGCTGCTGTCAGAGTTCTAGCCTTCTGAGCTTGTCTCATGATAAGCTGAATTGAAGTCTTGAAACTTGGAGGCGCGTCATACCATTCACAGTCGTAGGCTGCCTGATACACATTGCAGCTCTGCAATGGACCATGTGTATGGTAACTCATAGTCAGTAATTTTAATGTATTGAATACTATTAGTGTACGCAGTGTCCCTAGAGTATATGTGTAATTCGCTTTAATATTATGCATGATGCTAGTATAGTAAAATGTGAAGAAGATTACATTTGAACCAAAACCCATACACTGAACAGGCTGATCTGTTGGTAATGCTCTGTACTTGTAGTCAGGAGGTGCTTGGTTTTAATCTCATCCAGGACACCAGCTATCCTGATAGAGGTTTTTGTGGTATTCGTTGACTCCAGACAAATTCCAAGAGGTCAGAGTTTGTAAATTTCTATATATAATTGCAAAGTAATTCTGTTACAGTATTATAGTGTGTAGACCTATTGCTAGGTAATGATTGCAAACAAGTATGTTCCCATGGCGATGAATCAACACACAACAGAGAAACTGTTACAAGTGGTGTTTTCTGTGGTCCACACCTCAGTTTTATAGGCGGGATGAAGTTTAGAGCTCAGTTCAGTTGGAAGGTAGCCACCATTCATAGAGGACTTGAGCATGGAAGCAGAGAAATAGCCATTGTTGGAGCCATTACCAAGCAACTACTGGTGAAGGCACTGAAGACAGAATATTGTGTGAGCTGCAGGACAGTGATCTTTATAGAGTGTGTAAACTAGTGAGGCTGTTATAATTAAGTGTGGTCATGAGTTGTGTGTTAAAGTGGTCAATGAATCCAATCTCCAGTCTAAAACTCCGTCAAGAGTCACTCTTAACACATGACAGTATGAATGTCAGGATGGTAAGACAAATTTGGAATCTTGCTCAATATATGTTTGCATATTCATAACACAATGGTGGTTCATTAGGAAAGAATGAATTATAATCATTCTTTGTGTCCATTCACAGACCGCCTTGTTTTATGATGGTGTAGGTAAAAATAAAACATTTACTCTACAATGTTGCCACACCTGAATTGATAGTTCCTCGCTGTACCAGCAAAAAAAGAATAATTGAGAGATGGCTACTATCACGAACACTGTTGCCGATACAAACTTGACACTTTGCACTGGGACCTGTAATGCAGACAGATTAATTCTTTGTTACATGTTGGTTTAATGAAGCTTTATCGTCTGAAACCAGGATTTAAATCTCCTGCAGTTGTAACGGTTGCCAGTTTTTAACATGGCAATATTGGTATTTAGACTAAAGTAATGTACAGAGTGTCTGGATGAAAGGTATCCAAAATAAAATAATTATATCTCAGAAAGCATTTACTATACACATTTATGGGTTACACTATTACAAAGGGAAGTTATCAAAGCTATTTTCTGCCTATATAACTTTCTCAATAAATTTCAATGCGGATTGCCTTGGTGGCACGACAAATTTCCAGATGATATTTGACCTTGTTCCACATTGCTTGAAGCATGTTTGGTGTTACCATAGCCACAGTGTCCCTTATGTTGTCTTTCAGGTGTTGAAGGTTGTTGATCTTAACCTGATAGACAGTGTTATTCACATAACCCAACAAGAAAAAAATCCAGTGGGGTTAAATCTGGCAAAGTGATTGGTCCACCTCTGCCAATCCATCTCCCAGCCATCTCTCTGGCCAGGTGATTCGTAACATGGTGGCAGAACTGTGGTGATGCATGCACATAAACTGGATACGTGTATGCCAATTAGTTTTCGAGATATAATTTTTTTTTTATTTTGGATACCTTTCATCAGGCCACCTGGTATAATGCTCTGTGTCCTGGGGGCCTGTTCATGCACTGTCAGAAAGGTTGAGGCATAAATGAATGCTTAAAAATGCTTCATGTGTAGATGAAAGGTTAACATTGGTTTCTGAGCTTCATAGATTGTGCAGTGGTTAAGTGGAATGCTGCCTGTGAATTATGAATTGGGAAGGCTCTAGAAGAAGGTGATCAGAGCCTACTTAAGCTACCAGCACTACCTATTTTTCTTGGAGAGACTGAGGAAAATTATGAAGGTCCTCAGGTTCAACAGTGTTGAAGCTAATAGTCAACCCTATATCTGTCAAAATATGAAGCTCTAATCATGGTCTCTCAGCTGCATGATTGATACAATCATTGTTTGTTATGCATCTTTTATTGGTGGAAATACAGAACCTGAAATTCAGTTTTACGTATTCCATCTCTGCCTCCATGGTTGACATTGCTAATATCCCACTAGGCCGGTGATTTCTGAACTGTGGTTCATAATCTACTTTGAGGTATGTGAAATGTTTCAAGTGGAGACATTCCATCCTGTGTCATCAGTCCACAATTCATTCTTCTCACATTACATTGAAAATGGTGAACTTGTAGACTTCATAGAAAATAATATTCTTTCAGAATGTTAGGGGCTTGTGTTTTGCATGTTTTATGGTGCAGGGGTGTGAAAATTATAATAAAAAAATTGCATTTTTAGTACACTACCAAAAATTATCAAAACTTCTGTTTTGCAGAAGCTACAGAACTCGTATGGGGCTTGTCTGAAAGTTATTGAAATTATCATGTCACAGATATGTAACTCGAGTAATTTTGATTTTAGTATCATCAGGTACCCTCCTATCATCACTTTCACTTTTGGGGGGGGAGGAGAGGTATATACCGTATTTACGCATGTATAGGCCGCATTTTTTTTGCCAAAAATTCAAGAGGAAAACTGGGGTGCGGCTTATATTCGAAATATTCAAAATCACACTTCATTTAAAAAAAAATTATATTCATAATTAGTAATACAGGGTGTAATACTCCTGAAATAATATTCCAAGAAAATTATTTTTTCTATAATTTCTGTCTGAAAATTGTGCTGCGGCCTATACATGCGTAAATACGGTATCTGGTTCATGGTGTCTAGTCTGACATGTAGCAAAGTGTCATCCTGGGACAGCCCTGGGCTCTTTCTATGAAATAATGGCATTGTAGACTCCCAGGACTTCTTTATTGTTGCTGAATATGTTATCAGTTTTCATGCTATGATTCAACACTGCATTTATTAGCACTGTGTGAACCTTTGTAGAAGTGTCACAATCTATATTTATCCCCTCATTCATGGCCCTTTTTAGCAATGTCAAATGCTGTGTTGGATTTGAGTTTCTCACACAGGGGCATGTGGTAGCGTAGTTGGTTGAGGCACTGTGCTACAATCTGGAAGGACACGGGTTCGATTCCTGATGAGGTCATGGGATTTTTCAATTGACCTAATCCTTCCAGCCGCACTTTGGCCCTGGGGTCAACTCAACCTGTAGCAAAAAACCCAGGAATCTTCCTGGGGGTAAAAGATGACCAGTGCATAAGGCTGACAACCTCATCACCATCTGTGAGCCGATTGTCTAGAAAATGTGGGAACCTCAACGTCTCACAACCGTATGAGCCTTCACAGCCTGTTACAAGATAGCTTTACCATTACTTTTACAGTAATGACTGTGAACAGTGGAATGTAACACCACATAGTCCATTGAAAGTAACAGACATTTTGGAGGAACCTCTATAAGTAAACAGGATGTCACTGTTGAGTGAGTACGTGTATTAACCCTGCTTTGTATTCAGGAGGTCTCAGGTTCAGCCCTCATTCTGGAGGCTAAACAAAGGGTTTTTCTTGTTTTCCCTTGGTCTATCCAGGCAAATGCTGGAATAGTACCTCAGATTATTCCATGACCATTTCCTTTCACATCCAGTACAATTCATTATTCACTCTTCACCCTACCATTTGAGCACTACAGTCTGAGCTGTTGACAGTGTCAGTAAGTAAAGAGTAAATAAATCAAATTCTTGGGCAAATGCTTTAATGTCTGTGGTACGTTGATATAGTTTTATTTGTGAAGCTCTTCCAATATTAGTCATTACTTTAAAAAAGTGTCGTGAAGGAAAGGTAAAATTGTTCTTCTGTTGTTAAATTAATTAAGCACCATACCATGAAGACATATGGCAGAATTGAGGTAATGCTCAGACATTCTTGACCTCAGCACTAAATGGAGTGGTCAGCTTCATGCCCTGGTCACTTTACCCCCAGGGGAAGAGCCCCTAGCACGTATTGGATAGGAGGCTGGGTGAGCCTCAGTGCCAGTCTGGATGCTGTGGAGTGGAGGCCATCTAGCCTGTAGCCCTTCACTATACTGACTGAGCTATCCTGGCTGTGTAATGTGGCATGATAAAGAACACTTTATCTTATTAAAGGCTACAGCTGTTATCTGAAACATTTTTGATACGTTCAGCATCTGTTGAAATAGATGTACTGTAGATAAGTCTTCACATGAAAAGGGTCATAAATGTTGTCCATTTTGAATCTGAATGACAATTTTTGGCAAATTTAAGTAAGGACTATGCAATATAAAGTTTTAGCGAAATCTGTTTGGCAAGAATGTCATTAATACATGGTGGTCAGATGGTTATGACAGATCATATAACTGCTCACACCTTTTTACAAAACGTTGCTGATAGACACTGAGATGTTAAACTAAAAAAAAAAAAGCTTTTACTTACTGTTGCCATGTTGAAAACTATAACACAAATTAGAATCAGACTGCCCAGTAGCTGTATTACCATGAAAGGGGTGCATATATATCGAAGTTCCTGAAGATACCTGAAAACAAATGTAACATTTTTTCATTAGGAGAACCTAGGTTTTCAGTTTGCTGCAGGCTGGGAAATTAAGTATAACTGATAGAGGTCTATTTTCTGGGATATAATGAATATAGCCTGTTGAAAGTCAACCAGTGTTTTGAAGGAAAATGTCATCCCCATCTTCTGGGTTGAAGAATAGGCCAAACAGGAAAGCACTTTAGCAAGAGCCGCTTTGATGATGGTTTTTTGCTCACCTTATTCTTCGACCCAGAAGACGAAGGTGAACTGTTCCTCTGAAATGCCATGTGACTTTCAGTGGGCTACGTGGCATATCCCAGAAGACCTCTTCATAACCACTGCTGTTAGAACATTAGATCCTACGAAGTATAACTTATCATTTCATGTTTATAGTACTACTAAGGAAATTCCAAAGGGTCCTTACTTACTCATGGAGCTGAGCCCTTCTTGAGGAGCCACCAATTCTGCAGCTACTCAAGAATTTCCCAGCATGCTATAGAACCTGAAGGTTCATTACCGTGTTCACAAGAACCATCACTGGTCCCCATCCTGAGCCAGATCAATCTAGTCCGTACCATCCCATCCTGTTCTCTAAAATTATGGAATATTACACTTAGGGTAACTGGGTTTCTGGACTTAATTTCGAGAACAGTGTTTCTCATTCTTTAGATGGAAAGACAGGGAGACATGTCCATTGGGTCCATTAGAAAGAACTAATCTTGATCACTTGACCTAGATTAGCTCCTTCTTTGGATGCACCTGAGTGGATGCCACCCCACCATTCAATCTGAGGAGGGCAAGAGATGCAGTTTCCAGAAATTTTCTAACATCACTGTTAATACATCTTGACTGTATGGCATTGTATGGTAGGACAAATGATTGACTGGAATTGGCCATAGTGTAATTGAGGTACTGTCTTGTTATTTGCCTAGGAGGACTAAAGAAAACCACTATTCAGGGTAACCAGTGTCCCAGCTGAGTTCTGAATGGAGAATATCCAAAATATGAGTGTAGAGCATTACCTGTTTGGTACATTTTATTTTGTTCAGAATACTAGACAGTAGCAGAGTCCAAGAAAACAGTAATACTTCTAAGGAAGTTGCCACATTGAGATAGTAGTGCCAATATATTTTTGTTTATAGCTTACTTGAGCAAAATTTGATGACGTTTGATACACTCTTTAAGATGATCTTGCAGTTCTGCAGCAAGATGCTCATTACTGAGGTGGATTTCTTCACTGGATTTGTCAGCTTGGGTGTTGTCCAAATATACATCTTTCTCATGCTCAGAGACTTCTGTTTCTAATATGGAAGAGTGAGGAAGTTTTGTTGAAAGATTGATGCTGCCACTCCTCATCCTTTCTTTATCTGTTGCTTGAACTTTCAGCATGGCATATACTTTTATGTCCCTCAGTGAAACATGCAGTATTTGGAACTGGCCACGTAAGTGGATTATGAGGGCCACAAATAATGCATCACAGGATCCAATGTAAATTGCAGTATATGTTGTTTCAAGTGACAGATAAATGTATGCCACTTCATAAGCCGGTGTTTCAGTGACATTAAAAGGAAACCAAGCTGTGTAAGGCATTGGTCTCTGGGATGATACATCTGTAGCTGAATGACCTAGGAGGATGTCTACAAATGGAACAAAGGAGAAGCTAGTACCTACAAAGGTACACATAGAAATGAAGATCAGTGTGAACATCCTTGCCTCCTTCTTGCAAGCTCTTGCAATCTCTTCTTGCTGTTGTGGAGACCCTTGTTTTCTAGGCACAAAAAGTTCATTGTCAAGGATGTTAACAAGAGTTTGAATATTTTTTGTCCTGAAAATAATGGTCAATTCCTTAACTATGGCCATTATGCTACATCCAATTGTGTAGATGTTTTCTGTGGGATTGCTGAGGTGACCCCAGTTGACAGTTATGTCCATAATTTCAACTATGTGTATTGTTGCTTGAATGGTGAAGGCAAAGCAGAATGCAATACGTAAGAACAGTGCCTTAAAGCGTGTGGAGCCCTTATTACAGGACCATAACCCCAACCATTGGAGTATTGTCAGATTTAGGTGCAAGTTACCCACTTTCTTTTCTGATTGGTATTCTGTTGTCTTGTCTTGTTTTGTGGATTGTACATGACCAGTACACTTCTCATCTGGTTTCATTTGATCGTCATGCTGTGAAAGGTTGACAGTCTGCTTTCCTGTTGTATACGAATTTGCCTGCATTTTTCTTCCCAGAATTGTGAATGTTCACATTGAAGTTAGCCCAGTATTTTGCAGTAAATCTTAAAGCAGGCAAAGAGATATGTTCATTTCCCGCAGGATGTTGGCAAGTCTTCGATGCAAGATCTGTCTTACATTTTGTCTCTAGAATTTTATTTTAATGTTATTTTTCTGGCTTATTTAATTTTTAATTTGTTTATGTAAGTGATCTCAGTGATAAGCTTTGCAGGATACAATCATTTTTCAACATGAAACTTCTTTTCATTCATATTTAATGTTATTCCTCCCCATTTCATGAGCAAACTGTCTTATATTTCTTCAGATAAATAGATAATGTAGACATACTCATTTTGGGCTGTTATGTATTCTTTTACTTGTTTTATATTTTCCATTAAGATACAACAAACATTTCTCATTTCACATCCTGCTAGCTGCAACAAGGTACTACTTAGAGGTTAGATAAATATTTAGAAGCTTTATTGATCTTGTGTGTAACTTTCATTCTAGTATATAATATGCTGTGTAGAAGTACATCAGCAAAATAGCTTAGAAGTATTATTTCTACAATGCCAGTTTGTGATTGGTTGTTGGTACATGGTTTTTGTTTCTGTGTGTACATGAGTGCATGCGTGCACAGATTGCCTTCAGGACACTGTAATATGTATGGAATGTAGCATGTACCCACATTTGCTCAATTGAGCACAGAAATTTTAAGCTTCATTTAGAGTATACAGTAAGTGTATCTATGCTTCTTCTCTTGGTATTCTGTGGCTCCATTTTTGTAGCCATTAATATATGGATAGTAAAAATTGGATAGGTGAAATATGAAATATGTAAAATGTTTCTATTTCCATGTCTAAAACAAGGATAGATGGATTATGTAATCCTGAGAATTATGCCAATGCAAGTATCCCCGATTTATTTAATAGTTACATTTCCAAGAGTGGTTGTGTGAATCAAAATCACAAAATTGTGTTTTTGTTACTCCAATTGTTTCACAGTTTTAATTTTTCGTTGAAGAATATGTAATTCAGTTTACTTTAATGCAATTCATTTTAGCTGTGTATGAATCCTATTTAAGTCAGTGTATTCATTTTTTAATCTTTGCTAAATAATTTTAAATAAAAAATTAATATGAAATTATATTATCCCCTTGAAGCATGACATTTATCCAGACAATGTTTAAAAATTCATTTTGCATTGTACAGAAAACTTTCTATGTCTCCATTACAAAGAAGAGTTGGTTAATACTGTTAAGGGAAGTAATCACCTTTTATTCTAGGAATAATATTAAACTTATAAATCCACAAAATTTGTAGAATGCAGGTTTTTATGTTAAAGTCGGTGGTTTAAAGAGTTGACGTGAAGTTCATGTAAGTTGATACTGTGTAAGCCAGGTGATGTCTGCCAGCTGAAGTAACTCAGTCTCCTCCTGTTCCAATTTTTACTCTTATATAACAAAATATAGAAGTTGGATCCCCTAAATGGTAGGACTTTCGAATATAGGTTTTATTATACCACTCCTGTATGCTGAAACTTCATTCTGTAGGTATGATTATGTGAACTGGCGTTTATGAATAATAAATGCCAGCCCACACGAGTTTGTTACTGCACAGAGTTACAGATAGAATATATCGTATAATGTGTCTTTGATCTATATTTCACGAAGTGGGGAAAACACAAATTGATTCCTGCTGCCTTTGAGAATATCAGCTTTCTTGTGACGTTAACAAGTATATTTTTCTGCTTAATGTTTAATTAACATATGGATTGTTTCTGTTGTTATAGGCCTATGTCCTTTTGTCTCATGGCTAATGACAGTGTTGCAAAGTTATGGAATGATTATGCTATTACTTTAAATTGTGGGTCACGCGGTAGCTTAGTTGGTTGAGGCACAGTGCTACAAGCCACAGGTTTGGGGGTTTGAGGTGGATTTTTTCAATTTATCTAATCCCTCCAGCCACACTGTGGCCCTGGGGTCAACTCAGCCTCTAAAAGAAATGAGTACCAGGAATCTTCCTGGTGGATAAAGGGTGCCCAGTATGTAAGACTGACAACCTTACCAACATCTGTGAGCCAGTTGCCTAGAGAAAATGTGGGAGCCTCGACGTCTCACGACCCTATGGGCATTCATGGCCTGTTACAGGGGTAGTTAACTGATGTGAAGGAGGTTTTAATGTCCATAAAATTCAGCATATAGGAAATAACAGCAGATGAAATACCATTGTTATAAAACAAAGTAGAAGATTATAGCTTGTTTCTACATTTTAGTAGCATGGTGATGGCATCTTGTAGAAGTTATCTGTAATACCTCCACCTTCAGAGTAGAAGATAAGCGAAGTGTAAAAGTGACATTTCGTAGAAAGGGAGGTAAGATAGGTCTCTATCTATGCACACAGCCCTGCTTGGCTTGCTCCTCTACTCTGAAGATGGATGCAGCATGTACCCCTGAAACACTGGCAGCATAGCTCACTTTCACAGGGCATCATACCCTAAACCATGATGAGCATCACAATTTAAATCGTGTGTTACTGCATTGATTTTTTGCAGTATTAATGCGGTCTGTCTGTACTTCGTGTACTGCTGTAAAACAAGTACTGTGTCCAGTAATGCATGATAAGTTAATGACAAATGATGAGTGCCTTGATTTCCCAGGGTCTGTAAATATGCAGATCTAGAAGGAAAAATTCAATTCCCATAGCAATTAAAAAGTTATTGGAAGAAGTTAGGCATGTAGTTTCCATTATAGGAATTCGGTATTTCCAGAAGAGTAATAAGAATTGTTAGACTGGTTCGCCTCCCCGTCCAAAATGAGCCTAAAATTACAATAATTACATTTAATTTGTTGCATAGACATGTCAATGGGTGCCCTATGTTCAATTATAGAATTTTAATTTACAAATTAGGTTCTACTTTGTTGTGCTCTGTGACTTCAAAGGACTCCCAAATTAATAAGCTTCAGTGATACCTGGATCACATACTTAGAACTCTTCAATTATTTATCTTGTAATAGTGCTGAATGGAAGTAGTATGGGCAGTATGAGGAGTGGTAGGTAAATACACGTAAAATTGATCCATGTATTGACAGTTGAATGTAATTTATGCTATGGAATGACCTGCTAAGTGGGTGTGTGTGTGTGTCTTATTGGCGTAGCAGTCCAATCAACCTTGCTTGTTATTACCCACAGTATAGGTAAAAATAAAAGGTAAATTTGTCACTGTGCTTAACTAATTAAGCAGTATGCCATGAAGGTGTAGGGGGAGTGGATGTATACACCCATGTTTTCTTGACCTTGGCACTAGTTGAAGGTGAATGGTCAGCTTCACATCCCAGTTGCTTTACCCAGGGGAAAGTTCCTGATGCACATTGGATAGGAGGCTGAATGGGCTTCAGACCTGGTGTGAATGACTTGGAAAACAGAAAATTCTTTACACCACCAGAACTTGGTCTTCCAGCCCGTAGCCAGTCACCATACTGACTGCACTGCCTGCCGCATATGACTTTCTATTTATCACCAGGAAGTTTTTGATTTATTCACAAATGAATTATCCACTTAACATGTGCAAATTGAATTAACGCTAGATAGTACCGAAATTTAATTCCTGCAGTCTTCTTCTTTTTCCCCCTCTCTCCTCTTGTTGCTCTTCCCTGTAGTTTAACTATTTTATTGAGTCATGAGAAAGGTATAGAAGGGATAGACCGCCATAAGAGGAGGGTGGTGGCATGTAATTAGGTCAGAGTGGTAAATATATTTTGTTCGCAATACATGTGGTGGTTGTGTGAATCATTACATTACATTACATTACATTACATTACATTGCATGGAACCAGAGTTAGTCAAAATGACTCTAGGATGTGGAATATGTCATATAAATACAGAACATGTACAGTCCCAATGGAGTTCTCACACAAGAGAAACCAAGTATACACAGTCACTACACACAAGGCTATTTAAAGATACATGAGTTATTTTCTAGACAATAGGTATTCATCAACAGAGTAGAATGAATGTGTATTTAAGTATTGCTTCAGTGCTATTTTAAATCATGTCTTTTCATTCATAAGACCTTTGAGATCAGGTGGCAGGTTATTAAAAATTTTGATCCCGGCATAATATGCGCTTTTCTGAAAATATGAGATATTAGCAATTGGTTTATGTAGACCATGTTTGTANGAGGATATAAGTGACCAGAAGACGAGGGAGAAGTCGTAAGAAGATGCTGGATGACCTTGGGGACAGAAGAGGATATTCTCATTTGAAGAAGAAAGCCGCATTAAGTGGAGGAACTGTTTTGGAAGAGACTGTGGACCTGTCGTCTGACAGATCACTGATGAATGAATGAATGATTCTAACAATTTTCTTTTGAAATGTAAATACCTTTTTACTGTCAGATGAAGTACCCCAGAAATTTATTCCATACTTCATTAAAGAGTGGAAGTAAGCAAAATAGATTGATTTGAGAGTGTCAATGTTAATTTTAACATTATTAACAAAATTTCAATTTCCCCAGATAATCAAACTAACCTTGAGGATTACATTGACACTTGAACATGTAGAATTGTATGGCTAAGAAAGGTTAACTTGATAACAGTATGTCTGAATTGTTTACAGTAGGTACCTGGTTCAAATCTAAACCATGGTATAATCTTCCTTGTTTGCCTGTTTGAAATTGTTATGGCCTTCATGATGCTGTCGTGCCAGTCACATAAAGGAACATTTTTGGAACTTTGTCAATTTACATACTCCTTGATCTCAGAGTGAGACTTCATGAACTTCTTTTCAGTGGCAACATAATTTTTATCTTAGACTATGTTCTTATATATTATAAGCAATTCAAGGTACTTTTTATGACAAACTATTCTCTGCATGGAAAAATATGTACAAAAGAAATTAGTCGAGGCATTCTCTTAGGTCCCCTCAATCTGTGTTTTACAATATATGAAATATAACTTACGTACCCTTTTATGAGGCTCTCTGTACCCGAAGTTCAGAACATATTAGTGAGTAGGCATGGGGTTTTTATTGATTGGATTATTGAATGCTTACATCTTGTAACTATAAATAACAATAACAGTATCACTGATTTATGTTCCCTAGATCACAACTACAGCACATATAAAGTCTTCTGTTGTTTATTCTGTCATCACTAGTCGTTGCTGGATAATGGCTGCTAACAGTGCAACTAAAACCTGCACGCTAACCTCTGACTCCAATGTCCAACTGACTGGGTTGTCCATTTGGTCTTCAATATATAAGCGCATCATGGACTGCATAGAAAACACAGCATCCTCTGTTGTGTCAGTATCTGTTGCTGCAGGGATGTGTGTACTATGCCATTGCCTTGCACAACTGCATCTGTTCTTTCCATTCAGTTTTCAGCCATCATGTCATAATATGAATGAGATACGAAATTTATGAACTTTGATCCTTTACCTTGTTAATCGCAAGTATATTAACTAAAGTCCATATAGTGAATGTATTCAGTTAAGCTGGGTGCTTTAGCTGCTCCTGTAGGATGTGTTAGATGGTTAATGAAGTAGTTAAGGTCACTTTCAGTATGTTTGGCTATGTGTCTGTGTTTCTGGGTGGGAAGGTACAGTTTAAACTCTCTCATCAACCAGTGAAAATGAGTGAATTTATATAATGAAATTGTTAAACAGTTCTTAGGTTAAGGGAGAAACTGCAAAACTTCCAGTGCTCAGTTGTGACAAAAACATTTGAACTTGTGTCTTACTTATTTTAGAAGCCAGGTATTCTTCAAAACAGAAACTTTGATTGATAAACATCAATTCCTCACCAACTCTTGAGAGTTATGGGAAGGGAGAATGATTTCCACAAATCTAATTGAGTAAACATTTGTTAAAGGGTTAGGGTGGAGGCTGGACAGATAACCATGCAGACACAAGCAGAATGTTAAGAATAATACATCAAAACTTTACTCCATTTGTTGGTCAACTATTTATGTTGCATTTATGATGATAAACTAAATCTACATGAAAGTAATTGCTTCTCCTTCCTCATTCACTGTATACTTTATGTAGCACTTGGTAGAACGAATAAGTGGCCCTTAGCACCTGAAAACAAACAGATGTAATTTGAATTGAGGCTGAGATTTTCATGTCAGTGAAGATGCATATTGCAGTTTTCTGGGTTATGACATCATGTAGTCTGTGAGTTGGGTGCCACTGTTTTGGAGGAATATACCATTCCTGTCTGCAGGGTAGAATTGAAGATGGAGGCATCATGTTCCTCTGAAGTGTTAGCACCCACCTACCATGCTACACTATGTAGTAACCCAGAAAACCACAAGTTGGACTGCTTTTGTGAGTCATATGGCAGTGAATGTAACATTGGCATATGATGCTTGTGTCTTCGGCATGTCCCATTTTGTTTTACATATTTGTGTGCAGTTCTTAGCAACATCACTTATCCTGCTTTTTACCGCAGTTGCCAGATTTCTTAATTCTGCTGTNAGATGGCTAAAATGTTGTTTCATTCACGAATTTTGGAAGTCATTTCCAAGGTTGAGTGAAACCATGAGAGACCAAAAAAAGACCCTGAATAAATTTTTATTGTGTCATTTCCTTTAGAGCTTTAAGCCCCTAAATTTGTTGTGGAACTATGGACAGCACAGGAACTGTTATGTTGCTTTGAGGGGGGGGCTAAGATTAATGTCTTGGGATGTGATGCTCTGTAAGCTGGTAAAATGCATTGACATTCCAGAGGAACCTGTTGCTTTCATCAGGATACTAGGAAGATATAGGCAGCAGGTTTCTCTGAAACATCTGTACCATTCTACTGTACTCTGTACTGCACAGTACAGTCAGTATTGTTATGGTAATTGTGAGATTCGAGGTACTTAGTGGTGGTGAATATGAAGATTACTACTGTCTTTTGGAATGTGCAACCCAGAGGGGATAAGTTAAGCAAAAAGTCCCTTGCATTCGTATTCTACTTCACTATCCTCTTATGCTTATTGACCTATTTTAGCGGCCTCTGTAGTCTAGGGGTAACATTCCCGCCTCATGACTCAAGGTACGCGGGTTCAAACCCAGCGGAGGTCGTGGAATTTTTAAGGGCGGAAAAATTCAGGGAACAAGTCCTCCAGGAGGGACTTTAAGCCGTGGGTCCCGTGTCATAGCTTTTTGGCACGTAAAAGAACCTCATGTCTCAAGGAGGCCTCTGAGCCAAATTATAAGGACATTTCCTGCCCAAAAATAGTCTCTGACGCCTCTGGTAGATGGGGGAAGCATCTAGATACCGCTGAGCCAGTAGAGGCCGAACTCGCTGGCTAAGTTGGGACTGATGGCATGCACCAATACAGGTAGGGTATAGAGACTGGTAGAATATCACAGGGGGATGTACAATAGACCACTGGTCGCGGTGCATGGGGATACCCACCCCCTCCAATAATAATAATAATAATATTGACCTATTTTAGTGTTTGTTATTTATGAAGAAAGGTATTTTTAAGGTTATTTAATAATGATGTTAGTATTGAGACTCGTTAGTGGTGATGACAGGATTATTAATCAACATGGAGCAGTTCGTGCAATGAAAATTGGAAGAGAAAATCACAGTACTAGCAGAAAACATGTCTGAATGGAAGATGTTGGTATGACATCTGAAAGAATTTTGCCAGGAATAAAACCTTACAGATACCAAATGAATTTCATATATATCTTCCTAAGGGAATGAAAACTCTTTTCCAAAAAAATACAGTGTATTAATAGAGGACCAGTGACCTGTCTTAAATAAATCCTTTATTACTGCTCTAGGCTGCAGATAATTGTATACATGTGTTTATGAGATTTTGAAGTTTGTGAATTGATATTTTCATGTGAAGGATTTTTACAAGTTCATATTTCTTTGATTTAAGGGTGAAGAAATTGTTTTTCCTTCATTACAGAGTCAGGGTATGAACACAGTTACTCTCATGAATTTGTGATATGTGACATGTTTTATATCCAGTCCTACGGGGAGATGATTGGATCAGTGAAGTGAAAAATAAATGTAAATCGTTAAAACCTTCTTGTTCCAAATCATATAAATTAATTCAGTCCTACAACTAGAAATCACCAGTGTGTAGCATCTGGGGCTTGTAGTCCAGAGTTTTAGCCCATAGCTGTATTATATTATGAAATGTGTACTTGGTATCTCATTAAGAAGGTAAGACCATTTACCGATGTGAATGTTTGTAGATCAACATTGAAGAATTTCCATGCAGTGAGCCTGACAGGTTTCTGAGCCCTGCACATAATTGTTACAAGGGACCTCTTGAAGCTCTGGGGAGCATCTAACCAGTCACAGTCATAGGCAGCTTGTGCCAATTCCAAACTCTGTAAAGTGAAAATTATGAAATACTTTTAACATTTTTAACCGACCTTTGAAGGAACTTGCTGTAATACATTGCTACCAGGCAGCATAACATTATGAACAGAGCCGTACCTGAAGATTACTGTCTTCTGGGATATGATGCCATATAGTTTGGTAGACAGGTACTAGTATTTTGGAGAAACTGCAGCCTCTGTCTAGAGAAGAGTAGTCTTTGTGTACTGAAGCTGGAATGATGTCACTTCCCAGAAGGCAGTAATCTTCATTGTAACCATTGTGAGCACCTCATGTGACCACATGTCTATAGACACCAGACTGTACAGTGTTATAACCTGGAAGACTACAGCACTGTAAAAAACTTGCATTTCATATAACCATGTCCCGGTGCTTGGAACCATAAAATTATGCTATGAGCCACTCTATTCTCAGTGGAAACTGTGATGGCTAGTTGGTGTAGTGACTGGACTCTCCTTGGGAAGCTATGCACCGATACCAGCGCCTAGTCCACCCTTCAAAACAATTTTGGAACTGGTTTTGTAGAGTGGCCTTCAGAGCTGCTGTTGTATTACTCCTGATGTCATCAAAAATGCCTTCCTTTCAATATTTCCATTATCTTCAGGAACAGAGAAAAGTCATTGGGGGCTAGATCCAGTGAACAGGGAGGGCGTTCCAGCACAGTTATTTGTTTACTATCAAAAAGCTCCCTCACAGACACTGTTCTTTGGTGAGCTTCTTTGGGACCACTTTTGCACACAGCTCATGTCAAGATCTTCAGTTAAGATTTTCCTCACTGTTTCTCTGTCGATGTTTGCTTGCTCTGCTATGCCCCTGACAGTCAGCCATTGATTTTTAGGCACAATTTGAGAACTTTTGCAATGTTTTCTTCAGTTCTGCTCATTGCTGGCCGTCCTGATCTCTCTTTGTTAGTGACACATTCTCTTCCCTCAGAAAAACGTTTTACCAACTTTTAAAGAGTCTGCCATAGATCAACAACAACACACCTGTGAAACACTGATATTCCAATGTCATCAAACCATACTGAGGTTTCTGTCCACTTATGCCATGGCAAGCACACAGTGGCAAGTTCGCGAAGTTTATTGTCAGACCATGTACATTTCTTACCTGCAGTACTACATCTTGAAGCCATCCTGTAGCTCATGTGGTTTGGTGTAGGCTTCCCACCATGAAGGCCCAGATTCAGTCCTGAGTGATTTCATATGAGAGCCATAGTGAACAAAGTGGCACTGAGCAAGTTTTCTCCAAGGTTCTTTGTTTTCCCCTGCTAATCATTCCACCATTGTCCTGTTCTCATCTACCACTGCAGCGTGAGGTGTCATCATCATCAGTAATCTGTCAGACGACAGGTCCACATTCTCTTCCAAAACAGTTCCTCCACTTAATGCGATCTAGAGCTTTGTCCTTCAAATGACAGTATCCTCTTCTGTCCCCAAGGTCATCCAGCATCTTCTTACGTCTTCTTCCTCGTCTTCTTGTCACTTCTATCCGCCCCTCTATCTTTCCTTCAATAACTTCTTTTAGAAGGCAGTTTCTGCGTAAAACATGACCAATCCAATTAGCCTTCCGTTTTCTTTTTTTCGTGTAGGATATTCCTCTGCTCACTGACTCTAATTAATACTTCTTCATTTCTCACATAATCGATCCAACTGATCTCCATCCTTCTCCAACACCACATTTCGAAAGTGTACAGTAGCACATTATCAAATACTAGTCTTTATGCATGAGGCCTCACCTCTAACCAGCATTTGGCTGGTTACAGAATAAAGAAGTTTTAATACCGCATCTCATTTGATGTTATCAAACATCTGCACATGGTGTGACATTGTTAAGTGAAATAAGAAATTATGTACCTGAAGAGTGAGCTCATTCCCATACCAGCACGGAAGTAAAAGCAGTGATAGGACACATATGATGAACAGCAGTATGGTAAGAAATGTGGTGCTCGCTACTGGGACCTGTGTAGAAAGAAATTGTTGGAATAATAAACATAATATATTTAGATCCGGGGATACACAGTAGCATAGTTGGTTGAGGCACTATGCCACAAACCAGAAGGTCATGGGTTCAAGTCCTGATGAGGTGGATTTTTTTCAATTTACCTAATCCTTCCAGCCGCACTAAGGCCCTGGGGTTGACTCAGTCTGTAAGAGAAATGAGTTCCAGGAATCTTCCTGGGGTGTAAAGGGCGGACGGCACATAAGGCTGACAACCATACTGCCACCTGTGAGCCGATTGTCTAGAAAATGCAGGAGCCACGACCTCTCACTATCCTGTGGGCCTTCATGGCATGTTACAGGGATAACTTTACCTTTTTTTAATATATTTAGGTCAGGACATTTCCACGTTGAAACCCTCTTTGTACATAAACCCAACCGAGGTGACTGTTTGTGTGATGAGAAGTGAAACCATTCATTCATCAGAGTCTTGTGATCTCACAATTCATGTTATTAGTCATAGGTTTTAGTGATTTCACAGGCTAGATAACCTTTGGCATAGTAGCTAGAAGAAAGTAGTAGTTACCCAGCTAGTCAGATTCCCTGGTCTATAACATAACACAAAGTTTCATTACCACCTTCACAGGACCCAGTCACTGGTTCCTAACATGAACATGAATCCACTCAACATCATCATATACTAAAATCCTCTTAGTTACACGTAGGTCTCATGAGTGGTCTCTTCCATTCAGGTTTTCTGATCAAAATCTTATATGCATTTCCCATCAGCCCCTATGTTCTACCAGCATGTGCCTAATTCATATCATCCTTATTGTGGTCAGTTTAATAATATATAGCAAAAAGTACAAGTTACAGAGTTCCTCATTATGCAGATTTCAGAAGCCTCCTATTACTTCCACTGTCTTATATTCAGAGAATTTCCTCTCCATCATTTGCTCAAACATCTTCAGCCTGTAGTTTTCTTAATAATGGAGAGACCAAGTTTAACACCCATAAAAAACAGCAAGTAAATTATGTAAGATTTGAGGTTAAACACTGAAGATATAGGTGGTATAGTCTTCTGAAACATTGGTTGACTTACAACAGACCACACAGTATTAAATTATAGTTTATGTTTTTATCATGTATCTCATAATATGAAGTTGTCAGGCTCATGTTAGTACTTCTGAGCAGCTGGATTTCACTTTGGTTACTTACCCCTGTCGTGGCAAGTACATTCGTGCACAAAAATGTTACATGAATTGATATTTGAAATAGCATGAATGGACTGGCTTCAGTTTGCAGTTGAGAAACAAACCTGCAACGGAGAGATTTTACATTGTTACATGTTGCTGTGCAGTGTAAATACTGACAGAAGTGCAGGGCTAGGTGACTTAACTACTCTTTGAATGTTTTGCAGTGAGATAGGTAATGACACGCACAGTTGCATTGCCCACCTTTGAATGTTTTTCACTTCAGTTGCTGCAGATCTAGATTGTTAGATGTCGAAACACTAAGATGCGGGGATTTTTCTGTCGACACCCATGTTATTTTGAAATTTCTACATATTCTCTTACACATTTTTTAGATTTGGTGGTGACTACTAAGACTTCAGTCTTCTGGGATGTGACACAGTGTAGTATGTGAAGGCACCAGTGTTCCAGAGGAATCCACTGCCTCCATCCTCAGGTTTTATGTACTCAAAAAAAAAATGGGTGCAGCAAGTTTGCTTGAAACATTGGTAACCATATTCTGGACAACACAGGATCACATCCCAGAAGACCACTGCTGAGTGTTTTGGTTTCCACGCATTTCCTAGAGCATTCTCAGATGCCTTTGTTGTAAATAAAGTTCTACTTTTTTTTTATATTTGGAATGATGATGTATTTTTGTGAGTACAAGAGTGCAACAATCATTCCGTGCATTTCAAGTCTAATTACTTTCTCATCACTAGTTGAGGCTTGCATATTAAACAAAGCAGGCATATTTTTATACATTGTACAACAATTTTGTCTAAAGTATTAGAATTTCTACTTCCTATACACTTACTGCAGCAGCACTTGGTGGAACTTCACACATTCTGACAGCCTCTTTAAGACTTCCGAGTGTAGTTCTGTCTCATGATTACCTTCATCATTATGCATTAACCCTTCAGTTGTCTTGTCTTTATCTGTGTCTATGAGCCTGAGTATTGACAGTTCTGATAGTGATAATTTCCCATCAGTGGCTTGAGATTTCTTGGTTCTCTCCTGTTGTTTCTGTTCATTTCTCTTGATTGCTTCTTCCTTAATGTTGGCAATCATGAGTTGAAGGAAACGAAACTGACACGTTACCTTTATTACCATTGATACAATGAAGTCACAGTTAACTGAAGCATTTGTAGACATTGTCATCATACTGATCGCCAGTAGGAAATAGGCCGTCCAGTAGCCTGAAGTCTGAGATACATCAAATGGAAAAGCTGCCTGATAAGGTAGTGGATAAGTCATGGTGCCATTGGTATAGGAAGTGAAAGGGATAACTGCATAAGACATTGCAGTAGATAAAGCAGATCCAATGAAAACCTTGGTGACAAAAGAAGCAGATTTCATGGCCTCATCAAACAGATGTTGTTGTGTTGAATCTGTTGGTATAATAAAATGTTGATCCATTGCATCAAGGAGTGCTAGAAACTTGTTTATTCTGATAGGTATGTACAACATGCCGAAGATTGTGTTGCAGTGAGCTGTTAGTACTACCCCAGTCCCAAATGGATCTGGCAAGTTGCCCCATTTATCAAAAACGTGGTACAGGACAGCAGGAAGTGTAATGAGTTTTATGCCTAACATTGAGTAAAACACAATTTTGAAAATAATTTTTTTCCAGAGCGCAGTTTGTTCAGTACATGGCCATATGCCCAACACCCTTGAAATCTTCAGCTGTGTATGCATGTAAAACTCAGAGATACTGAGATCCATGGTGGTCTGGAGATCGACTGATGATGAGATTCTCACTGAATGTTTTGTAACAGTTCTTTCAGTGGAGATGTTACTGGTATCTAATATACAGTTTTCAAGTAACAGAGACGCTGACACTATTTCATTACTTCCTGTCTCCTTGTACTCAGTACAGGTGTTTCATGTTTCATTTGGTGGCAAATGTGCACATTTCATGTCCCCATTTGTCTTAAACACCTGTATCTGTTGTACAGTTTCCCATAGTGAATAGTCATTTTCATATTAAACCAATTAGTTATCCCTCTGTAGTGTTCATATTGACCCAAACAGTTGGGTTGTGTCAATTATGTAACATGTGTTAGACAATTTGTATAGTTTTGAAGTAAATTATACCTGCAATTATATGTGCTAGTGAAAGGAAAATGTGGGCAGATAGTTAAGATGGATAATTCAAGTTTTGGATATGATAAGACAGCCTTCATGACTATTGATTATAGAAGTATGGGAATGTACATGTTATATTCAATCTGTTGTATATCTTGAAACTGTAAGAACTCTAGAAAAATGTACTGAACATAAAATATGTGTTTCATTTTCCTCTACATCTTCTGTACCCTGCCCACCTCATCCTCCTTGACTTGATCATTCTTATTATACTTGGATAAGAGTACAAGTTATGAAGCTCCTAATTATGCAGTTTTCTGCACCCTTCTGTCACTTCATCTCTCTTCAGTCCAAATATTCCCTTCAACACCCTGTTCTCAAACATCCTCAGTCTATGTTCCTCCCTTAATGTCAGAGACCAAGTTTCACACCCATACAGAACCACAGGCAAAATTAGAGTTTGTCTATTCTAATTTTTATGTTTTTGGACAGCAGACGAGAAGACAAAAGGTTCTGGACTGAATGGTAGCAGGCATTACCCAAGTTCACTCTCCTCTTAATATCCCTCTGAATCAGGTTTTGATCTGTTATCATTGTTCCCAGATATCTGAACTGTGCCACATTTTCAAAACATCTGTTTCCTATCTTTATGTCATGATTTTGACCTGCATTTTGGTGATGAGACAGCAAAATATACACATACTTAGTTTTCTTTGTGTTTAGTTCTAGACCACCCTCCTTACTTGCGTCAATTAAAGTTTGTGTATTTTTCTTTATGGTATCTATATTATCACCCAGTAGTTTCACATCATGGGCATAGACCAACAGCTGATGTGTCCGGTTTAATTTCAGTCCCACTTGGTTTTCCTGGACTTTCCTAATGGCATATTCTAAAACAAAGTTGAAAAGGAGTGTCAGTAAAGCATCTCCTTGTTTTAGACCATTGTGGATAGGATATTTATCAGACAGATGTTTACCTATATGGACTTTACTATATGTTTCATTTAAACAGATTTTATTCAGCCTAACTAGTTTAATGGGTATCCTGAAGTCTATGAATAGCTGATGTAGTGTATAAGACTCAAAATTACTGGGTTTTTCAACTTTGTCCATCATGTATTCTAGAAACTAGAAAATGCAACATTTCAGAAACTGTTTTCTAGTTTTTAGAATACTGGATGTTGGGCAAAGTCCAAACCCAGTAATTCTGACAGTTATCATTGTTTACCAGAGGAGTCCGCTGCATTTGACATGTAGGTGTCGTGTGCACTATATCTGGTTTGTTGCGTGCTTGGTAAAATAGTAGGGCTGTCTGATGCAAGGAAGCATAGTCATGTGTTTTGAAATGAGAGGACAGCTCTGATAGGCAATACTGAAGTGCACAGATGATTTTGTATTGTTTTGTGTCATTTGTAGGCTTGAAACGAGCGCTGGACAAGCTGAAAGAGAAGGAGAGAGACAAGGTTCTGACACCAGAAGAACTGAAGGCAGCGCAGGAATCAGTGGCATATGGCTGCATTAAATATGCTGACTTGTCACATAACCGTGCGCATGAGTATGTGTTCTCCTTTGACAAGATGCTGGAAGACAAGGGCAACACAGCTGTGTACCTCCTGTATGCTCTCACACGTATCCGTTCCATTGCTCGTCTCGCAGGAGTGACACCCGACCAACTAAGTGCAGCAGCTGTTAATACACCTGTGTCACTTGATCATGACAAAGAATGGAAACTCGGTAAGGTGAGTGTCATTAAGCCTCTAGAACCTCTTTTTTTGAATCACAGAACAGATTAATGTAGTTACGCCCTCAGACTTATATTTGAGAGGTACACAGTTGGAATTTCATCAGGGTTACTGATCATCCAGAGGTTTTTCACTGTTCTCATAGTCTTCAAATGAATTCCAGAATAGAGCCTTCAAATAGGTCACGACCATCTCCTTCCAGAACATTAACCTTTGAAGCATGAAATTTGTAAATAATATTTACAAATGCAATTCCCACCTTACAGAAAATGCAGTGTGTCTCCATTAAAAAGACCACTTCATTAATGATGTTCAGGAAGGTTCCTGGTTGGATGATGTTTCTGATCGTTTCGATGCGAACTATAAATGGTATTAGGGCTGCCGGTGGCCCTTACGGCACTAAGTGTTCGAATATGTGGTTTGTGTTGTTAATTCAACCGAATGTTATGAATCTTACTCATAAAGGCAAGGCTAGCGTTAGTGTTATGGTTAGGTGGCTTGTTCTTGTGAAAACATATGGGACCAGTCCCAGGAAGTTGTTGAATAAGATCAGCAAGAATAAGGACACAAATAGGAAGGTTCTTCCTTTATTAATTCTTTTTTCTCCTAGGAGGGTTTTGAGTTCGTTGTGCAGTTTCGTTAATAGTGTATTTCACAATAACGGGTATCGGGATGGGATTAATCATACTCTGGTTGGGATGAGAGTTAGTCCTAGGAGGGTTCTGACTCACTTTAAGGATAGGTTAAAGTTTCTTGTTGAAACATATGAAACTCATAAATGCCAAGGTTTGTTAAGTTAAGAGCAGGTGATACATATAGTAACCATTGTGCTTTAAATGATTGATCTAATCACTGTTGTTCACACTTGTCTTCCTATCTCATTGCTACTGTAAATCTCTACAGTAGGAACAGCATTATTAAATAGAAAAATGTCACTTCCAAGGTGATGATTCTGTATGTTACTGTTTGGTTATGTTTACTGAAGAGTGTTGTGACTTGTGTTATCAGGTCCTACTTCGTTTCCATGATGTTCTTGCAGTAATAACAAAGGACCTCTGCCTGCACCATTTGTGCGAGTATGTGTATGAGATTGCCACTGCTTTCACTGAGTTCTACGACAACTGCTATTGTGTTGAGAAGGATTCAGCAGGTGAGACAACTGCACATTCTTGTCAAACGTATTGGAAACCAGCATATTCAGTCAAAGCCGGATTATAACCACTGTCTAGATCTACTAATTAAATGCCTCCTCCCAGTCATTTGGTACCAGGGGCTCTTTAGGGTTTGAAACTGACCGCTCATCTCGATCTAATGCTGAGGTTAAGAATGAGTGGCACTATGCCTTTACTTCCCTATACATCTTCATGGCGTGGTGCTTAATTAATTAAATGTAAGGACAACTTTAACTCACCCTACCTTTACCTACTCATTGTGCCTGTTTAAAATTCAAAAATTTGAAATAAGTCCTGGAGAGTTGTTACAATATATCTGTAGAGTTACACAACATAATACTTACATATAACTTTCATGGCAATGAGTGCTCAGACTGTGGTCTTCTGGTTTGTGACACTGTATAACCTTTGAAACTGATACCAATGTTTAAGAGTAATGCACTACCTCATCTGCAGGGCTGAACCTGAAGACATTGGCTGCATGTTTTTCATCCTACTACATACCAGTGTACATCTGTTTTCTGTTAATTAAAATACTGTTGTAACTTCCACTCAGTGCCATGTCATTCCTTCTGAAGTGACTAATAGCACTGTAAGATATTATTGTCACCTGTTAGTGACAAGACAGTGGGTTTGGATTGATAGTTGGATTTATTAAACGCTTGTAACTTGTAAAAAGAAAAAGTAAAGTTATCCCTGTAACAGGCCATGGAGACTCATAGGGTTGTGAGATGTTGAGTCTCCCACGTTTTGTAGACAATCGGCTCACAAATGGCAGTGAAGTTGTTGGCTTTACTCACCGGCCACCTTTTATTCCAGGAAGATTTCTGGTACTCACTTTTGTTAAGAGGCTAAGTGGACCCCAGTCCACAGTCCAGAGTTGCTGGAAGAATTAGGTCAATTGAAAATTCAGTGACCTCGTCGGGAATCAAACCTGCAACCTTCTGACTTGTAGCAGAGTGCCTCAACCATGTTACTGTGTGTCCTTTTAACTCGTAACTACGAATAACTTAAGTCTCACTAATTTATGCTTATAGATCACTACAACTACAGCACTCATCAAGTCATTCTGTTTGTTCACTAGCAGTTACTAGGTAATGGCTATTAACATTGCAGCTCAAGACTGCCTGGGCTGGTCAGTCAGTTGGGTAAATTGCTGCTGGATTTACCAGCACAGTCATTCTTGGTTCTGATGTAGCCTTGGCACAGGCTGAATATAAAACAGCACATCCAGCAGTTCATCTGTTGTTGCATATTTACGAGGTACTATCGGAAAGTTCCCAGACTAGGTCAAAAATAAATGCTGGCCTAACTTACTCAATTTTGGCTGCCATCTCCTTCAAAACAGTCTGCCCGGGAACGTATACAATGATCCCATCATAGTGCCAAATCCCAGAAGACTGCTTTCTTCATAGTCACCGCCGTGAAAGCCTCAAATCTTACAATAGCCATGTTGTTAGTAGTCACAAATTCTGTGGTTTTTAGGGACATATGGGCAGGCACATTGTCATGATGAAAGAACCAGTTGTGGTTGCACCAGAGTTCCAGTCTCTTTCATCACACATTTTCTCTCAAGCCTCTCAAAATGTCACAGTAAAAGTTAAAGTTGACCACAGTGTTAGGAGAAACAAATTCATTGTGAACAATCCCCTTCATGTTGAAAAAAAGCAATGATGATGCTCTTTGTTGAACTTGAGACCTCACATAATTCCTAACTGCCCCTAGATGCAGACAGGAGTGGGAATGTGAAATCACCCGACACAACCAAAGTACACGGACAGCCTGATTACTTAACTCAGATAGTGTCAAAATATAAAATGTGTTATAAATGCGCCAACCATTTGTGGTTAAAGGCACAAATGACTAATTGTCAAAGAGCCACATTATAAACAAACCAACCAACCAACCAACCAACCAACCAACTGTATCATAGATGAAGTAACATCAATTTTTTTCCTACAATGTTTCACAGCCCACTTTGTCTACTCTTGTCCTGAAGACATCTTCATGTATTTGTACCAGTAGCTGAAATAAGGAAATATGTTACAGGAGAGATTAAGAAATTGCACATGGGTCGGTTGCTCCTCTGTGAAGCTGTTGCTGTGATCCTGGAATGCAGTTTTCATATCCTTGGCCTGAAACCAGTGCAGCGTATGTAAGGTGCAGTATTAACTACACATTTCACTGCCATCAGTGGGGTTTTAGAGAGACTGATATCATTAGCCCAGTGTGAGTAGTTAAAGTTGTCAAGAAATATGAAAATTAATCAGGAGAAAATGTTATGGCAGTAGATGGCAGAGTATACAGTGGTTTGTGCCTTATCTTTGTCTCTTTAACAGACAAAAGTAAGTGGATGAAAACAAAAATTATCTGGAGAAAGAAAGAAATTGCTAAAAAAAGGTATAGTAATATAAAATTTATAAGAAGGTAATAGTATTAAAATGTAGGCAATATAAAACTTCCATTGTCCACTGCCATAGATGTGTTAAAATCTTCCTCATAAGTGGTAACTTGTCCGGCTATTAAACTGATCGCATATGTCTAAAAGCTACTGTTAGCACACACGACTTGGTATTAAGAATCGATCCCTTCATTTATTTGTTGTTGGTGATAATGGTACTGGTTGCGGGTGTTGGTTAAGCTGCAGAAGGTAGAAAAGAGTACAATTCACTGCCCCTCATACTAATGTTATGTCATTAGTTGTGATAAACTTGCATCCATTTTCTTGTTTGGAATATAAAGTTAAAGTGTCAAAGGCTAAATAAGAGTGGTAATAATAATAATAATAATAATTGTACTCTCATGCTTTCTGATGCTCCTCCAAGGAAAGTAAATGGAAACCCGAGTGCCTCAGAGATTAGGGAGGTATGTAAAAGCAGCATAGCAATGTGTGTTAAATATTTTATTGAAGTTGAAGATACGTAATATGAACCTGAAAGAGCTTATGAATGAGATGTTTACCTTCTGGTTTTTGTATGAAGTGTCTTTTCTGTTCGTTGTCTTTAAGTTCTGTGCTCACATGTTGCCATATTAGATGGAATATGGGCCAGTTGTATATCTTTTGCAACTGTAGTTGATTTATAACTGAACTACACATACATACACATTTATTTCGTTCCAGAGATCTACAATTGGCAGTGCTGCCTTGAGATATAGAACATGTCAATAAAAAGTACATTTAAAATGATAAATTGTTAAAAATTAAATATCCAAGACATTTAAAAAGGCCACATATAATTGTAGTACATTAACAGTTGTAGAACACAAACAAGTAACACATCAAACCAAATCACAGACACGACACCGAAACAAACAACGTCAAAAATCAGGTGCCATTCACAACAATTATAAACAAAAACAGACAGATAATATTATATTCTAGATGTGACAAATAATAGGCGCAATCTTTATCTATAGGAAGCACAATCATTCCTTGATTTCCATTCATAATACTCATGTAAGGAATAAAAAGAGCCCACCTGCAAAAATTTTTTTAGGGAATATTTGAATTTCTTAATGTCCTCTGACAAGCTTTTAATTCTACATGGCAAGTTGTTAAATATCCTAATCCCACTATAAAACACTCCCTTTTGCACTTTAGTCAGTTTACAGGTTGGATAATGTAAATCTAAACCCCGTCTAGTGTGCATGCCATGAATATCTGAATTTGTTACAAACTTGTCCATATTCTTAACCACAAAAACAGATATTGAGAAAATATATTGTGAATAGAATGGAAGAATGTTTAATGCTTTGAAAATTGGTCGACAAGAGTCCCTGTTACCCGCTCTCATTATTATTCTAACTATTCTTTTTTGAATTATGAAAATTTGGTCACTATTAGTTGAATTACCCCAGAATATTATACCATATGACATGATAGAATGGGCATAGGCATAATAAGTCATCAATAGGCTTTCTAGGGACATAACTGAAGTTAGGATTCTGATGGCATAGCTAGCCGAGCTTAATTTGCTGGCTGTATATTTGATGTGTTCTTTCCATGATAAAGTACTGTCAATTGTTATTCCAAGAAATTTCAGTGTACTCGTGTTATTAATTTGGATATCCCCTTGGTTTATATTGATATCTATTGGTAAATTAGGTTTTGATGAAAACTGAACACAGTTTGTTTTTGTCAGATTCAAAGTTAACGAATTAATAGAAAACCATACATTAATTAATTCAAGAATTTCTTTTAAAGTAATAACAAGTTCATTGTAGTTCGACTTGCAACACAATATGCTGGTATCATCCGCAAATAAAACTGGCTTTGACACTTTATTTATTATATATGGTAAATCATTAATATATACTAAAAAGAGCAATGGCCCCAGGATAGAACCCTGAGGGACACCCTGTTTAACCTTTTGCCATTTAGAAACACCACTTTCAGTGTTATTATTCAATATTGTTCTTTGCTGCCTATCAGTCAAATAGTCTTTGAGCAACTTTCCTGCTAAACCATTGATACCATAAAACTCCAGTTTTGCAAGTAGTATTTCATGATTTACACAATCGAAAGCCTTAGTCAAATCGCAAAACAAACCTCCTACAACTAGTTTGTTATTTAATGCTGATAGAATAGTATTTATTAAGTCATGAGTGGCTGTATCCGTGGACAATTTAGTACGAAATCCATGTTGTTCATGCGCCAGGATTTTATTTATGTCGAGATGATGTTGAAGTCTATTATATATAACTTTTTCAAAAATTTTAGAAAAAGATGTCAATAGAGATATTGGCCTATAGTTTGCCACATCAGTTCTGTCACCTTTTTTAAATATGGGTTTTATTTCGGAATACTTTAGCCTTGTAGGGAATACACCAAGACTTAGTGACTTGTTACACATGTAAGTTAAAGGTGACAGAATAAACGGTAAACTTATTTTAAGGATATGCTGGGGAATCTCATCATATCCATATGAATATTTCAATTTTAATGATTTTATTATATCTTTAATTTCTTTGTTGGTTACGGGTGTCATATGTATATTTGGAAAAGGATGTTTGAATACGTCAGAAAGAAATTTGAGGGCTTCATGCCCGTTAGTAGACATACTACTTTTCATTTGTGGTAATGGAGATGCAAAATAATTGTTAATAAAATTCGTCATAATTTGAAAATTATTACATAATTTACCTTCAATTTTTATTGTTGACATTGGATTTTTTTCTGGATTTGTATTAGTTATGGATCTGATGATATTCCAAGAAGTTTTAATTTTATTTTTAGAATTTGAGATTAATTTTTTATAGTATCGTTGTTTTGCTAACTTTATAACCTTTGACAATACTTTACAATATTTCCTGTAGTACCTTGATAATTCTAAATCATCTTTATTTCTAATAAGTAAGTAGAGCTCTCTTTTACGGGCACAGGACACCTTGATACCTATTGTTAGCCAGGGTTGACTTGAATGGGTTGATGCGAACTTTTTATAAGGAAAACTATTATTAAATATTCTTAGATAGGTGTTAAGAAAATTATTAAACATTGCATTTAAATCATCATTAATATTAAAAACATCAGCCCAATATTCATAGCTAAGACTCTTCTTAAAATCAGCAATGGTATGCTCATTTATTAATCTTCTAGTAACAAAAGAGCTAGAAGAGTTTGAAAATAAAGTATTACTCAATGTGAGCAGTTGGGCGTCATGGTCTGAGAGTCCATTAGGTATAGGAATGATTGAAAATAGTTTATATATATTTCTATTGATGAAGATATTATCAATTGCTGTAGCCGAGGTCCTTGAAACTCTGGTGGGGAAGTCTACTATACTACTTAAGTTGTATGACATTAATAGAGAAATTAATCTAGGCTTATTACTACCTGTATTATCCAAATAATTTATGTTTATATCTCCACATAGTATAATACTTACAGACCTGGTTTGAATTCTATTGAGTATTACTTCTAGAGAGTTTAAAAAATGTAAAAAATTTCCCGAAGGAGCTCTATATACAGTTAAAATGCAAATATTATTAGTAGGAAGATATAACTTTATAGCACAAACTTCTATTATTTGATCAATACAAAATTCCTCAAGATTAACAAGTTCATATTGTAAAGACTGATGGGTAAATATACCTACGCCACCATTTTTCATTGATTTTCTACAGTAGTATGCACCAAGGTTATAATTGTTGATAGAAGTCCGCATTATTTCAGTTTTATTTAAATGGTGTTCTGTGAAACAGAGAATATGTGGCGTTTGGAAAACCCATTGACTAAGTAGCTCATCTATTTTATTTCTTAGTCCTCTTATATTTTGGTGGTATATTCTTAAATCTGAGAAATTATTAGTAACATTACTTCTTAAATTTTTTAAATTATTTAGATTTTTAGGTGTATTGCTATTTCTAGTAATAGTTGAATTTTTTTGTGTTTTGATTAACTTTGATTTAATCAGTGGAGAACTGACTTTGTCAATATTATCATTAAGTCTTGATTCTGGCTGCCTATCTATGGGATCCTTTTCATTCACCATAAAAAATCATTACTTTTTGTTAATGAGGGTTTTTTCAACCTCCTAGATGTTCTCACTACTTTAGTTAAAGGGTTTCCCAAATTATCAAGATTATCAAGGCTTCCAGTTTGAGTTAAGTCATCAGATCTTCTCTCCATTTCACAGGCTGACTCCTCGTAAGTTGCAGCAGTAGGTTCTATCACTTCCCCATCCTTGGCTACTTCTTTGAAGTCTTCATTATGTTCTTTTTCCTTTTTATCTTCATATACATCATCATTCAATTGTGCATCATTAAGATCGTTATAAGCAATGGAAGACTCCTTCTCCAATGTAATATCTTGATTATTTTCCCAACCTAATGTAATGGGTGAAAACTCAATATGCTGGAACAATTTCCCAATAATTGCAGAAAGTTGGGTACAGATAATTTCTTTACCTTTCCCATTGAGGTGCAAGCCATGCCTAGTGAAATAATCTCTATCTTGTGGAATTTCCAGGATAGTAACATGCTTATTAAGTTTCATATATTTCCATAATTTCCTATTAAATTTCATTATTTCCTCATTTATATATGACTTTACAGTCTGATCATAACGATGAGGTATTGTTAATAATACAATATTTGTCTGTGTGTTCTGCTTAACAAACTGAGAGATATGCCATAAGGTCCTCGAAGAATTATCGCTAATTAAGTCATTTGTGCCTCCAATAACAACAAGCACACCCTTATTACTCAAGCTTGCAATCTCTTGGTTTCTATTGGAAAGTAAGGTCTGTAACTCACAATTTGGTTTAGTATAACCTGTAACCTCAAATGTATCCAATAATTTATCTTTTAACCTTGACGATAAACCCCGTGCATGGCTGTCACCATAAATTACAACTTTATGATCCCTCTTCATTTTACTAGCTTTTTCGCTTCTCCTTTCTATTATTGACTTTCTAGGATCATTCATTTGTGGAGGATCTATATACCCGTTGATAATAGTTGGTATTTGGCAGCACTTGATATCACTTTTCTGATAGCTCCCACTTCCATACTCCATGTTGGTAGCTGTCGTTGCCTGATAAGGACGATGCAAATTATACTGACTTTCACATTGCTCAAATGTAGAACGTTGATTAAGCTTCTTCGGCCTTTTAGATTTAATGTTATCTCTTCTAACATCACGTATCATTACTTTCCACTTCCCGGTATATTGTCCGAAAGACTTGATAATGGTGCAAAACTATTAACGGTCGCTACAGGTTCGTCAGATCGTAATATCTCAAGCCTTCTTACTTGATTGTCCGATTTGATATGCTTAGTGTTAATATCACACCACACGGGGGACACTGATGTTTCATTATAAGTTACAGCAGAGTGCGATCTAACCTCATTTTCTGCATGAACCGTATTTGATTCAGCATACAAAAGTTTAATTGCTAATTGCAATGAATTTAACTCAGATAGCGTCTCTTGAAGTCGTTCTTCTAAATATGTACACTTCACACAGTTTTCAGAACATACCTCTTCACAATTATACGAAAATTTAACAGTGCCGCACTCATTCGAAACACCACCATCCGCCATCTTGTATCCAAGATGTTCCCTCAATAACACAAATTCTCAATTGAGTGACAAACAAGGTATAGTAATTAAACTTTCTTCAGCAACACAGAAATAACAACTCACCGACCACCATCACTCACTGAACTGATTATTGGTGACTTCTATTTTTGTAAACAGCCTTGACTTCAGTTGGGAAGAAGTCCTAATTTTTTTTATAGCTGAAGTGAGTTTTGCAGTAGAGAATTTATGTAAGTTATGGATACAGGTGTACTGAATGAAGCAATATACTGCCAGTTTCGAAGCGTGTGCTAGAGAACGGGCATCTCCATAGTACAAAAGGAATTAATAACATGCAGAATATGTTGCATCCATAATCCTAGAATGCACATAGTTATGCCAACTTTACCTGTAATGCCGTGGTGCAGGGGGCGTGGAGGTAGCCCTCCCGCTGCTGCCACTGTTATGCCCTAGCGGCGCAGGGGGGGCGTGGAGTCAGCCTCCTCTGCTACCACCGTAACACTGCAAGTAAGGGTGCGTGGAGTTATCCCTCCTCGCCTCCACTGGTTAGGTCGTAAACTGGTACTACTGGTAACGTCGTGCCGTCGGGGGTGTGCAGGTACCCCTCCTTGCCTCCACTGGTTATGCTGTAAGGCGTTAACGCACTCATCCTAGCTTACCCTTAGCTAGGATTCTCCTATATCGGAGTTTCCTTCTGTCATACAAGCTGCCACCATCTATTTTCTGTTCTTTCAATTGTGGGGACTACTCCCTGGCATGTAGTCATACCCCTTCTTGACCACTCCTCCCTTAGTTTACAGGTAGCGTCTAAATACTTATTAATACACTTTATCATTCTATCTTAAAAGGGCGTTGCTGTCGAGGCTACCGTACTCTGCCTGTGTGGCAGGAGCCTATCCCTGTCTATTCTTATCTCCGTCTTCGGCTGCCACTGCGGCCTGTGTCAGTTCTGCCCTCGCTCGTCAGGATTACTCGGGATCGGGTGTGGGAGGTGGATTATATATATGAATTACACTCCCGGTACATCCTATCCTATCTATTCTAGCTGTCTATTTACATTAATATATATACACGATTTACATTATTTACAGGTTACAAAGACGGTCCTTCCGTCTTGACTACATAAATTCTTACTACGCTTTCGGTTTCTTCAAGTTCTCCCCTTTCAGGGGTGGAGGCCTTGAGCCTCTCTCTCTCTCTCTCTCTCTCTGACTCATCTCACTCGGACACGCAAGTCCCTCTCGTGAACATATATATCTTTCCTGTACATTTCTGATTACACATGAAATATGATTCTACTATCTTTCATAAAGTTCCCTCAAAACATAATCTACCCTTAAATATCTATATTAATTTCCCACATACGATATTTACCACTACTCACTATATGTAACCTTGACACCGACGTATAAGTCACTCATTGCCTGACTAAGATCCTAGGCTTCTACACGATCCTAGTTTCCTACCCTACGGGCTCACTGGGTACACTGGAGATCGCACATTGAAACACAGTTATCACCAATACTATGAAACAACATATTATCAATCGGCATGGCTAATATGCGTAAACAAACCCACCTGTAGTACAAGATGCCGGCTGACGTCCCGCGCTCGTCAGACCCATGTTGAAGAGCGCCTTCGGCTGACAACTGACTATTCTGTTAGAACCTCATCCCAAGTCCCCCGAAATTCCCTAATTTATGGTTTTATTTCGCTGATTCAGCCTTGACGTAAGAGGGTGGGTGACTTCCCCTCAGTGTCCTCAATCCTCATAATAACCTCCTCATTGGCTCTCATGGGTGGTTGGGGGGGACCCCTTGCGTCTGATTGCTGTGTCTGCCGCAATATTACGATATTCCAGTGGCCCAGTGAGACAAGCGCTGGCTGGTGCTCTTACGTATGAATGCTGATCCCACGCATTCTTAGCCTACTTGCCAGTCCTGGTGTTACAATTTACTGTAATAGCTGCGAAACTCTTTTCGCAAGTCTCTGGCTTTTTTGGGTAATACCATCCTCTTTCTAATCTCAAATTTGGGGCAT
Source organism: Cryptotermes secundus (assembly GCF_002891405.2). NCBI lineage: Eukaryota > Metazoa > Arthropoda > Insecta > Blattodea > Kalotermitidae > Cryptotermes > Cryptotermes secundus. The sequence goes on along the minus strand of NW_019727789.1, from coordinate 2,587,486 downwards.
AACATTACCCATTTAACTATTCATCTGTGGATATTTGTATTCTTTCTCTTGGTCATATTCTGTGATACAGAGATTTTGGGATAGCTGGGAAGGGATCATTACATACGCATTGAACATAAAGGTAAAGTTGTCCCTTTGCTCAACTAATTAAGCACTGCACCATGAAGGCGTATGAGAGAGTGGATCTATAGATCCACATTTTCTTAACCCCGGCACTAGTTGGTGAACATAAATTGTGCACAAATTGAAAGCCTCTGTGGTCTAGTGGTCAGAGTTCCTGGCTACAGATCCAGATGTCCGGTTTCAATTCCCGGCACTACCAGATTTTCTGAGAAGTAATGGGTCTGAAACGGGGTCCACTCAGCCTCTTGAGGATAACTGAGGAGCTGTTTCAAGGAAACAGTCTAGAAAAACGAGATTAATACCCGTGGGGATCCATTCGGATCCAGTGCGCTGACCACGCGACACCGTCTATCCGCTAAAGTTGGCACTAACTTCACCGACAAGTGGCGGTTGCTCGGTCAGTATAGGTCTCTTGTGGACTACAGGCCACGGAGTTTCTTTTTTTGTTTGTTTGTTGATTTTCATTTGAAATTATATACCCCTAAATTGACATCGATGGTGGGAACAGAACCGTGTGTACACTGAAAGTGTACTTTAAGGCTGCAGATATGTAGATAAACTGTCTTCATTACTGGTGAAGGGCAAACATATATAATATCTTGAGGTACTCTGATATTTTTATTGAATATTCTCAGATTTGGTATTATTGTACATGGTGGCAGAGTATAATGGTTACAGTATACATATATTACAACTTATTTTTTATTTTCATGTTCTTTCATTACTGTGACCATGTGTTAACTTCACTGGCAGCTGGAATAGACTGAAGTGCAGTACTTTAATTTCCATATATTAGTGCATTTCGAACAAACATGTCCTTTCATATGATAAATGCACAAATTTCATTTCACATAGAAAACTTTCAGTTCAGATTGTGGTCTTCTGTTTTGTGACACTGTATGGTCTTAGAGGCAAAAACTGACATTTTGGAGGAACAAGCCTTTGTCATTGTTGTCATCATCATCATCAGAGTTGAAGCTAGGTTTGCTTCTGTTGAAGTCACTTCAGCTGTGCAGATGAAGACAACATGTTTTTCTGAAATGTCAGAATTGACTTATAGCACAGAAGACCACAATATGAACTACTGCCATAAAAACCTAAAAATTTATAGATATTTCAGGTCCTGTACATATTTAGCAATGTTTTTTCTTAGTGTCCATATAATTCAGTTATATCTTTATTAACCTTTAAACGCCGGACTTCGAAATAGTGGTAAGCTTGAGCTGGCCGGAGTTTATTTAAATGTCCGCTGCTGGTGCGCGTTTAAATGCCCGTTGCTACGCTGCGTTTAAATGTCCGTTCCTGTTAGGCGCTTAATCAATTTTAAGCGTTGTGTTTAAAAATGCTCTATCTAGCTCAATTTTTATGATAAATGGATGGAAATAACTTTGTTTATTTCAGAAAAGAACATAGTGTCGCATATTATAAAGGAAGATTTGAAATTTTTAATACAAAGTGTTGTACTCTATTTTCAATTTTTTGTGTTTTAATTTTGATGCGTACTGCAAAAATGGTTTCCCAGTTCTTCACAGAGTTGTTCTGCATTATAACTTCATTTCTGTTTGTAACACTTGACAAATTTTAGCAGTCTCTGGTGTCATAAAACAGATGGAAGCAATAAAATCATTTGGTCTTCTGCTAGCGCTGCTTACACCCTTCGGATTTTCGAATACTTGACTGAAGGTCAGAAGAATGAAAGAATGGCTATTCAAGAGAAAGCTATAGGGGTCCCCTCTTCAGTGCTAAGATGTTCCGTTAGGGCTGCAAAAGCTTATTGCCCCTTCTATTTGAATGAACAGACAGCTGCATCGTGGCTGAGATACAGAGCGTGATCTCTTTTGTGTGCGTTCGTAGTGAAATCGAATACTGTAGTTTCATTTGAACCTATATATACATCAAGAAGGTAACAACAAAAAAGGTATGTACATCGAATTTTACACTATATTTTTAACATACCTATCTGCAGAATCTGCAACAAAATTACTGGATTGTGGATAAGTTTTGGCATAACTCATACGTATATTTTTATTTGCTGTTGTTCAGTAAGGTATTATTTTAATTCCTCTATTAGGGTTTTACTTAAGTCGGTCTGGTAATTACTACATTTAAAAATAAATATTCAGGACTGTGCATGCGCTTCTACTAGCGGCGTGTGCGCGCGCTTCCACTAGCGGAGTTTAAATGCCTGACTGGCCACAACTGGGTACTTTGGCCACGACGACCTTACTCATGACTGGCACAAACTGGGCACTTCGGCACTTAAAGGTTAACATCACTTTACCAGTTACTAGTATTTTTACGCCTTGAATTTTTCTGTACCAAACTATCTTCAGATAGGCTACTTGAAAGCAGTTTGTCAACCTTATGGCGGGGGGACTCTACCTAAACTATGGTAAATTGACTGTAGATAGTATTTATGAATACAAAACATGTCTTTCCTTGTGTTCATTTTATATACAGACTACATTATTTGTTGCTTTTTGAAAACATTTGGCACAAATCTCTCGCCCACGTGAAGGCTGCCAACCATTAGGACTGCACTTGTTACATTTTCATGTGTTCACGAAGGAACCTGTGGACTATGCTGTCAGTAGCAGCAGCCTCTTGCTATCAGAAGAGCTGTAGAATGCCAATAAAGTGAATGTGTTGGCTTATGTTGCCACGGTATATAGACTGTTGGTTTCTTATATTCATCTGTATGAGGCCATATTTGACAAATGTATTTCATAATGGATGCTCTAATGTTGACTTAGGATTTCATACTGTCAGAGAAACATACTGTTGTATTTGCGGGTGTGACTATAGATGGGGTATGGATTGGTAAATGGATTTATTGAACACTTCTGTACACCACCCAGATCTACAAGTAATTACAGTGCTATCACTAATCCCCACACTTTACAAAATCACTCCTTCCAGCCTGCTGTGTATTCAACAGCCCCTCCCAACAATGGCTTCTAACAGCAGAGTTTCTTCAGCTTCCTGCGATCATGTCATTGCTGTCCAGTGAATATCCTACAGCTGAAATTTTGTCAACTCAACTATAATACCATCTCTTGTCAGCCTCCCTTGAAGAGCTCGGCTGAAATGCCAGCCCTCAGCTAACTGGCTCCCAGGCTGGCGGCCATTTCACACCAACCTCCTAGTCTTCTCTTCACAGGCTGACTTTCAACTGACAATTCAACTATCTAGGCCTAGTCAGTTGCCTAGCAATAGACTGGATATAATTTCTGCAGGAATGTGTTTACTGAGCCATTACCAAGCAACACATGTTCCTTCTTGCGATCATTGCATTGCAACAGTACTACACATTGCAGTACTTATTGCAGATCTTATGTATGTGATAAATTAAGGTACCAATTCACACACATACTCATGTAACGGAGATTGACATCCCTTTCATCAGTACCCAATTAAGGAATTTGGTTTAAGATCTCTACTGCATTGTTAGGGGAGCCAGTATAGCACAGTCAGTATAGCAACTGTCTGCAGGCTGGACAACCAAGGGGCCAGAGTTCAAATGCCAGTAGGGACAACAGTTTTCTCTTCTCCATGTTGTCCAAACTGGTTCTGGAGCCCACCAAGCCTCCTATCCAATGGGTACCAGGGGCTCTTTCCCCGGGGATAAAGTGGCAGGAGCGTGAAGCTGACCACTCACCTCCAGCTAGTACTGAGGTCAAGAAAATGTGGATTATACATCCATGCCCCCACATGTCTTCATGGTGTAGTGTTTAATTAGTCAAGCACGGGGACAACTTTACCTGTTATTGCATTGTTAGGAGGGGAGGACAATATCTGTAATGGCTCTACCCAACCTCCTTAATTGTTCTGTACTCTTCAGGTAAAGAAGGGCAGAGCATGAAGCTTACTACTTAACCTCCATCTAATATTGAGGTCACCTCTTACCTCCCTACCCACCAGTATACTTTCAAAGTGACTAGGCACTGATGCTTTGCCTGCCATTAATTCCCTCTTGTTTGCTTTTCCTAGCAGTGCCATTTGCTGTATTACATGTTATAGTTGATTGAGCATCATTACACTATTCATCAGTGATAATTGCTATCACTGCCTTCACACTGTTTTCTAATGAACTGAGAATTTATCACAAGGCACGTGGAAATGCTTGTGATACAAGGGTAGGTCAATAAGTAAGTTACAAATGGATATAGAACTTAAACAAATAAGAGTACTGATTTGAAAAATGCTTTTATTTCTCAACACAATCTCCCTATGCACTGAGGCACTTGTCCCATTGTTTCACAAGCCCCTGAAAACCAGCAGCATAAAATTCTTTCAGCTGTTGTTGGAACCAGGCGGTGACTTTCCTTTCTACAGCTTCATTATCAGGAGAATCTTCAGCCAAAAGATGATGTTTAAAGAGGGCCGAACAAATGGAAGTCGCTTGGAGCAAGGTCGGGGCTATACGGAGGATGCTCAAGGATTTCCCACTTGAAATTTCACAGCGTTTCATTTGTCTTGTTGGCAGTATGGGGATGTGCGTTGTCATGCAAGAGCACCACGCCTTTGGTGAGGAGTCCTGGTCGCTTCCATTGAATGGCCTTATGAAGTTTCCTGAGGATGTTACAGTAGGAGTCAGCATTTATGACATTTTCCCGACAATGAAGCTGTAGAAAGGGAAGTCACCGCCTGGTTCTGACAGCAGCTGAAAAGAATTTTATGCTGCTGGTTTTCAGGGGCTTGTGAAACGATGGGACAAGTGCCTCAATGTACAGGGAGATTATATTGAGAAATAAAAGCGTTTTTCAAATCAGTACTCTTGTTTGTTTAAGTTCTATATCCATTTGCAACTTACTTATTGACTTACCTACGTAATTCTCTCCCTAGATGGGAGATTATCAGTGTTAAAGCTATACGGTGGCATTAATATAATTATCGTATATCAGGGTAATCCATCACAGGTCTCCAATACTTACAGAAAGAGACAGTGTCATCTGAAAGTTAGCATAATTGTTTCGTTTATATCTTTTGTTCATGGTTTATATGGACAGCTGGATAAATGGTTTTGACAGTATTTGTTCCAGTTCCAATAGAAACCCTTCATCCCATTTTGAGAGATTGCAGCTTCAGTACTGGATACTTCTGAAATGGTTTCAAAGATGAATAATGTATAGACAGACCTGACCTCTTTGTAAGTTCTCTTTCATGCATATGGGTATGGAACACCTGAAAACATTCCGGTAGGTGATGATGGATGTTATATATAACATCCACACACAAGAGAAGACAATACCATATGAGAACGACATACAAGCAAGGATCAGAACGTAATCACAACAACGGCCTTATGAAAAGAAAACAACATGTGCACACCCAGGCTGCTACAATATAAAAATCCAAAGAGATGGATATCAAACTGTATCGGTTGGACAAGTGGACAATGCCCCTGATAGAGGTGTGAAGAAGAATTTTACAAAATTTTAACGGAAAATTTTTAATGAATTTCAATTTTAAGTAAATTACAGCATATGGTATTTTAACTAATATTAACTAATTTATCATTTATAACATCCAGTATTTTAAAATCATGAAGTATCGCAGTTATATGTGATGTGAAAAAGTGAACATTCTGTACAGTGGAACCGTTTTGGCATAGCCGAGACATCTGATTATGGCCGTTTGAAGCTTTGAGGCTGAAATATGTTGCGAAGGGAAGGAGTGATGGAAGTAGTTTCATTATTGATGGTGGTATATTGTGTATAAAAGGTTAACTTTGTTCATTCTGGTCAGTCACACTAATAAACTAAATTATAGAATAATTAAAAACACCATCCATTATGATTTAATTTGTAGATATATATTGCCCTTTACATCTTTCGGTCAGCTGACCATCTTCAGAAAGCCTAAGATCAACATGTTGTAACCGTTCTTTTGTACTACTAGCTCCGGCAGAGAAATTCATCATCTCTCAGGTAGTGTTGACTGGCCATGACTTGGGTGATTAGGGGGGCCTTGGGTGTAGGAAGGTCAACACTCAACACCAGTTAGCAGTTTAAAGTCTTTATTCAGATTTTACTATTCAGATAATAACTGCGCCGAAGTGATCCACTTAACTGATTGGTGGATTTAGGCTCCTATACTGGTTACTAAGACACACTAGTCTAGAGGAACCACATAGTGTATGTACGGGGATCAGAACATGTGTACCTCAGATGAGTGTAAATTTCTGAGTGCCCAGCCAAGCACTCTCTCATGGGTAGACATCTGCTCTGGTTACCCAAAATTTGGGCAAAGGACGTTCTGCTTCAGATTTTGATTGGCTGGACCAGGCAAGCTGGAAGGCTGCTTAATCTTTTTCATCCAATTAGAAAAAGAAATACTCACTTGAGTGAACTCTGCCGCCTGCTGCATGACTGTCAAACTGAAATTTTGGGTAGCATATAATAACTCTGCAAAAATTATGATTTCACCTGTCAAAGTTTAGAATTTCTAAAGAACTTGTTCTTGTGTTATGCATTGGCTTGGGTGATTTACTGATGGGCAGCTGGCTTCAAGCTTGACCCAAGCCACCTGCTGTGTGTCTCAGGAGGAAATCTCCAGCTGTGAGACAAAAGTGATGAATGTCACAGAACCCTAACCATACACACAAAAATCAATTGACTGTCCCCTAAATTGGACAGTTACAATATTCAGGAACATAATACATAGACATTTTTATATAAAAGTTATTTACAATTATTTGGATTAATAATATTATTAATATATAATATTTAAGATCTTGAACCGATATGGTTTGTGTCCTTGTGCCTCTTGTTAAAACGAAATGTTTGGTATTGAAGTCCTCAGAGGTCCTCGCAGTGATGCTCTTTGAGATCCTGTGTTATTGTGATGTCTAGTTGTTTCCTTTTTAGACAGTGTTTTTAATTAATCCATAATTTAACCAAGAAAGCATTCTTCATACTGAATTGCCCACTTTCCTCAGTAGGAGTATATGCTTCATGGACTTGTATTTGCAAGTATGTATGAGTTGTTTTAAGGAAGTCATTACAATTATTGATTTATAGTAAAACTAATTTCATTACTTCTGACAACATTCATATAATAGAAATGGCATGAAACAGTCAGTACAATAGGCATACTGTATTGGCGGATTTTAAAATTATGTATTTTTTCCACTGGAAGACTTAAAAAAATACCCCAACATAACAGCATATAAAGCGCATTAGGATATTAGAAATGTGCTACATATGCGATTATAACTGCTCTGATTTCAGTATTATGGAAGAGTATAGCTGTATATTCCTTACATTCAACAATAAAATAACAAAGAACTTTGTACAGAGAAATACAGGAATAGCTTATGATACATCAAAATATATATGTATAACATTTAAATTTGTATGATTTTTTCTACACATTTAACAGGATTCCTAGGAATGATGACTACAATTTTTATGCATGTGTGAGAATGACACTTTCAGTTTGAGATGAAAATTGTATTTAGTAGACCAATTTTGTTTCACTGTAATCACAATTTATAATAATAGCAACTTTTGCAGTATACTAAAATGTACTATTTATCCTTTTCAGTAACAGTTTTTATATTGTGAATGAAACTCTTCAAGTTATAGGCATTTCATGAGGTTTAGTTTTTAGAATTTGTCCTGAAGGTGACTGGGTCTATTGATATCACTGAAAGACAAAATGGTGAGATAATTAACTAGGTGATTATCAGGGAAGGGAAATATAGTGATTTTTGTTAGAAGTGGCATACAATAGAAAAAGTTCACAACTTTGTGGTTTAACTGTGCCTAGACTGCCTGCATTCTGCTGCTGATACACTGACAAGGCTGTTGCCACAAGACAAACAGTCTCTATTGTCAAACATCTTTGCTGCTATTCAAAGCAAAAGCAGTTCTCTGAATTTTCTCAAGGTTTGAGACTGAACATTTTTGTAAATCGGTATCCAGATATTTTTATTTTCAATTCAGTCTAAAAAAATCAGTACTCACACATACATAGTAATTTCATTCCTTCCACATTTCACCTTATAAAAGAATGTTATAATAAAAATCATGAAAGTACAGATTGATGTCTGTACAATCTCCTTATAAATACAGTGGAAGTATGCTTTCAGTCTGCAGTCTTGTCATCAATTCCCAGGTACACTTACAGGTCTTGGAAGTTACATCATAATAATTACATCACATAATTGTTAACTCTTTGGTCAGTATACTGTGAAGAAGTAGATTCTGTCGAACCCCTTCCATGTTACCACTAGCCTGGTTGCATCGTGGATGGTTTCCTAAAACTGAAAGAAAAAGTATAGCTTACCACCATTCTGTCAGTGAAACCACACTGATACCATGTCTGCTTTCATGTGGAGTATATTCTCCATGACAGAGCTCATTGTAATCATCTTCTGTGCCAAGGAAACCTGACCCCTTACCTTCCTCCATATTTACCCCCCATCTGTCCCCTCCTATTTAACACCACTTCACCACCCTGTACAATTCTCCTCCCCTCCTCCCTTCATGTCTCACTCTGACCCTACTGTCTTCATTGCACCTGCCCTAATCTCTATTTTCATTCCTCTTCCTTCAAGCCCCCAAGTATAAATTTTCTCCCCACCCCTGATCCAGTAGTTGATTCCCTGTGCACTCTCTCTCTCTCTCTCTCTCTTTGCCCCTTCCACACTCACCTCATTGCCATTGTACCACAGATTTCTATAGCTCCCTAAATCTCCACCATACTTCCCTCACACACACTTGTTTGTGTTTCATTGTCCACTACTTCACTTTTAAGCACTTTTTCTCTCTTTTTCTTCCTCTTACCCTCTACTACTGCACTCTGTTTTCACCTCATGTAGTCAAATTAATGTAATTTTGTAGGATTTGAGGTTCTGACAGTGGTGAATGTGAAGAGTTGTGTTGCTACCTGCTTCATGCTGGTTCATTGCTTGGCTTATTCTTCAACCCTGAAGATGAAGGCAACTTGTTCCTCTGAAACTTTGGACTTTCACTAGACTACACGGCATTATATCACAGAACACAGAACTCTTCATGTAATCTTTCTTGTGACCCCTCCTCCCACTTTCTTATTAGCCTTTCTCCTGACTTCTAGTGTTACTCAGCCCTTGTACCTCCACTCATTTCCAAATCTCCTGACTTCCACATCTGTGTTCCTATCTATATTCACCTCTATTTCAACCCTCAACCCTTTTCAAAACCTAACTGGTCTGCTTTCTTTCCTGCTTTGTTCCTTTTTCTCCCACCTAATCCCATCCTTGCCTCTTATTTATTATTATTATTATTATTATTATTACTTTTACTTTTATTCATTATTATTTCTTCCAAGTACTTACCTGTAATTTGTATTTGACTTTTAATAAGTTTGTCTATAATGTAATTCATTCATCTGCACTGTGCTGTGTCTGTAATTGGCCTTGCGGCTGTTGACTCAGCACATTAATAATAAAGAATTGAATTGAATTATTATTATTATTATTAGAGGGGGTGGGTTTCCCCATGCACTTAGACCAGTTATTGGTCCACTGTGCATCCCCCTTTAATTTCTACTGTCGCCATACCCTACCGGCACTGGTGCATGTTATCAGCCCCATGCAGCCAACGAGGTCAGCCCTCGGTACCTGGTATTTCCCCCATCTACCAGAGGCATTGGAAACTACTTGGGTGGGAAACTTGTTACCTAATTTTGCTCAGAGGTCTCCTAGAGACATGAGGATCTTTTACATGCCGTAAATCTCCAACACGGGACCCATGGCTTAAAGTCCCTCCCGGAGGAGTTGTTCCCTGAATTTTTCCGCCCTTAAAAATTCCACGACCTCCACCGGGTTTGAACCCGCGTACCTTCAGTCATGAGCTGGGAATGTTACCCCTAGACTACGGAGGCCGTTATCCTTGCCTCTTACTTCTCATTGTACCTCTACACTACACTAATGTGTTCTACACCACTCTGCAGATCTCCAGCCTATCATCATCCTGAAATCCCCCCCCCACCACCACCACCACCAATTCTTTTCCCCCACACCTCTATTTTATTCCATCCTACTGTACAGGCAACTCTGTCCTCTCTAAAACTCACCCTTTATCCCTCTTCCATTCCACATCCATCCTCCCAATTACAAAATGTCATCTCTGATCACTTTCACTCACAGATAACCCCCATTTGCCTCCAGGTAAATTTACCCTCATCCTCTCCCATCTCTGTCCTCCAAATCCCTGGCTACAATGTTATTCTTTCACAGTGCACCCCTCTTCCCTGAAACTATGTGTCTATTTTCTTGTTTCTGGCCCTCTTTGTCTTTGGAATCATACTTGCAAGTTTACTTTCACTTCCCTATCCTCTTGATTAACCTAGAGGGCACATAATGCAGATTGTGAGTTGTTATGGGATTAAAGGTAACACAGAAAGGGGNTTAAAAGGAGATGTGGATGGATGAATGATGTGTGGTTTGCAAGAGAAGAGGTGTATGGTAAGGTAGTAGAAGCAGGGGGAAACAGAAAACAGTGGAATGAAGCTAAAGGACAGAGACAGAGAAGCAAATCAGAAGAGAGGACAAGAATGTTTGGACTGTGGACATGGACAGGAGCAAAAGTGGGAGAGAGTGGAAATGTGAAACATGTAAATTTAGAAAGGAAAGGGTGAAATGTGTCAGAGATGCCATGTGATTATGGGAGAATATAGGCTTGAGTGGGAAGTGGCAACCTGTTGGTCACATGGTGGAGGATGAGGGTAGAAGAGAAGTTTTTGTGAATTAAGATGGGTTAGAGGTGGTGAAGATGAAGTCTGGTTTAAGTGCATGAGATGTGGGGCAGAGAGGTGGAGGCTGACAAAGGAAGAACAATGGAAGCTCAGTGAAGGTGAGCAAGAAATGCAGAGGGGCATGGAGAGCATGAATAATGTGAGAAAGAGAGTGGGGATGGTGAAATCAGAAAATCAATGAGCTTAGAATGTGTGGTGAGACACTGAGGGATGTGAAAGGGTATATATGAAAAACTGGGGAAAATGAAGTTAAGGGGTCAAAAGGGGTGGAAGTGAGTGGTGTGAACTTTGCAGAGGAGTGTAAATATGGAAAGTAACAGGAAGAATATGATAGCAGGTAGCAGAGGGGTTTATGTAGAGAAAAATGGTTTAAAAGTAACCACTGTATCTTGCACCATACCTTGCTTCCCTGTTCCTGTTTTACAGTGAGAGGGCAAGCCCCAGCCGAGCCAGTACCATTTCCTTCCTAAGGCGAGTCATCTCCCAGTACACATCATGCACTGAAAATGTGCACAGATTTCAATATATATGGTGAATACAACATTTATTGAGTTATTTTGAGAGTCATAAATCTCACAGGCATTATTATTTAGTAAGATGTTGGAATTAACACAAATGTATGTTTTTTTATCCCCACATAATTACACATCTTTTCTCCATAATTAATGGTTACTTAACTCTAAAATGTGAGGACTGCCTCTTCAGGTCTGCAGCTAGCACCCTGTTGTTCTACCTTCCAATTATTATCTATGAAAACCTTTTTTTCTTTTAATTTTATAATCATCTACAAACATTTAAAGTAAGAAAGCTATTTTTAATGTTTTAAAATGAGTACCAGGAATCTTCCTGGGGGTAAAGGGCAGCCAGTGCGGAAGGCTGACAACCTCACCACCATCTGTGTCTGTAAAATGTGGGAGCCTCGATGTCTCACAACCCTATGGGCCTCCGCTGCCTGTTAGCTGCAGCTAGCACCCTGTTGTTCTACCTTCCAATTATTATCTATGAAAACCTTTTTTTCTTTTAATTTTATAATCATCTACAAACATTTAAAGTAAGAAAGCTATTTTTAATGTTTTAAAATGAGTACCAGGAATCTTCCTGGGGGTAAAGGGCAGCCAGTGCGGAAGGCTGACAACCTCACCACCATCTGTGTCTGTAAAATGTGGGAGCCTCGATGTCTCACAACCCTATGGGCCTCCGCTGCCTGTTACAGGGATAGTTTTACCTTTACCTGTATTTATGGAGGGTAATCCAAATCAGAATTTCCAAACCAAAAGCATAAGTTATACATACCTGAGCTTTTGACTAAGCCCCTCTCGTTGTAACGTAAGTAGTTGAGAAAATCACACACTGCAATTATCTGGAAGGAAATAAATAATTTTGATCATATTACATAAATATGAATTATGAGAGAGAGAATTTATTTGCATATTTGGCTTAGAAATTTCTGTAAATGTTAGGATACATATCACATTTAGATTTTAAATTTTGGAAGGCGAGTCGCAGAGAGAAAAGTTTTTATGCATATCTAAACATTGGTAATTATGTCGACAGACTTTGATCTCTTCATTATCAAATTATCTTTTCCAACTAATTTGTTTTAATTAAGGGACATATTTTTTAATGTAATCTATATGACATTAGGGGCACATGCTACAAGCTGGAAGGTCATGGGTTTTATTCCCGATGAGGTCATTAAATTTTTCAATTGACCTAATTATTCCAGCTGCACTATGGCCCTGGAGTTGACTCAGCCTCTAACAGAACTGAGTACCAGGAATCTTCCAGGGAGTAAAGGCTGACAACCTTACTGTCATCTGTGAGCCAATTGTCTAGAAAATGTGGGAGCCTCAACATTGATAATCCTATAGGCTCCATGGCCTATTACAGGTATAACCTTCCCTTTAACTTACCTGTATGACATTACAGCATGGGCCTTAATCCGTAAGTCCAGTTTCAAAAGGGTCCTCTAAGTATGACAGAATCCCTGCTTAATGTTTCTTGACTTTAGTTTCACTTCCATTTAGCAGTCAATATAATGATCCACAGTTAATTATTCCACTGTTACACTTTCTAAATTTTGCGCTTAAGTTCATCCATCAGGGAAGCCATAAGTGGATGTTACGGTAAATGTGGGGTGAAGCTACTGAAGAAGGTTTGACACTGATGGCCTGTCCTGCTTACCCGATTCCTGCAGATCTGAGAGATGCAATACCATTGCTCCTGGTCTCCCAGCCTCATCCGGTAGTGACACTGACGAGATACCTCCAGCAGAGCACACTTCCTGTTGACAGTGCACCGTTATTAATTTTTATTTGTTCAGGCTGTATGTGACTCAGGAATAGAATTCCTCTTTGACTGATCACCATAACTAATAAACCCGTTGATTGATCAAAATGACCAGTTTTCCTCATTGCAATATATTAAATATGCCTATGAAATGGTGATGATAACTTGTGACCAGAGATGGGCAACCAGCCCTAAATCTTGAATGAAACCTTCAAGGTGAAATTAACCATCATAACAGTAGAAATGTAGAAGGAACTTTTTCAAAAACTTCATAAAGATATCCTAATTTCAAACAAATTTAGGTCAGTAATTAATTACTAAGCTTATAGATGTGTTTTGTGTTCCCACTATGGTCTGCTGTGAATGTCTTAGTGTAGTGATTGATGTTCCTGACTGGCTTTTCATGGGCTTCCCAGATTTCTGCATGTACGATGGGGTACCCAAAAGAAACCAAACTAATTTTTTTGTGGGCAGAGCTTTTGTAGTACTGCGTTTTGCCGCTATGAGCGCATAGAGCTAACATTCCTGAGTCGATAAGCTGACTACCGTTGCTTCAGAAGGTAAGGACTAGTTTCAGCAGAGTTTATAGTGACAACTGTTTTGTGTGATCGTCGTTTTTGCAATGGCTGATTTTCGTGAACAGCGTGCGGCGGTGAAATTCTGCTTTTTGCTCGGGAAAAGTGGAGCAGAAACTCTTGAAATGTTAAAAACGGCGTACAAGGATGATGCTATGGGGAAAACTCAAGTGTTTGAGTGGTTTTCCCGTTTCAAAAATGGTGAAATGTCAATTGATGACAAACCTCGTTCTGGTCGTCCTTCCACGGCCCGAACACATGAAAATGTTGAAAAAATTCGTGAAATCATCAAGGAAGATCGACGACGGACCATTGAAGAAATTGTGGAGCTGTGAGGAGTGACTTGGAGCTCAGTTCAGCGAATTTTGACAGAAGATTTGGGAATGAAAAGGGTGGCTGCGAAATTCGTGCCACGACTGCTGACTGCTGAACAAAAACAAGGTCGCGTGGAAGCATGTTGTGCTTTGAAAGAAGAGTCCCGAAATGATCAAAACTTTTTTTTGTTTCCTCGAATGAAAAGAGACATTAAAGGAAAGCGTTTTGCTGATGTTGCTGAGGTGAAGGAAAAAACGACGGAGGCGCTGACAAGCATCTCAAAAGATGAATTTAGACAATGTTTTGAAAAATGGAATAAAAGACTAGACAAGTGTATTAGTGTAAGTGGAGAGTACTTTGAAGGGGATTGAAGGTTTGTGCTTAAAATTTGAATAAATAAGTTTAAAAAAAAATAAGTTCGGTTTCTTTTGGGTACCCCCTCATAAAGCAGGGAAGTATGCTAAAATAGTGTGTGACTCTCTCCTCTTTCACCTTTATCACTTGCTATTATTCATAATAGTTCTGCTGTTTCTTATCAGTACTATACAACCTTTGCAGCTGACATAGCGTTGTCAAATAAATGAATGAACAATAAAATAATTATGGCCTGAGTACTTCTAGAATTTCTTTAACACTGTACAACACCATGACATACAAGAGGAAGAAAACTAATGGAACAGGACAGGTGGTGTGCTAGCTTGGAACACGATACTTGCTTCGGGAAAACTGTCTTCGTCTTGTCGCTGACAGCCTCTATGTAGATGTTGCCTCTCTCAATGGCATCCTGTACTCTAGCCCCCAGCTCCTTGTTGTTAAAGTTGAGGCACAGGTTTATGTCCTCGTCATACACCCGTGCAATGAATGCATCTGATTTATCCACACAAGGACACTGTTTCCATGCCATAAACTCCTTGTGCACATTAGGGTCAACCTGTTGCACATGACATCATTACAATCAAGATCTTATCTTGCACTGATTTACTGTCCGATATAGTGAACAGGTTAACACAATGGTAACATACGTGACTTGTATTCTGTTACTCTTCCATCTCTCAACTGCATGTTGCATGTGCCACCTATGTTATCATTCCTTCATTTAATCATCCAAAATATTTATTGCAGAGCACAAATGATAGAACTGTAAATTTAAATAATTATAAACTAAACTATTATTTTCTTCCAGTTTTGTATGGTTATGAGGGATGATCTGTCCTTAAAGAACTATGATTATTTGGAACCACTGTGCTAGAGAACATATCCATGAAGAGTTATCCATTTTGGGAATTGGAAAAAATTATGTAACACAATTATTTATACTTATTTTTCTATTTGTTATGTTATGGTATTGTCCTTGTCCAACTTGGACAAGACTAATGGACAGCTTAATAGGCACTTTTGTATCTTCATAAGTTATGCCTGAAGATCTACTTCCTAACAACGGCACTGAATTGGATTTGAGTAAGTTGTGTGAATCTTCTCACGCTCTGACTGTACCACTTAATGGAAACTTAAGACAGACTGGCCACCTAACTGGCCCTAAATTTCTGTCTTGTCCTACTTTGTAGCAGTAATTGCTGTTCAAACACCAGAATCCTGAGCTTAGAACTACTGAACTGGTAACTCTGTTGATGAATATTTATTGTCTAAACACGATTCATCCATGTAAAGGTTTTGTAAAGTTGACAATATTGATGTATATATGTGGATGTATTTTTGAGTAGTCTCATGTGAAACCACTGTGTTTTCTTGTGTGAAAACTTCAGTTGTACTATATATATATATATATGTGTGTGTGTTTTTTTATTATTATTATTTTTTATATGACATATTCCAAATCCTACAGTCGTTTTGACTAACTTGGGAACAAGGGAATGCAATGCAATGTAATGTAGGAAGAAAAATTAATTTTGTTGCTTAATTTAAAGTTCTTTTCTAGAATAACATGTTTTAAATTAAATAACCATGGAGTGTAGAAGCTTCATTTGCTGCCAGGTATAAAAGTAAAGTAAAGGTATCCCTGTAACAGGCTGTGGAGGCCCATAGGGTTGTGAGATGTTGAGGTTCCCACATTTTCTAGACAATCGGCTCATAGATGGCAGCAAGGTTGTCACCCATACATGCTGGCCGCCCTTTACCCCCAAGAATATTCCTGGTACTCATTTCTGTTAGAGGCTGAGTCGACCCCAGGGTCATAGTGCAGCTGGAAGGATTAGATCAATTGAAAAAATCCAATGACCTCATCAGGACTTGAACCTGCGACCTTCCGGCTTGTAGCATAGTGCTTCAGCCAACTACACTACTGCATGCAGTGAAGCTAATTGCTACATATACATAAACTGACGTCACACACAGAGAAATCTGTCAACTGGAAAGATGTCCACTGAGAATCTGTATGTTAATTCTTATTAGTGATGGTTACCTATCTCATGAAGTACACTCACCTCACATCCTTCTTTGTTATCAAGAGATTCTGGCATTGGAGGCCTCTGTTCTTTAACTGGTGACTCGGGAGGGGAGTTCTCTCGGCCATACTTGAGGTTGAAATGAGATGGTGATCGCCGATGCTTTCTGATGAACAAACCAACTCCTGCAACACCATATTTCGTTGAATCAGGAAACTTGATTTTCCAGTTTCTTTCAGTCTTACTTGTGCAATTATTAATATTTTGTTATACAAAGTTTCAGCCTTTTAAACTATATATAACTTGTACATGCTTTGATTTGTATCATCTTTCTGTCTGCCAGACTGTCATAAATTGAGTCTTTTTGGGTTTCTATAAATAAATATAAGTCAAGTTCATAGGGCATAATTTGTCACAATTGAAAAGGCTTTTTCCATTAGTAATATTCCCACTTCCACCAGCTGATATTTTGGCTGGAATAATTCAGAGAGATGATCTTCAGTCTCACAGAATAACCAAAGGCACCATTTGATAAGCTTTTCTTTCATAAAAATCAGAAACATTGGCTTATGAAGATCAGAACAGAGCAGAAATTAATAAATTATGGAAGGATTTAGAAATATACAATAATAAGCTTGTTTATGCATTTAGCTGCATAAAATAAAAGTAGTTTTAAATTCTCCTCACAGATGGTGGTGGTATTTGGTTTTTGGCTGTATCTTAGAGTTGCTCATGCATATTTTGGTGGCAGTGAAATATCTGCTTCATCCAATGTGGATTTTTTTAAGAAATAATGCCAGCCTTGGAATATTTTTCTGTACCCAAAATCCTCAGCCTTAGTGGGTTAGTTTCATTACATCTTGTCTTTACAGTGCCACACAATATCTTTATGTTATTCAGTTGGTTGGTCCATGTATTGTCACAGTCTTCTGCTAGCACATTTGCTTATTAACAATACCAGAATGTGAAGAAACGATCAAAGGGAACAAAGTAAACTTGCTATAGCAAATCCCTTACAGTCAGAAGCTGGCCTTTGCTTTAACAGTCATAATCCTCTCTACAATCTGATTGTGAAGTGATTTTACCTGACACTGTAGAATCATCCTTGGGTCTGTTACTTTGAGGGTCAATCTGAGGGTGCAAGTGGGGATTAGGGCGGCTGGGGGTAGAAGTAAGTACCAGAGTCTTGAGAGCTGCCACCTCTGCAGTGAGTACCTCAACCTTCATTTGGCTTTCTTTCAGGGCGCGTTCTGCTGTAGCTTGTCGCACGTTGGCTTCACGCACCATGTTGTGAGCCTCCTGCAAACAGTATGCAGTAATTAGGGCAGATCACCTTAGACATTCTTAGCACCCATAGTCAACATACTGTGGCAGTTGAACACATGGATGCAGCCGCTGCTAAGCAACAGCACTGTAAACATGTTTCTGCGGAAACAGACACTGACACAACAATACAGGATGCACTGTTTTGATTCCTTTACTACCCAAATATTGTTTTTAACAAAATCATTACCTTATAAAGAAGTATATCCAAAAATTAATAGATCAGCCTGTGTAATTTGCAGTACTTCTAGCTCATACATTACTCTCCTGTGAGCTAAAATTCTTAAAAACTTATACCAGGAAATGAAGAAAAACACATTTCAATGTCAACTCAGATAATCTGTTATACATAGGTGAAATATGACCATTGACTGAATATTTAGTGAAAGTGATTATCTGAGATGTTTTTAGATGGCAAAGGGAAACAGAAGTGAATCATTATGGATAAAATTAAAGTTTTTTTTATTGCTGGTGGGTGGGACTAAGTCCCTTGTACTGTGGCCACTTCTGGCCTATTGTACCAGCCCCAGATGATAGGTGAGGGTGATTGTGGAGCAATTGGTGGAATGAAGATTGGCAGGGGAAACCAAAGTACTCAGAGACAACCTGCCCTAGTGCCACTTATTCCACCACAAATCCCACTTGGCCAGACCCAGGATCGAATCTGGGCCGCCATGGTGGGAAGCCAGCAACTAACCGCTTGAGCTATGGTACGGCCTCAAATGAAAGTTACTTCAGCAGTTACAGGAATCCTAGATAATAGAACACTGAGATGATGTGGCCATATTGCATGAAAGCGGAAAGATTACTAGAAAGTATGTTGTACTGGTCATGACAGGGGACAAGTAGAATGGGAGGCAGAAACCATGCTGGACAGTGTAGACTGGAAGATGGAAAAACCGCAAAGGATAATGCCAAGGAGAAGGGTAGGAACTTCTTTGTAATGCTGGATTTATGTCATCAGTGTCTGATGAAAATTCTGTTATCCTTTCATAACTGAATCTGTTCTTAGGATTACTGGGTTTAAGGACCTCATCTAGCATTCCTAAGAGATAACTGTGTTTCAGAAACTGGATCTGTATCTGTCCTCAGGTGAAAAGTTTGGGAGACGCGTACTCTGTTGGGTCTCTTGGTATTAATTTGTCAGTGGCCCCAGGAACTGAGGTAGTTTCATTCACTGCACTTGGTGAGGATGGGCCAGTTATATACTGTGACATGTAGACCCATTGCTACACAACAACCCATAAACAGCAACAGGGGAATGGTGTTTTCTGTGTGGTCTGTGCTGAGGCTGTATAATAAGAGGAATTCTTGAGACAGCAATTAGACTAGGAGGAGGTTGGTGTGAGATGGCTGCCAACCTGTGAGGACATGAGCTTGGGAGCAAGGGAATATCCACTGGTGAAGACACAGCAGTCTGAGAAGACTTAAGTGTGTGAATTAGCAATAGCGCTATAAGTACTTATAGTTAAATCAGTATATGTTCAGTAAATCCAATTACCAGTCCAAACGCTGTCTACAGTTACTTCCTATACATGACAATATCTTCATTACCAACTGACTGGGATACATGCCCCTATATATGAGTACCTTAGCATGGAGGTTAACTTCCACTCATTCTTAACCTTGGAACTAGGTGGAAATGGCAAGCTTCATACCTGACCACTTTACCCCTGTGGAAAGAGCCCTTTGCTTTGCTTAATTAAGCACCACACTGTGAAAACATATGGGGAAGTGGAGGTATAGCTCTACCTGTCTTGACCTCAGCACTAGCTGGAGGTGAATGGTCAGCGTTACCCACAGGGAAAGAGACTCTGGTACCTATTGGATAGGCTGGATGGGCTCCAGAGCCGGTCTGGACACTGGAACAGAAAAATCTCTTGCCCCTGCTGGGTATCGAACCCTAGCCATCCAGCTTGTAGCCTGTCCCTATACCAACTAAGCTATCCAGCCTGAAGAGCTCTCAGTACCCCCTTCTTATTCCTCATGGTGACCATTACAACCTAGTTTTTCATAATCTTTCCTCCTCCATTCATTGGATGAAAGTGTTAAGTGGCCTCAAAGGCATTCTCAGATAGTGAGGAACAACTCTGGTTGCTCAGTAGAAAGACAGTTTACTGACTTGTGTTAAATCATAATGTATTTAAGATAGAGAGTGCTGGTGAAGAAGTCAGACATACTCTCTGTCCCATGTTTCACTATTCAGGAACATGGTGGCCATGGATTATTCTTGCAGATGGTGTATATCTGCAGTAAGTCTGTTTTCCACAGTGTGCACTATCTGGATCCAGCAGTATGGTCCTCTCACCTGAAACAGACTGGCAGTGAGCTCTTCAAGTTCTGCTTCCACCTCCTCCCGAACACGACTTAGTCGATTCACCTCCTCATCCCTGAGTCTCAGCTCTTGGTGAGCTTTGTTGAGTTCTTCCTGGAGGCGAGCAAAAGCCTGTTCTTTAACACCCGCCACTGTGCGGCCCCAGTCAGCTGCCAGGTGGTCTTCACCCTCATCCTGCTGTCTCCTACAAGAGTACTGCTCTTTACCACCACCATCATGTATCAGCGCCCCATTACAGCACAGAGCAGGGCTCTCAGTCACATCTCCATTTGTCCTTAGATAATCCTCTTCTGTCCCCCTAGTACAGCTGCCATTCAGACTGCAGAACAATGCAAACATTATTTCAGAATATTTTCTCAGAAAACAAGGAAGGAGGACATGCTTCTGAGGTTTCATTATGCAGTTAACCAGCCCCAGTATATGTACTGAAGGGAGGACTCATAATAAAGCTGAGGAATGACCTGAAGTGGGACAAATGAGATTCCTAAAAAAGTAAGTGAAGAACAAGACAAGCGTATGGTTTCTTGCTTGGTTTTTTCTTCAGCACTGAAGATGTAGGTGGTGTGTTCCTTTGAAATGCTCATTGTCTTTCAACAGACTATATGGCATTATATCCCAGAGGGTAGAACTCTTCATAACCACTGTTGTGAGAACCTCAACTCCCGCATAGCATGATCTACAAATTGGGAAGACTGTCAGAAATGGAAGGGACATGTTCAGCTGATGCCAGCAGATTCCCCCCCTAGAGGCTTCTATAGGCCAAGGATAATATGGAAGGACCAGTAGTGTGAATATAAGGAGAATATTCTGTTACTGATGTACACACAATGCATGATATACATTTTTCACAGGACAGTTATGCTCTTCCAAAATTATGTTAGAAGGCATGTCATACATCAGTATGAATCCTTGTAGAAGAATACCTCAAGATGTTTTATGCAGTGTGCTATACGTTGAATTCCATGATGATCCTTCTATGAAAGACCGGGAAACAGACATTAATTTTTGTTGTTTCTAAGTAAATAATTGACAGTTCTTTCAAGCAGATTACTAGATTATGGGCAGAGAGGCTTAGACGTATTTCTTTAATCTGTACATGTATGTTTAACATTGCTGTGTCATCAGTGCAGGATAACAGTGAATGATAAACTGTAAATAATTCTGAAGAGGTGAACATTCCTGTTTTGGATTATTATCTGAACATCTGCCTTGGAAAAACATATGAGAATCTCAAGAAAGGAATCTCTACCATATCAGATGGTTTTGGGACCAGATCTGAATCCAGGGCTGTCAGATTAACCTAAACAAGAGTGTTAATCGCTGAACTATATTGCACCCAAAAGTAGCTTTTTGCACATTCTGCAGTTATTATATCAAGGAATAGTGATGGAATGGCCTTGTAGCACATGTGGAATACACACACACTCTGATGCAGTGAAAGTAATTTACCTTCAAAATGTTCATACAGATTATTTCATTTGGTTTTGTTATTAAAACATACCGAAATGCATTTCCTCTTGCACCAAATTCATTTTGGAATCTTCAGATTCCAGCACTCTGCTTTTTTAAGGTTTATTTTGTACATTCGCCTTTAGTTTAATGAAAATGAACAAAATTGATGACATATGCAACTGTACATTCTGTCTTACAATATAAATAAAGGAAAGTAATTGTGACAAGTTTGAAAAGAATCAGGGCTGTATGGTTGCTGTACAGAAAATTTGAATTAACTGTGACATTTATCATGTTCAGTGATGAAGAAATTTCAAATAACTGGCAAAATTCTACTGACATTGCAGTGTACTGGCTTTTGAAAGATTTATCAGAATTATCAAAACATGGGAAATATACTTTGCTCTCACTAAGATAGTTATTCTATAAATTTGTCCTAATTTTCTTTGCAGTTTAGGAAAATATGTTCTTTGAAGGCCTTCACATCTTTCCTGTTTGAATGTCTAGCATTTTCATGGAACATTTCTATCCGTTTTATACAGTGATACATGAAAGTTATGTTCTAACTGAAGTTACAGCATAGACAGGAGATTTATGAGCTTTTTGCAAACAAACAAACAAACAAACAAACTTGACATGTACATCTAATTTGATGTTACTAAATACCTGGGTGCTTTGCTGGCAGTGGAATCAGTCTTGTCTTGTAGTTTCTTGGGTGCTGAATGATTGCTGTCTCCATTAGTCACTATGAAATCACCATGAGGATCCTCCACTTTCAATGACTTTGAGATCCCGTTAAAAATCGTTTTACCAGGCCTATCACCATGATAGGTCTCCTTATTTCCATTTGTCAACGTAACAGTTTTCGTGAGACGACCATGATTCTGTTGTTGCTGGTTTGCTTCACCGACTTCTCCTTCAACCTCTTTGTCAGTGGTGATGATGTCGCCCTGCTGTGGCAAGGGTAGACCACTCTCTGGCTTTATGGCCTCTGTCGTCATGGGGTCCACATTTGTTGTTACCTTCATGGTGTCCCTCGAAATCCAGATTGCATTGTTTGGTGGTACCAGCTCGTAAGCATAGCTGCCAGCAGAACCTACAAATAAATGAAAACAAAACATAAGGACCTCTTAATCTCTGAATCAGTCCCACCATATTTCATTAGGTGTGATGTTTTTCTGCAGCAGTGCTGTGAATAGCCTTTCGTTTTGTCTCATTTCCTATGACCTAAAAAGTTCAACATTGATTCTTCTCCAGAGTTGAGGCTTCACTTCTGTCATGATCCCGTCAGTAAGACCTACAGTTTTAACCATAGGAACTGCTAGAAAGTACCTCATTCTAAAGTGTGTCTAAAACATGTTTGAAGGTACATCATGCCTTGAGTAGACAACCTTATGGAAGAAGAGTGCTGAATGTTCAGTGAGACCTCTGGTATTATGATTTTGGTTCATATTGTATGAAAATACTCCTATAATCTAGTAACTTTCTAAGTATGATATAATGATCAGTATCACTGTCTGATGATCAAGCACTCTCAGTAATATTTTAGATACAGTATACAAGCGAGAAGAACTCCGTGGCCTGTAGTCCGCAAGTAAACTATACCGACCGAGTGACCACCGCTTGTCAGCGAAGTTAGTGCCAACTTTAGCGAATAGAGGGTGTCGCGTGGTCAGCCCAACAGATCCCCATGGTCGTTAATCTCGGTTTCCTAGACCGGATCCGCCATTTCCTTGAAATAGCTCCTCAGTTATACTCACGAGACTGAGTGGACCCCGTTCCCGATCCACTGCCTCTCAGAAAATGTGGTAGCGCCGGGAATCGAACCCGGGACCCCTGGATCTGTAGCCAGGAACTCTGACTACTAGACCACAGAGGCGGTCCTAGATACTGTATAGAATGACTTGTAAAATTGCCTTTGAAATGTGTACTCTCTCAGAAGAAATCTACATTTTAAAATATAAAATTATTTTCCAAACATAAAAACCATACAAGTATTATGTTTTCTGGACATTATCCATCGTCCTGTCTTCATCTAAAAAACGCCATCCTGTTTATTTTTCAAAACACGACGATTCAGAGACTGGATTCTGTCTCCGTCTTCAAATGGAGCCTACTCAGTTAGGCTAGTCCCAATCTTCGGACCTGTTTCTAAGTGGTGACTGTAAACAGCGGCCTTTACTAGGTAACGCGCGCAAGATATAGAATGGGGTTATGCGACCTGTTTCTAAGCAACGGCTCGGCAAACATGTTACCATGGAAGCGAACACGTGCAACAATATAAAAACGGTGTTCTCTATGCAGTCCGTGCCGAGGATTTAAAAAGAAGGCAATTGGGGCATTCTTTCTGTTCACACAAATGATGGCATCGATAACGTTTCTAGCGGAAACCCGTTTGGGCTAGTTCATACTCGCACGAAGGGAGTACAACAAAAGACAGAAAATGGGCAAGCGTAAAGCGTTGTCTTTCATATTCAATTTACGAATTGCTGCAAGTGGTTAGTCCACTCTGAAGTATCAAGGCATTGCAGCATATGATTTTTAGCCTACTTTCCTTATTTTGGAAAAAAAATGAAAGATCTTCATGCTATCGTTGTGTCTGCGAATCCCTCCCTATTAACTTTTTAATGCCTAAATCAATCTTTATGAAACTTAGTGCTTTAGCCTATCTCAATGGCGTACTTCATAGTTCCCTCCAATCTGTATGTGTCTATATGTTTAGCCGTCCTATTTTTGCTAGGCAAAGGCTAGGTAAAGTGTATTCCTCCTTTCATTGCTAGGCAACGGCTCAGTAAACAACATTGCCGCGGAAACGAATACACGCAACAATAGAAGAAATGTCGAACGCGTATGCCTGTGGGTCTGCCCATGTATCCCATTAATGTTGCTAGGTAACAACTCGGTAAAGACGTTCCCGCGGGGAAGAAAAGTTGTCGGAAGCGTCGTTTTTTATGCGGTCCTTGTTGTATCAAAGGGAAAAAGGCGGTCAGTCTTTCTCAGAACTTCTTGTTCTTACTGACGTCCGATTAAAGATGTAAGCGTTACAGGGAAGAAGTCACATTTACAAATGGACATATCTCGTTCGTAACATCTATAATGTTAATATACCTGTCCCTACTGGCCACAAAATTATTCATTGAGGCGTATTACGGCGTGAAGGTATGCCTCCACGATTTATCAGAACTTGCAACTAGATGGAGATGTTGGTTTGGCGTCAGTAGGCCTATTCGAGTTGCTGTTTCGAAACAGGCCTCTCCTGAGTACGCAGCTAGAATCTAGTGGGATACCTGTTATTTCGATGGTGATGTCCGTGGTTCTGCCCACTTCCTTCAATAGCTCTTTTAAATCGATACCAAGTATCATCTGTGAATCCATTACATTCACAGTTGCCGCCCCAGTCATTCTGGATGTCGGTCCTTCATTCTGTAGTGTGTCACTCATTCATCTGGATAATCTATTAGAATAAACTTGCTCCCAAAGAACTGACACTTAATCGTGAAGGTAGGCAATAATTTCTGGCAAGAGGTAATCGCCTAATTTCCTTGGATACGACACGCATCGCATAGAAACGAAGCGTTCAACGATTCTTCTGCTGTTTCGTATGTATTCGTTTCCGCGGGAACGTATTTACTGAGCCGTGACCTAGCAACGGTACGGCGGGTACACGGAAACAGAGCAATGTGATCTCGTATGCACACTTTTGTTTTTAAAATAGGGAAAGTAGAAAATAATTTTTGGACTTGCCTGCGCATACACAAAAATGTAAAGGCCGTTACCTAGCATTGGAAGTATTGTGATTAACACTCACAAGACAACGGCGGTAACCATAGTACTGCCAATGCTAGGTAACGGCCTTTACATTTTTGTGTATGCGTAGGCAAATCTAGTTTTTTATTATTACTGAGATATGTTTCAGCACTTTTTATTAAAATTAATGTAGATAAGATAAAAGATACTTTTCTCGTATGCTTAGACCCCCTGAGGCGTATCTTACACTGACTGGATCGTGTAAAATATCGCCAAGAGGATCACATGGAGACTGCACACATAAATGACTGAAGCCAAGGCTTTCAGAACTTTTATTAGAATCTACAACCTGTTCAAAAGGCGGAATAGCGTAATCGATATAGCGAGTGGCTACGGGTTGGACGTCTGAGGGGTTGAGGTTCGAGACCTGGTAAGGTCAAGAATTTTCTCCACGTCCTACAGGCCGGCTCTGGGGCCCACCCAACCTCCTATCCAATGGGTACCGGGGCGTGAAGCTGACCACTCACCCCCAGCTAGTGCCGAGGTCAAGAAAATGTGGATCTATACATTCACTCCTCCATACGCCTTCATGGCGTAGTCTTTAATTAGTTAAGCACAGGGACAACTTTACCTTACCTTACTCCGTATTCAAAAATGAGCATTAAATGCAAACATAAACTATCCCTCCACGGTTGTCCCCCCTGGGAACCAGCGGCAGCACTTACTCATACCTCTCAAATTGCAGCGCATGCAAAACGAGGTTCGGCGGACCGTTGGAAATTTTCCAAGGTGCACACTGGTCCGCGATTTCCACACGCCTTTCACCCTTCCGTATATATACGATAATGTCACATGTTTAGGGGTGCGTGACTTACAGACGGGGCTTAGATTGATGACAGGATTTTATTGCACACTACACAGTCAACTCATAACTACAATACAGCGCTATCGCTGATCTACACACTTTACAGTTCACCGTTACACACACTAGTGTCCTCAGTCTATTATCATCTCCACTGTCCGTTTCCTAGCAACGACTTTAACATAGTAATTGTACCAGTCTCACTGTAACTGCAGCACACACGAAGTCTTCTTTGCACAGCCTAATTCCTTTCTTCTCACTCATCGACTGCCATCTCACGAGCCTCCCTCAATTCTAATTCTAGCAAAGTCAGTCAGAGTTATTTTTCGACTGGCGGTTTGCCGCCCATAGGGTTGTGAGACGTTGAGGGTCTCACATTATCTATACAATAGGCTCAAAGATGGCGGTAAGGTTGTCAGCCTTACGCGCCGGCCGCGCTTTACTCCCCAGGAAAATTATTTAATCAATTCCTGGTACTGTTAGAGGCTGAGTCGACCCCAGGGCCATAGTGCGGCTGGAAGGATTATGTCAATTTAAAAAAAAATCTAATGATCTCATCGGCACTTGAACCCGCGACCTTCCGGCTTCTAGCACAGTGCCTCAACCACGGCCTGTTACAGGGATAGCATTACTTTTTTTTGGCACTTGTTTACTGGCGGTTTGCCGCCAATCAGTTCGTGTTGGCACCAGGTCCCTTGAGACTCACGACCAGAATTTTTTTCCAACTGGACTCTTGCGGCAATAGTCCTTATGTAACATCCTCTCTAATGAGAAGATTGGTTTGTCTTCTACGAATATGCCTGGTTTTCGTCAAGCGTATATCTAATTCTAGATGGCCTGTAATCCTCGTTATATAGCTTCGGGTCGGTCCCAACAGAAAACACTTGTTTTCTGACAATTCTTTTATTTTTATAGAGGTATGTTTATCTCGCCGTTGCATAGAAACGGCAGCTCTTCTATTGTTGCTTGCATATTCGTTGACTCGGAAATGTGTTTACCGAGTCGTCTAGCAATAGACGTCTGCTGTTTTTTTTTTTCGCATAACCGGGATAGCTCAGTTGCTATAGCAAATAAGCTACAGGCTGGACGGCCGAGAAGTGGGGGTTCGATTTCCGGCAGGGGTAAGACATTCTCCATAAAGTCACGACCAGCTCTGGGGCCCACCCGGCCTCCTATACAATAAGTATGGAGGGCTGTTTGCAGGGCCATGAAGCTGACTACATCTAGTGTCGAGGTTAAGAGCGGTGGAGCTATACCTGTATTCCCCCATACGACTTCATGACGTGGCGCTTAATTAATTAAACCCAGGGATGACTTCGCCTTGTCGGTCGTTTTGCGACGAACCATTTTGAGGAACTGTATAAAATTCTGTCTGAGCTGCAGGTGAAGGTCCCGGCGTACTATACCGAAGTAATACTAAAATTATGATAACAAATTTCTGTTTTCAATTGAGATCAAGATGAAACGTGCGGACAGACATTATACGTTCATTCGATGCACTTCGACCGCAGAACACTTTATGAAACTAGAACTGCTTAGAAGAGTTCTACGAGGGAGAGTCAGTACATCTATCAAAAATGTAAGTAAAACAGCTGTAACGGACGTAATAGAGTTTCTACGTTCACTGCTAGATAGCAGCACAGTCTAGGCAGTAGACTCGCATGAGCGTGTTCAGATACTAGTTTTAGTAGTCGTATCTTCTGGGATAGCTATAACGCCATGTAGTCCGTTGAAAGTCAGTCGACGTTTCGGTGGAACATGTCGCCACCATCTACAGGCTCGACGAAAGAACTCTTCATAACGACTGCTGTGAGAATATGAAATCCCACGAAACCACGTACTTGCATAATGGCGTTACGAGTCCCTTGAAGTAAACTTTGTGGCCGTGAGGCGGCAGCACTGTTGACGTGAGTGTCTGCATGTGTGCAGCTGTAGCGAGTGGGTGGACGGGGTGCTTTGCCCGTCGCGTAACAACCATTCACATATTTAAAGCGTGTACTGCATTTGGCTTCATCTACAGAATGTCTTAACAATCGAAACCTCTCAAGAGCAAAAACGGTTCAAGTTGTCCGTGGGAGCCGGGATAGCGACTGGCTACGGGCTGGACGATCGAGGGGTCGGGGTTCGAGTGCCGTTAAGGTCAAGAATTTTACCTTGTCCACGTTGTCCAGACCGGTTCTGGGGCCCACCCATCCTCCTATCCAATGGGTACCGGGCCTATTTCTCTGCGGGTAAAGCGACCTGGGCGTGAAGCTGACCACTCGCCAACTAGTGCCGAGGTCAAGAAAACATAAATCCACTCTACCATACGCCTTCATGGCGTAGTGCTTAATTAGTTACGCGCAGGGACAACTTTACCTTACCTTTGCGCTTTGTCGGTAGGTACTTGGGTTATCAACGATGCTGAACCAGCTGCTAAGGCTATTTATCATCTAATCACTGAAGATGATATGCATGTTGAAACTGATAGAATGGGAAATGATGAAGTCTGGCTTAAACCGTGGTACAATTACAGCATTCGTACTGCAGGCCTGAGGTCAACATAAAACCCCATGATGGACAATTTATCGTTGGCAGTAGACACAAATACCTCCCGAATTTAATTTATTTGGTTGTCTTTTAGTAAATATACCACATTTTTGACCGGACAAGTTTACTGAAGCAGTATCGCTTCTGATTTGTATTCGAAAGATGTCCGGTTCGAATCTCGGCCAGGGTACCGACTATACTGAATGAGATCTTTCATGGTTTCCTTCAGTCCCTCCAGACAAATTCCAGGCTAGGACCTTAAAACAGGCCACGACCGCTTCCTCCCACGTCCTTCAAATCCAATATAGTCTCATGTTATTGATATTGTGGTTAAATAAACTACAAACCACATTTCTGCTATTTGAAACATCTGGAAGCACATGTCGGAAGCAGTACATAGTGTAGTTCTTTAGTTTCTGAAATAATTCACGACTTATAAGTTCTTTTTTTGCAGTACTGCGACAAAGTGGCGCTGGGCGGGTTTTCTCCGAGTATTTCGGTTTACCCTGCCAATCTTCATTCCACCAAATTCTCCATCATCATCGCCCGGGACAGGCTACAATAGGCCAATCAGTGGCCGCCGTGCGAGTGGACTCAGTTGGACTCCACCCCCCACTAAGCGAATAAAAAAAAACTAACTCGTCTGTACGCATATCTCAATTCCTACTGGCGTATGAATACCGCAAGTATGTTGACAACAGAATAGTGTTCCGTTCTGATAGTAACATAATGGTCAAGAAACAACAAAACAAACTCCGTGGCTTTTAGCCCGCAAGCGAACTATACCGACCGAGCGACCGCCGCTTGTCGGCCAAGTTTTGCGTTTAGAGGGTGTCGCGTGGTCAGCCCAACGGATTTCCACGGCCGTAACATAATGGTCCGCGGCACTAACTGCCGATAATGCACCTTCGTCCCCTAGCAGATGGGGTCTACAAGTAGATTCCATTGGGGGGGGGGGGTTTAACCTCTGAGTTCCGCTTCAGAAGTGAAGTATGGCAAGAAATAGCGGGACAGTGGTTGCAGTAACATTGTGGAGGGGGAGGATGACGCATAACTAAGGACCTGTTACGATACACAGACCCCAAGTCCTTATCTCGATTAGTAGACTCGACCATTCTGTTGAAAACTGCCAGGTCTAAATCATGGACAATCATAAGCATTCATACTGCACTGCCAAAAAGATGCGTTTAATCGGATTTATTGGATTTTTGGACACCGCCCATCGTCCGGTATTCATGAAACATTAGAGAACACAGTATTTCGGAAACTGGATCTGGTTCCGTCCTCAGGTGAAGGGGGAGACACCTACTCTGTTGAGTTCCTTAGAAAGAGCTAACCTCAATCCCTGGAAGTTAGTTCTTTCTAAGGGACCGAACAGAATAGGCGTCTTCCACTTCACCTGAGGAAGGAAACAGATCCAGTTTCCGAAAAGTTGTGTTCTATGATGTTTTTAGAATACCGGATGATGGACAGAGTCCAAAAAACAGTAATTCCGAGTCTTATACATCATCGTCAAAACCCTTTAGAATCTACAAGACGCGTTTAGCTCACTCTTGCACAGTATGGACCAATTTCATAGATTGGTTGATGACGTGGAACATGTTGTCTCGTCACATGACACTGATGGGGTCCCCGAGCCGAAGTCTGGCGTCTCAGTCACATAATAGTCGTAATATTGAATTAAGATCAATCTGAAATAATGTTAACGAGAAGCTTGGAGGGGAGGCAAGTCTCGCAGTTCCTATATTCTGACCCAAAATAATTGCAATTTCGTTGCGAAAACTGTCCGGCCATTGTAGTCTATGTCTCTCCTACCAACCCTCCCTTAAAAAATGAAGAATGGAAAGATGGAGAACTCGTTTTACAAACGCATCCTTTGCTACTGTACTGATATTCATTTATTGTGAACACAAATTTGTTGTTGCAAAGCTGATTACATTCGTCCTCCAGCATTAGTTCCTCTCATAATAGTTAACAGTTTGCAGTTTATATTTTATTTGCATAATATTGTGACGTGCGGTCTCAAAGCTGCAGCCTGCCCATCTACTGGGCGGAGTCTCGCGGGGCACGGTCCCGTGGTAACACGAACTGCATCATGACTGTTAACCGCGGATGACAAAACACAACTCTTCAAGGATGTGATTCCTATCCCAGCCACCTCGCAGGAAATAAGAAAGGAGGCCAGTTCAGTTGGGACCGTCAGTCGCAATGTGACTTCGGAAAAAGAATCTCTGGTCGTGGGCCTCAAGGGCCTCGCGCCAAGACGAACTGATTGGCGGTAAACCGCCAGTCGTAAAGTAACTTTGAACGAAGCAGAGCTACGCAGAGAGGGATGCGTTACCCAGAAGAAGCAGAGTGGGTGATTGTGATAGTGACGTCAAATAAATCCAGTCATCAGATCCACAATTATTAGTCACGTTACCTCGGACACACGTGACAATATACTAGAGTCTATAAAGGGATGGTCATGTCTGTCAGGGGCCAAATTTACACCTGTAGAGACCCCAGGACAATCAAAATGCGGCGATCCCTGTCAGTAACAACACATTTAGGTTATGACAGTTGATGATGTTATTGTGAAAGCTATCTTTGTAACAATCCGATGAGGTCAGTCGATTTTTCAATTGATCTAATTCTTCCAGCCGCACTGTGACCCTGGGGTCGACTCAAGCCTCTAACAGAAATGAGTACCAGGAATTTTCCTGGGGGTAAAGGTCGGCCGGCGCGTAAGGCTGACCTCACCGATTTTCTAGAAAAGGTGGGACCCTCAACATCTCACAACCCTATGGGCCTCCATGGCCTGTTACAGGGATAACTTTTATCTTTTATACATACTCTTACATATGTAGTGTTCTTTTTTTTATCGGCGAGAACGCATACCGGAAAACAACTGACGCCTACCGTCAACATTATCAGGCGCAAGTCTCACATGTGCCGACGTTTTGTATGTTTTGACCTTTAGGGTAAAACAGTGCATGAGAGTAAAGGCTGCCATGTTTTTAGAAAAAAGCTCTGTGTGTGTGTATATATATTACAATTAGGGTGTTGCAAATATAGGTCTAAAAATCGGGCATATCGTAAGCAAGTAACACGAACCAATCGTGTACGTATTTCTGCTGGTGTGTTTATGAGGTGTCATGATCACTGAGCATTGTAGCTGTTGGTGCAGAAAATGAAGTGTTCTTCGAAACACTAGCGTATGATACCCCAGACGTGACAGAATTTGCTGCCGCAGCACCTGCTGTCAGGCACACAATACTGGGCGTGTTCTGAAAGCTGCTAATTGATGGATATCCTGGCAGCTTAAAATGCCTGACCCTCTCTTCCTTACTAAACTTAATGAAGAGCAGCGACGGCCCGGATTCAAGCCCGGGTCTGGTCATGTGGGATTTGTGGTGGAGAAAATGGCACTGGGACAGGTTTTCTCCGAGTACTTCGGTTTCCCCTGCCAGTCTTCATCCCAACATTGCTCGACAGTCATCATCATCGTGTCATCTGGGGCTGGTACAATAGGCCAGTAGTGGACTCAGTCTCGCCCCACTGAGAATAATAAAACAAAATAATAATGTAAAGAAGAAGACAAATTCAGAATATAAACATATATTAAGGGCTTTCTTGAAGCTCAGGTCTACAAGTCCTGAAGTTGCTGATGTAATTACGTAATCCTCTACCACTTTTTTGGAGGTGGTGTTCGATATAATACCCCCCCCCCCCCGNCCGGGACTTTAACACGTTTCAAATTTTTGTTGTTTTCTATAGATAGACTCAGTGACTGACGGATTATACTGTCACGTGTAAAATGGTATGCGTGACGAAATAACGGGTTAAAGTTCGGATGACTGGATTTACTAGCACTTTGGTTACAACCTTTCTTCATTAGTCTATACAGCGCTATCGCTATTTTATACAATTTACAGTTTACCGTTGCAAACGAATTAGGATTCGTTGTTTCCACTAGTTGTCTCCTAGCAACGGATCTCAACACAGAAACTGTCCCTTCAAATCACCATAAAGTCTTCTTGTCTTCAATCACTTTGTACTCCTCTGTCCCACTCTGTAATCAACTGATCTTCACAATTCACTAAGGACAAGCTCCGTTCTCGTCTTTGTGCTCTCAACTGCCTTGTAGCTTCTTGTACTTCTTCCTCCAGCTTACGACTGACTGCAAAAGTCAAGTCAAGTCACATTGCGACTGATGGTCAGTCAGTCAGTAAGTCTTGGTGTCGAGCCCCAGATATTTATTGCTGTTTGACAGTTACAGTCTTGTTTTCGTGGGGCGCCCTCTCTGACGAGAGGATGGGTCTGTATTTTGTATATGCTGCTGGCCTTTGTCCCGTATAAACCTTAGGCGCGGACATACAGAAAAAAATTCACGTGATTCCTAGCCAGCGACTTCATTGGTGCGCTGGCTATTGCCTAGCAATCAGCAGTAAACATTCGTTCACTGAGATACAGCCTCTATTGTTGCGAATTTCAACGTATTTACTGAGTCGTTACCTAGCAATGATCATATATTGCGAAGCGCTTAATTGAGAAGGTGTTTATCGCGGCGTTGCCTAGCTGTGCAGTTTAAAATACGTTCCGTGGATTCAAATATTATAGAATGTAAGAAGATTAATAATTAGTAAACACAATACACTTTAAAAACATATTGTAACTCTGGAAACTTCAAGATGCAGAAGTTCAATACACGTTTGACTATAATTCAGAACTGAAGGTTGCCTGCAGTACATTCAAAACTTTTGTATTTAATGAGGAACTTCGCACTTAAGAGGCGGATGGGAAGACTTAAAAATAAATAATTACATTTTTATACTGGGACAGGAGCCGGGATAACGCAGTCGGTATAGCGACTGACTACGGGCTGGACGGCCGAGAGGTCGGAGTTCGAGTCCCGATAGGGTCAAGAATTTTCACTTCTCCCCTTCGTCCAGACCGGCTCTGGGGTTCAACCAATCTCCTACCCAATTGCTACAGGTGGCTCTTTCCTCGGGGGTAAAGTGGCCGGGGCGTGAAGCTGACCACTCACCTGCAGCTAGTGCCGAGGTCAAGAAAATGTGGATCTATACATCCACTCCCCCATACGCCTTCATGGCGTAGCGCCTAATTAGTTAAGCATAGGTACAACTTTACCTTTACTTTACATTTTACACACCGGGGTAGCGTAGTCGGTATAGCGAATGGTTACAGGCTGGGGTCGGAGTTCAAGTCCCGGTAGGGTCAAGAATTGTCTTTTCTCCACATCATCCAGCCCAGTTCTGGTGCCCAACCAGCCTCCTGTCCCAGGGACTTGTTCTCCAAGGTAAAGCTGCCGGGACGTGAAGCTAGCTTTAATTAGTGCCCAGGTCAAGAATAAGTGGATCTATACATCCACTCTCCCATACGGCTTCATGGTATGGTGCTTATTTATATATGCACAGGGGCCGCGCCATAGCTCAAGCGGTTAGTCTTTGGTTTCCCACCGCGGCGGCCCGGGTTCGATCCCGGGTCTGGTCAAGTGGGATTTGTGGTGGACAAAGTGGCGCTGGGGCGGGTTTCCTCCGAGTACTTCGGTTTCCCCTACCATTCTTCATTCCACTAAATTCTCCATCAACATAATCACCCGGGGCAGGTACAATAGACCAATCAGTGGCCGCCGTTCCGAGTGGACCCAGTTGGACTCCACACCCCACTAAGCGAATTAAAAAAAAAGTTATATAAGCACAAAGACTTCACCTTTATCATATATAATTATTATACGCAGGGAAGTGTCTGTCATGATGTGCGTCGGTAGTTTGTGTCGTTTCCGCGAAATTAATGGGAGTTAATAATGTTGACTCGCCGGTCACGGTAGCCGAGCGGTCTAAGGCATGTACTGTCTTTGCTCGCTTGTAAACCGGAATCGTGCGTTCGAATCCCACTGAGGGCATTTATGTTTAGTTTGTGTGTGTGCGTTTTCCTGTGTTTGTGTACAGGTAGAGGCATTGCGACGAGCTGATCACCCGCCCAAGGAGTCCTACCGAATGTGTAAGATCTAGAAAAACCGAAGTGAACGGAGAAGTTCATGGAGGTAGGCCCCCTGGGGCTGTAGTGCCAAAAAAAGTTGACTCAAACCAAAAGATGGCATTAAAGATAGCTATTTCAGTCGTTATGGTTCGTTAATTGTCCGATAATGAAGTATCACCTCTCCTAATGTTTCAATAAACCATGATACACACACTGTGCCTTCTCTTGAGGAGCAGCCATTTTGTACGGGGTTCATTTACCAGTACCTCATTCATCAACAGGGTACCTGAAATACACAAATGTCATGTGATAAAAACTTTGATAACCACGAAGTATATACAGCAAATCTGATGAAGATATCGCATCAGTTGCCTTTGTAATAAATTTTTGAAATTGTAAAGAGACTTTATGGACACCCTGTATTATCCATTTGCCGACAACATCTGTTAGTCCGACATTGCAAACAAAATTATATAAAAATACTAACAATGAAACCTAATGACGCAAGAAATTTTAAAACACAGCAAATGATTGTGAGAATTCAGTGATTAAATCTTGAAGAAGCGGAAACGAAGCTTCCCAATTTGGGCAAATCCCCTCATTTGCTTCTATCCTCTCTGAGAAATACTAACGGATTCTAAATATAGGTGGCTTGATGCGTGCAAATATGTCAACTAAGAATTAAGGGTTCTTGAAAATAAAATTTGATGACATACAGACGTGATTTCGATTCCCCATGAGGTCACTGGATTTTTTTTTTTTTTTCAAATTCACCTAATCCTTCCAGCCGCAATATGGCCCTGGGGTCGACTCAGTCTCTAATAAAAATTAGTATCAGGAATCTTCCTGGGAGTTAAAGGGCGGGCGGCCGGCGCGTAAGGCCGACAACCTCACCCCCATGTATGAAGCGATTTTCTACTAAATGTGGGAGCCCCGACGTCTCAAACCTATACTGCTCCATGAACTGTTACAGGGATGGTTTTACCTTTATACTTTCAGTAGAAGTTATTAAAGACACGTATTTCCATAAAAGTGCCTTCGAATGTTGTGTGTGTGTGTGTGTGTGTGTGTCTGCCTATATCTAGGGACTGGTAGTCATAAAGCTCCTTTTAAATTTTTCAGTACAGCATTTTGAAACCTCTTTCTTTTTCGGGGTATACAAGCCAGAGGTGGGGCCGTAGGAATCCGTATAACACTGAAAATTAAGAACTATTTCGTAACGCGGCAGAAGCGCCTCCATATAGTGCGGAGAATAAGAATATATGAGTGAGCTGAGTATGGAAACGGGTCAGCTGAACAGAGAGTAGTTTCGCTGGGTTAGTGGTAATCGACAGAACCCCGAATGTTTCACTGGTTAGTGAAAGAGATGCTTGCCGGCATTTAATAATTTCCTGGTGTCTTCTCGCATTTCCCCACATTCAGACCTTCTTCATAAAGATGAGCGTGATCTGTAATAGCTACAGTTTTTGTTCATTGCCACGGCAAAGCTGTGTGACATTTACCAACAAAAGAATGCAGGCTATTACGTGGCTGACAGTTCTAGGGTGTCACCGAGTGTCTAAACGTGAAGCCTACGCCATGATAGTGGCTTAATACGGCCTCGATATGTTTTTATATAAAAGTCTTGGTCTGCTGGAACTAATGGTGAGGTACGAAGTATGTGCCATTAAGAATATCCTCGGTCTATTTCACGGTGTTCTTTAAGATCGGAATGACACTTCTGAAACTTATTAAAAGCTTCTGCTCACAGTGGAGACAGCTTACGTCAGGAGGGATGAACCACTGGCACGGAGTGGGATTTTAGCTGGCACCGGTTGGTACACCTTTCGTCTACTTGTTAACTCAGCAATTATACATATATAACAAGAAGTTCTGGGAAGAAATAATCGCATACTTTCCTTTGATACTAAACGGACTTCATATAAAACGACGCATCCAACAGTTTTTCTACTGTTTGGTATTCGTTTCCGCGGTAGCGTTTATTTACCGAGCCGTTGCGTAGCAACGATAGAGGAATGCGCATACAGACACACAGACTAATGGGAGGGATTCATGAAGTACGCCATTGAGACGGGCTCGGGTGCCGTGATATGCATACCAAGTTTCTTAAAGATTGGTTCAGGTATTCAAAAGTTGATAAGGTGGGGGATACACAGACACAAAGACAGCATGGTCATCAAAATAAGGAAAGTAGGCCAGAAAGGCCCATGTGTCCAGCAGGATGGTGTAGCAGTTACACTCTAGACCTGTGATCGGTCATGCTCGGATGGAATGTTGACCGGGACACGCGCTGTCCTCACTAAAGATTTTCGTCCTTTTCCTCAGTCCGCCCAGGCAAATTCCTGGATTATACCTTTATTGGACCGAGACTGCTTCCTTCCAAATCCTCTCCAATTCACCAATCCTACCATTGGACGCTATATAGTATAGATATGGACTGCTTTAGCCGGGATATTTCAATCGATGTAACTTGGCAACCGAGAAACTAGGGTTCGATTCTCGGCAATGCAAGAGATACTTCTCTTCTTCAATGTCCAGACCGGTGTTTCGGCCCACCAAGCTTCTTTCCTGGTGCGTACTGAGCGACCGCAGCGTGAAGCTGACCACTCATCTTCATCTACTGCGGAAGTTAATGTATATAGCTACACCTCCACTCCCCCATACAGCTTCATGGCATAGTGCTTAACTAAGCACAGGGATAATTTTACCTTTTACATTCACCTTAATCAAGCCATGAAATTTTATGTCATGTTGCTTTGTCTCCATACGACATAATGAAGAGATTTTAGTCCTTTGATATTCAAGGCGGTGGCAGTTTCACTTGTGGTCTTCTGGGTTATAGTGCCGTGTTGTTACCAATGTTTCAGAGGAAATTGATACCTCCATCTTCAATGTATAAAATGGAATCAGCAGGATGTTTGTCCATACTTTGGTAACCATCTTAATCCATAAGACTACAGTTTCAACGGAAAAGTGTAGTCACCCCAATAGTGTAGTTGATTCAGACACTATGCTACAAGCTGGTAGGTCGCGGGTTCGAACCCCGATGAGGTGATGTTTTCAATTTAGCGACTTCTCCCATCCGCATTATGGCCCTGGGCTCGACTCAGTCTCTAACAGAAATGAGTACCAGGAATCTTCCTGCGGGTAAAGAGCGGCTGGCGCGTAAGGCTGACAACCTCACAGCCATCTATGGGCCGATATTCTGGAAAATGTGGAAGCCTCGACCTCTCACAATCTTACGGGCCTCCATGGCCTGTTAGAGGGGTAGCTTCACTTTAATTTATAGTAATCCCAATAACGCTGACCACAAGACGACATGACATGTGAAAAACTACGTAAGAAGTGTAAGTGTATTCTCTGAAGTACAGGAATAAGGTTGTAACACTTGATCTTGGGTATTTATAAGATTTAAGCGCTGTCACTGGTGGACAGCATATTGGCAGGCAGGAGCTTCCGGTGTGTTGACCACGAAACCCAAGGATCTCTTCACGCCCTAGCAGGTTGACTGAAAGAATAACTCCCTACTCCATTGTTTCTCAAACTTCGGGCCGCGGCATACTGAACCCTCGTTTTATAAAGAAACGATTTACCGGGCCGAGGTCTCACAAAGGTTGAGAACTATTGCCCTACTCTTAGACTCAGGAGGCACCAGATCGTGTAAGGTGAAAATGTAAAGTTGTCCTTGGGCTTAATTGAGTACAACGCCATGAAAACATATCGCAGAGTGGAGGTATAGCTTCCCCATTCTTGACCTCGGCACTAGATGAAGATGAGTGGTCAGCTTCACGCCCTGACCGCTTTACCCCTGAGATAGAACCCCCAGTAGTCACTGGATAGCAGGCTGGATGGGCCCCAAAGCTTGCCTGAACACTGTGGAGAAAAATCTCTTGCCCCTGTCGGGAATCGAACCCCGGTCGTCCAGTCCATCGCTATACCAACTGAGCTAACCCGGCTCACCAGATCACATATGTCCGAAATAATGCTTCCAGTGGTGACTCAACAATTCGTGGTTTCACTCAGGCTCTTCATACAACCACAGACGTGATAGACATAACTTTTAAATTGACCGCGGTGACCAGTGTCGTGAAATTTGATTTGAACTGAAGTAAAACAGAGGTTACCGGCTGATACAGACAAAAATGAAGCGCATCAGGCAATCAACCAAACCTTCATCCAGGTCAGACGAACAGGTCACACTGAAGAAGCGGCATCATGAAAGTCGTGACACTTCTCAGAACTGCAACTCTGACGAAAGTCGCATGAAAACCCGCTGTTTGTGTCTGCCTGCCATGTGAGGTGAACGGAAATAAGGAAACTACACTAATAACAAACGACTTAACTGTAATTTCCATCACACAGACTACTCGGAAACTACTAGGGAACTCTTCATCAACTTTCGACTGTGTTATTTTAAACTAATGGCTGTATTTCTGCGGGTTTCACGGCTTACTGCTAATTATCTTGCGAGACACGTTTTTATTTTCCTCGTTTCCTTCTTTATTTGCTCTTGTTTACCTCTTTCCTTCCTTCCTGTCTTCTTTCATTACTTCTTCATTTCTTTCTTTAATTATCCTGTTCCCTGGCTCTTCATTCTTCCTTAATTCTTTCTGTCTTTCCTTCTTCCTTTCTTGCCTCACATCTTTCTTTCCGTAATTATTCTGTCCTCTGCTTCTTCTTTCTGCCTTACTGTTATCTTTCCTTGCTTCATTCTTTCCTTAATTATTCTGTTCCCTGGTACTTCTTTTTTCATTTCTTTGCTTCTTCGTTTCTTTCCTCAGTTCTTCCTCCACCCTTCCCTGGGTCCCACCGTGACCGTGTACTGAAAAGAGTGGCTGTCACCACGGGATCTGCATACGTACGTCCACACAGCTGGGGGGACAGTCTTGTCCCTGTCCAACACGCAATGTCAGCCCCAGTGTGCGCTGCTCTCCTGTGCGAATATGATGTAGCCCTCTGACTTCCATCTCTCTCTCCTCCTAGTCAGGGCTGCAAATGGACGCCATCTACTTCATTCAAGAGCGTCTCTTTTTAGCAAAGCAAGTTCAGTGCCTTAAGACGCCCTAACTGTCCTTCCCAACCATACATACAGGAACGAATTCTCCGAGCCACAGTCCTTAATAATATGCGTCTGTCATTCCTTAGGAGTTTTCCGCTTATCAGGAGCGCCTGCCTAGTTCTTGAAAGTCATTTTCCGGCTCCCCCTCCCCTCGCCCGCTGTAGTTCGTGATAATTACTTTTAATTACAGCCCTTCCTTTCTGCTCCTTGCCGAGAACGGTGTCTCCAAATCAATTGACTCGATCATTTTGTAAAGATGAACGTAATAGTTGTCCTGTTCATGCGTGCTACATGCTCCTGATCATTATGCAACTCTGTAAGTCTCTCACAGCTTTCTTCCCGTTACGGAATACGGCTATTCTGAAGGGCATGTAGCATTCACCTGTACACATGAAGCAATACAGACATATTGCGCCTACGTTGCATCGAGGATGCATACTAGGAAGACCTAAGCATAAATGTGAGAATATTGTAACGCGGGTGGACACAGCGTTGTTAGGTAACTTACCGCTAAATACCTCGCGACTGAAAACACGCAAGGCAACAGTGGGATGCGGCGTTTTCTATAAGGTCGGTGCCATGACCGTTGCTATGCGATCGCTCGGTAAACACTTTCCAACAATATAGGCTGTTTTCTGTGCGTGGTCGGTGCGGAGGATGTTACATAAGGACTATTACCGCATGATTTCAGTTGGAAAAAAAACTCTGGTCGTGGGACTCAAGGGGCCTGACGCCAAGACGAACTGATTGGCGGTAAACCGCCAGTCGTAAAGTAACTCTGACTCTGGGCCGCGCCACAGCTCAAGCGGTTAGTCGCTGGCTTCCCACCGCGGCGGCCCGGGTTCGATCCCGGGTCTGGTCAAGTGGGATTTTTGGTGGACAAAGTGGCGCTGGGGCAGGTTTTCTCCGAGTACTTCGGTTTTCCCTGCCAATATTCATTCCACCAATTGCTCCACAATCACCCTCACCTATCATCTGGGGCTGGTAAATAGGCCAGAAGTGGCCGCAGTACAAGGGACTTAGTCCCACCCCACTAGCAATAAAAATACTCTGACTGAACATATTTCAGAACCCGTGTGGAGGCGGGGTCGAATACCTCCACCGTGACCCTGCTAGTCGTAGGAGGCGACGAAAAGGGAAGTCTCAAATCTGAGACAGGTAAAATAAGGTTGCGGGTCCCAAGGGACTCGGACCCGAGAAAGACCACGCTGGCAAGGCCAGCAGCATATGCAAAAGACAGAGCCGTCCTTTCGTCAGAGAGGGCGCCCCACAAAAATGAGACCGTAACTGTCAAACAATAATAATTAATATATGGTCATGAGCTCCATATGAGGCTCGGAACCAAGACTTACTGACTGGCTCACCGTCAGTCGCAATGTGACTTTGACTTTGACAGATTTCAGTATTTGAGAGAGTTTGAGTGTGTTTGAGTAACAGTAAGAGTGACAGCAACGGGAAGTTCGTAGAAGACCTGTGAAGATTTAAAGTGTGATTTGAAGACCTTAATTATTTGCAATATCTGGAGGGATCTGTTGAGATATGTTACCGGGAGAGGACTGGTGTGTGCGTGCAACACTGAATTATGTGGTGTATGTAAATCACCGATAGCGCTGTATTTAAGTGTAATTAAGAGAGAGTGTTAAGAAAGCTGTTAATAAATCCAATCATCCGAACTAGAACCCATCATTTCGTCACGTGTACCCCTCTACACGTGACATGTCAGAAGTTGGCGTATCAGAGCGTATTGGATTCTTCAGCAGTGGTTACACAGTAAATACAGGACAATTTGGTGTCACCAGTCATGCAGCCATAAACTCGTGACAGTAAAATTGACCTTAAAGAAATAGGATGGGATGGTGTGAACTGGATTCATCTGTCTCAGGATATGGACCAGTGCCACGCTGTTATGAACACAATAATGAACCTTAGCGTTGCATAAAATGCGGAGAAATTGCTTAATTGCCTGAAGAAGTATTAGCTTCACAAGGATTCTGTTACGTGGTTTTCGTGTATGTTTTGGACTTGGCCAACTGAAGAAGGAAATAGGAACGCAGCTGTGGCTTTATGTCCTAGTATGAGGCACATGGAATGTATTAGCAAGCCGGCATCCTTGAAATGGCTTCCCCCGCACCTGTCGTCTCAGCACTGCACGCTCGGAAAGAACGCAGATTATGTCAGGTCATGTCAGCATTTTTCTACCTGAAACGCCCCGCGTGTATCTGAGAACTGGTTACTGTTCTTCTATTTATAATTCAGGCAATGGTTAATATATGGACTGGCAGTGATTGAAAAGGAAACGGGCGTGGCTTAAATTACAGAGATTGAAACCGTTAGTGGGAATTCAATATTTCATAAATTAACTCTGGAGCTGTCGTTTCCGAGAAAGCTTAATCTGCTTCGTATAAAAAAAATAATAAGAATTTAAAAATCTCCTCATA
Source organism: Cryptotermes secundus (assembly GCF_002891405.2). NCBI lineage: Eukaryota > Metazoa > Arthropoda > Insecta > Blattodea > Kalotermitidae > Cryptotermes > Cryptotermes secundus. Next base: position 2,545,309 of record NW_019727789.1, on the reverse strand, counting down.
TAAATCAACAAATATCTATAGTAATAGTGAACAGCTAATCAATAAATTCCGGGATTTTAATAAACCTGTAGTTTCGACAATATCAAAATATATTAGAGAGATAGGATGGGATGGTATGAATTGGATTGATCTGGCTCAGGATAGGGACCAGTGGGGGGCTCTTGTGAACACGGTAATGAACCTTTGGGTTCCATAAAATGCTGGGAAGTTCTTGAGTAGCTGCATAATTGGCGGCTTCTCAAGAAGGGTTCAGCTCCATGAGTGAGTGAGTCGGTTCATTATCATATTCTCAAAATCCTGCCACTGGTCACAGTCCAGAGCCAAATGAATCCGGTCTGCATCGGCTCACTGTTTCTTTAAGATCCAGTTTAATATTATTCTCCCATCTACGCCATGTTTCCCCTTCCCAATACACAAACATCCTCGTATGTATATCCTAAGAACTGAATTAAAAAGCCAAAACCATGTGTAAGTCATAAGCCAGGTCGTGCCAATATGTCTATTTTATTGAATAAATTACGTTAGGTCTCAATATAAGTAGACCTGTGCATACAGGAAAAGTATGGAATTCTTACGAATTAGACGTTAAATTAATATATTAAGAAGGTTAATGAGAAACTTGACACCGCTGTTAGCCATAAACAACTCAGTATGGTATGGCTTGTGCTGTGCTTGGTAATGTCCTATCTTGTGATGATGCTAGTGTTCAGAGATAGGGACTAGCTCTATCGACTGGGCCCAACTGAGGTGATTCTACTTGAAGACGGAGACAGAATCCAGTCTCCGAAACGCTATGTGTTTTAAAGAAAAACAGGATAATGGATAATGTCCAGAAACGCAATAGCTGCAGTACATTCATATTATGAATTGCTTTGTGCGGATGTAAAATGTCTGTTTACTCTCAAGCAAGTCCCTACGAAATTATTCGCATGAATTAAGTGGGACTGCAACAGCAGCATCCTGAGTCATGCAATTAATTCAGTATTGTCAGGGTATATGAATCGAACTGGTTATGGCGACTCGAGCTCATAACTTGGGACATAAGAACCAAAAATAAGTAGAGAGTTTTGGTGGGGAGCTGACTGAATCCGAGACGTGAAGGGAACGTGGCCGTGTCCCAAAACAATCCAAAATGTGGTGGCCCCTATCAGTGACAGTTCTGTTGTTCTTATTTCTTATAAGATAGAAGTAAAGGTGTCCCAATGCTTAAGTAATTAAGCATTACGCCATGAAGGTGTATGGAGGAGTGGATGTATAGATCAATATTTTCTTGACCTCGGCACTAGTTGGGAGTAGTCAGCTTCACGCCCCAGCCGCTTTACCTCAGGGAAAGAACCCCCTGGTACCCATTGGATACGAGGTTGGGTGGACCCCAGAGCCGGTCTGGACGACGTGGGGAAGAAAAAATTCTAGACCCTACCGGGACCCGAACTCGGACCTCAGCCTTCCAGCCCCGCAGCCAGACGCTATACCGACTACTCTACGCCGGCTCCTTCTTATTTCCTATAATAACTAAAAACATAAACCAACTTTTTGCGACTTTAGAGAAGCAAATATCTCAATAAAATCCATGTATTCTATCTCCGTTTTTTGGAGATCCGATCGCCTCCCCTCAGATTCTGCCCTGCAGAGGAAAGTAATAGTATAGTGCATAATAGGTCTTCATGTATGACAGTAGTGTGAGTGGGGTGAGGCTCAGTGCTTTGGCACTGCTACCCCATACGTACGCATTGTCCCAGTTCCTGGCGATAAGCGTATAGATGCATGCTTGTCAGACATTGCCGGAACGATAACTGATAGTAGAAACCGGAAGTACTCGGAGAAATTTGCCTCAGTGTCACTTCCGCCATGAATGGTACATCGCCTGTCCGGGGCTTGAATCCGAACATTGGCAACGAGGATATAAGCAAACTGATTAGTGGTAAATCCTGATTGGAATTTGGGTCCCGTGTCGGGCTTATCGACATATTTTCGTTAAGATTTCAGTTGTAGTGAAATTACATACATATTCCAGAACTTCAGCCCCTTAAAGCAGTGTAACTATCACCCTTAATATTAAAAAGAGATACCGACTCTCGCCTGTGGCTAGCGACATCCACCGAACTAGGCGACTCAACCAGCACAACTTCTCACACGCCCTAGTGACCCATTTTACAGCGCTACGGGGCTTCCATTATGGTCGAGTTTCCCAAATTCTGCCTTCGTGTCCCTTCTTGTGGACTGATTAGCTCAGGAAGTGTTTTGAAGGTGGAACTGAGACCAGGCGAATGACCAAATGATCGGACGCTTAACCAACTAACCGACCAACTCCATGGAACTGAGCCCTTCTTGACAAGCTGCCAGTAGTGCAGCTACTCAGGAATTTCCCAACGTCCTATGCAACCCGAAGGTTCGTTACCGTGTTCCACTGGTTCCTATTCTGAGCCAGATCATTCCAGTCCATACCACCCAATCCTACATCACTCCATTTTTATCATCCCACCTACATCTACGTCTTCTTAGGGGTCTCTTTCCCACTGGCTTTCCCACCAATATCCTATATGCCTTCTTCTTCTTCTTCTTCTTCTTCTTCTCCCCATTCGTGCTGTATGCCCTGTCCATCTTATTCTCCTTGACTTGATCATTCTAATTATACTTGGAGAAGAGTACAAATTAGGCGCTCCTCATTATGCAGTTTTCTCCAACCTCCTGTCACTTCATCCCTCTTCATTCCAAACAGTCTCCTCAACACCCTTAGTTTGTGTTCCTCTCTTAAAGTCAGAGAACAAGCTTCACACCCATACAGAACCACAGGCAAAATTATAATTTTATATATTTTAATTTTTATGTTTCTAGACAGCAGACAAGAAATCAAAAGATTATGGACTGAACGGTAGCAAGCATTACCAATCTCCTCTTAATTTCCTCGTGAATCAAATATTGATTTGTTACTGTCGTTCCCAAATATCCAACTGATTTGAATATATAGACAGTCAGTAGGACTTCTTGGACGGGGGATTAGCCCGTAGCAAGGTCGCTAGCTGCACAGGACAACATAAACACAGAATAAACGCACACAGACATCCATACCTTCAATGGGATTCGAACTCACGATCCCAGTGTTCGAGCGGGCCATAGACCACGCGGCCACTGTGGTCCGCAACTAGACAACTAACCAACCCAAATAACTACAAAGTGACCCTCTGAGCAAGAGGAAACCCGGAAAAACCAATCACTCAACCAAGTAACGATCTACATTCTTAAGGCTTTTGACGGTGAAGTACATACTCTACATTGCTGGGTTTTTGGACTTTGTCCATCGTCCGGTATTGTAAAGAACACGACGTTTCGGAAGTTTAGAATATCGGACAACGTACAAAGCCCACAAATTCAGTAATATCAAATAACCATTTAACCTATCAATAAACCAGTCGATTCAACCAAGTATCAGATTAATCAAGAGTTTTCGAAGCAGAGAAACGACTGTCGACAGTTTAATGCATTCCTTTCTAGCGGTTTGCTTATATTCGTCTTCTGGCAATGTGGTCTGTCATATAAAGCGTTGCTATTGGTCTCTAGTCAAGGTGAGTGATTCAGACAACCTCTGGGAACTGCAGTTAACTAATTATACAGTCTTTCTAACGACAACTGGCAGCTTACTGTCGCCGACGTCTCCGCTCTACTTTGTATTAATGCAGTTTTAATGACATACCGAGTGCGTTTTTACAACACGTCATTGCTTGCATGCCTGTAACATCTGTCATACGTGATTCTAGGGAAACAGATGTTCTGAATCTTAATCCATAGTTAATATCTGTGTATAAAAGGTAAACAATTAAAGTTGTCCCTGTGCGTAATTAATTAAGCACCAAGCCATGGAGACGGATGTGGGGGTGGAGATATAGCTCCACCACTCTTGACCTCGGTACTAGATGGAGGTGAGTTGTCAGCTTCACGCCCGTGCCGCTTTACCTCCGGGGAAGAAAGCCCTCGGTACCCATTGGATACGAGGCTGGGTTGGTCTGGACACTGTGCCGGGAATCGAACCCGTAGCCCGTCACTATGCCGACTGAGCTATCCTGTGAGACGTAAAACTGGTGTAATGAGTACTTGATGCAATGTCGCTGATTTCGAGCTTCAGTGAGTGCGGATGTTGGTTCCGCCGGCAGAGG
>NW_019727789.1:2424168-2541119 GCF_002891405.2 Cryptotermes secundus | reverse complement strand
GGCCGTCCCCCCTCCCCCCCCCCCGAGCCTGAAGCCGGCATTCCTCGTCTTTACAGCCCGTTCTGTCCTGTAACTAGCTGCATGATGAGCGGGTATTCACGAAGGCTGTCTCCTTCGTTGAAATGCCACATGACCTGTACCAGGAACGTTTGGGGGCGGAGGTTGACGTGAAGTTATTCATGAATAGGCATTGGCATGAAGATAAAGCCCCAATAATTCAAACCCCGAGGAACACGCAGTAGTGTAGTTGGTCCAGACACTATGCTAGAAGTCGGAAGGTCGCGGGTTCGAGTCCCGATGAGGTGGATCTTTTTCAATTTACCTAATCCTTTCAGCCGCACTATGGCCCTGGGGTCGACTTAGCCTCTAACAGAAATGAGTACCAGGAATCTTCCTGGTGGGGGTAAAGGGCGGCCGGCCAGTGCGTAAGGCTGTCAATCTTACCGCCATCTGTGAGCCGACTATCTACAAAATGTGGGAACCTCAATGTCTCACAACCCTATGGGCCTTCATGGCCTGTTACAGGGATAGATATACCGTTTTACCCTTTTAATTCAAAACCCGAACTCCATGGGGTAGAGTCTTATGAAGCTATCAATAGCTCAGGTGGTCAAGCAATTGCCCTTATTCATTATCACTTTTACATTAGTCTTTATCCTGAGCCAGATGAATGCAGTCGTCATCACAGCCTACGTATTTATTTAATGTAAATTTATCCTGGGGATGAATTAATTAAGCATCACTCCATTAAGAGGGGAGGGGGAGTACGGGTATAGATCCACCATTTTAGACCTCGGTACTAGATGGAGGTGAGTGGTCAGCTTCATGCCTCTGCCGCTTTAACCCCGGGGAAGTAGCCGTTGGTATCTGTTGAATAGGAGGCTGGGCGGGCACCAGAGCTGATCTGGACGCTGTGAACAGAAGAAAAGCCGGAAATCGAACCCCGACCGTCCAGCCAATAGCTATACCGACTGAGCTATCCTGGCGCCCTATTTCATACATGTTATCAAGAGAGTACTAGTTGCGCTGTGTAATTAGAGAGGGAAGGTATTCTTGTATGATGCCACATTAAAATTATTTTTGATTTTACGTGATTGCAACACATTTTCAGATAACATTTTCTCACGACAAAACTAGGTCGACAGGGGTCACACATTTTCCAAGCATGAGTACAGGACTCGAAGCACAGTGAAAGGAATGACTGCATGGCACGAGCTTTCAGTCTCCTTGTATGGGTTGCATCTTGCAAAAGCCTCTTCTGGGCTTGAGGACCTGAAGGTCACCGCCGATGTGTATGCAGCAGGTTTGCAGATTGATCGTAAAAGAACGCAGAGTACAGCTTGTTTCTTAAAAGACATTCGATTAACTGCAGTGTTTGAATCTCTCTAGTTGAAAGCTAGACTATATTTCGAAAAATCTTCCCCTTCGCTTTGCAAGTCTGAAGTCATTTGGAGCTTGTCTGAAAAACTTCAGGAGTACGTGGACCATTAGCCTCAGATTTTGAATATATTTATGGGTTTATCGAATGATGCGTTGTCGATTGATTGATTTATAATATATCGAATGATGGGAAGAGCGTGGAAAAATCAGTGGTAACCTATTTTATTTCACTATCCCAATATTTGCTTCGGGGGACTGAGGGAAACTAAGGAATAACAGGATTTCAGTCAATAGGCCCTATTGCGACTCTCCAAATCCACATTCGAACCTGGGGACTACCGAATACAATGAAAGAATGCCATTCACTATACCACGATGTTTGCATTTTGAAAAACAAACTAATCTTACCCACTGGAAAGTCCCGAGTTCGATACCGGCCCAGAGAAAGGTATGAACATAACTGAGTTCTGGGATGTGACGCCGTTTATTTCGATAGAATAGAAACACGACCCTTCGAAACGACGGCAAACTACTACCACACTACACGGCGTCATAACCGAGAACACAGTTATATCCACAAGGAGTATCCTGACGAAGCATTGTTGTAATTCCTCTGAAATGTTAGGAGAGTAGGCTAGAATCACTTCCCTCTAATTTTATTAGCCATATTCTTATTTTCCCCTGTTATTTTATTTCGTTATTTAACGACTATATATATATCGTTGGATGATAGGATGATCAATGGAGCAGTTTGTGGAATGAGTAGAGGCAGGGGAAACCCCGCCCCAGTGCCACTCTGTCCACCACACATCCCAAAAGACGTCACCTGCAATCGATCCCAGGCAACGTGTGACTAACCGTCTGATATATTCATTTTCATCTTGTCATTCTATTGGATGTACTAATGCGGTGTTAACCATTTAAAGACTGGATTGTTTCTACATAATATATAAACATTCAGTTCGTACCGCACAGGAAACACATCGCGTCTCCACTACAAAGACCTCAGTGCTGTTTAAGGAAATTATCGCTGTTTATTGTGGGAAACACACAAATACACTCTGTGGGCAGAATGCAGAAATTTGGTATATTAAACCAGTTGTTACGTATAGTAACCACTGAGCTTTAAAATATTAATACGTTGAAGCCTGAAAAAGAGACGGGGAAAGAGAAGAGATAAAGTTTGGGAAAGTGCGGGGGGGGGGGGGTAATGAAAGAGACTACATTTGAGGCGGGGGCAAGGAAAACAATCTTTGCCCCCTCTCATTTAGAAGGTTCCCAGGCAATGCCCGCTCGTCTTTCCGGTAAAGGTACATTTGAGAGAAGACAAAGCTTTATCAGGGTGTTGACTTGAATATGAGCTGTGGAGAGACTGAAGCTTGGATTTCATATAAATAATATAAAAAATTCACTTCCTACCCGACAGAGAACACAATGCCTTATCGATTTCTAAGACCAAGCGGTTAATGCTGTTTAGGCAAATAAATGTTTAGTCTTGGAATCATACGAAACACATAAATATGCCTAACGATAACACGCGGAGTTTCTTAACAGATCGTAATCACTGTTGTCTAAAATGAATAAATAAACCGATAAAAAGAATGCCCACCACAGTGTGTCCAGTGAAGCAGCGGTCACTGACCTGCAACAGCTGTTCTTGTCCTGGGAATAAGAAAATCATCCGGCAGGTTACAGGAAGCGATTTACTTCTGAATTATGAGCCTAGTGCGCACCCACCAGCGCGCAGTGGCATTCTTCCTGCAACAACATACCTCGCTGTGATATATGCAACAAGCAAGAAAGTGCTGTTATGAATGGAGCTACTGCACGAAACCCGTGGCAAATTAAAGAATTGCATAATATTACCTCAATATTTATGAGATGTGCATATGCGCAATACACGTATCGTAGAGGATGTGTTGTTATTAATGTTATCGGTATCATGTTATTTCATCTTTTTGTCAAATATACAGTGTAATTCTAAATTATTGTCGGGGTTTTCGTTTATAGACCACGGAAACCCCGAATAATTTATAATCACTTTGTATATAGAAACATGTACAGTGTGTGTCTTGTCTGTACAAGGGTGGATTACTGCTTTTTCAGCTAAAAATTTATAAAAACGTACTTATTCGAAGTACTTGTATTATAGGTACGATTTGTATGGAAGCGACGAAAAATTTATAAAATGTTATGCTTTTTTAACGTAGTCGATGTTACATTACATGTCGGGCTCGTGACAAGCTGTAACTGGGTTACATGCCTCGTCACCCAGAGATGTAGCCTATAACATGCAATATCCCGTTTCGCATTAATTCACTTCTACTGTAGCGATGTAAAATAATTAGATTAAATTTATAATTGTATGTGCCGATTGGGGGCACGCGCTACCGTAGTTGGCTGAGGCGCCATGTTACAAGCCTGAAGGTCCCGGGTTCGATTTACTATGAGGCCATTGGATTTTTCAATTTACCTAATCCTTCCAGCCGCACTATTACTCAGCCTCTAACAAAAATGAGTACCAGGAATCCTCCTGGGGGGAAAAAGGCGGCCGGCGTGTAAGGCCGATTGCCTAGAAAATGTGGGAGCCTCGACATCTCACAAACCTATGGGCCTCCAAGACCTGTTACAGGGATAGCTTTACCTTTTTCCTTACGCGCCGATTTCTTTTTGTCGTACCGCAAGTCAGTTTCGGTTATTGGTAGTTCGGAGTACGCCGGTCCGCCATATTTGCTGAGCACGCTTAACACGAGAACAATCTAATCGTGAAAATACGCCCCATATTATGAGGAGTACAGGGTGGGGTTCGGTGAATAGTGTGGGGTGTGTCCGCAAGTTCCCTGGAGTAACTCTGACGGTAATTGAATGGCTGGAAAGCCAGTCTTGTGATCACAAGATAATGTCAGTGACTAGTGTCCTCCAGAATTTCAGGATGGAGACCAGCGTTTCCATCTCACTGTCGAATGTAGGTCAGTAATATTGATCTAGAACCATTTTCCAAGTCTGGGTTCGCTTCACTACTGTATGTTGCTACACCCCAAAGTCAGGGCCGGATTAAAGAGGGAGCAAGTGGGGCGTCCACGAAACAGAATCCTCAGATTTTATTGAAACATTTGCTTCTTTAAAATCACGGGAAGTTAAAATGTATTTTTAAGAGATGAAAGGTAAAGCTGTAAGAGGCCCATAGGGTTGTGAGACGTCGAGGCTCACATTTTCTCTAGACAATCGGTTCACAGATGACTGTGAGGTCAGCCTTAGCACCGGCCGCCATTTTGTCCCTCAGGAAGATTCCTGGTACTCATTTCTGTTAGAGGCTGAGTCGACTCCAGGGCCATAGTGCGGCTGGAAGGATTAGATGAATTGCAAAATCCAATTGCCGCATGGGGAATCGAACCCGCCACCTTCCGCCTTGTAGTATAGTGCCTCAGTCATTATAATAATGACAAAATAATTCTCAAAGCCTTCATTTGTTGCTAGTGATATGGGCCACCAGAACTCAGTTCCAGCCTTCTTCACCCAACTCACACAGCAGCATCGTCACATTTCATCTCCTTGACTAGATTCATATTCGATAGATGCTCGGTTTTACTGTCAACCGGAACAACGGTTTTCCTCACTGATAATTTTCATGGTCTTCTTCAGTCCCTCCAGACATATTGCGGGATAGTATTTCGATTACGGAATGACCCCCTTCATTTCAAATTTTTTCTAATGCATCATCTGTTAATAATTCTACCATTCGACGCTACAGAGTCTACACACCAAAAGCGTCGTAAAGAAATCCATATAAACTAGATCAACAACAACTTTCAATCTCCTACATAAAGGAGCGCGGCGGAAGTGAAGATAAGCTCCATGCATTCAGATCATTATGAGATGTCACTTGGCGCGCAGAACGCATTTACCTCTGAGCGCCGGTAATTGATTCTGGGTTCTGGAGAGGAGTAGAGATCCTAGAGTCCCAGCGCTGTTCGTCGGGCTGCCGCGGCCTAATGCTCTTCATAATGTACAATACAAGCAGAAACGCTGTTTTAAACAACAAAAGGACGATGGATAAGTGGAGCCGGAATAGCGCAGTCGGTATAGCGACTAGCTACGGGCTGGGGTCGAGGGGTCGGAGTTCGAGTCCCGGTAGGGTCAAGAGTTTTCTCCACGTCGTCCAGACCGGCTCTGGGGTCCACCCAACCACGTATCCAGTGGGTACTAGGGGCTCTTTCCCGGGAGTAAAGCGGCCGGGGCGTGAAACTGACCACTCACCTCCAGCTAGTGCCGAGTTCAGGAAAATGTGGATTATACATCCACTCCCCCATACTCTTTCATGGCGTAGCGCTTAATTAGCTAAGCACAGGGACAACTTTACCTTTATAATGGATGTCAAAAAAGACAATAATTGCACTAGTATTATAGGTATAATAATAATAACAACATATTTCTACAAGTAGTTATAAGTAAAATTGATAAATTCCTTTCATTTGTGAAGCATATTTTGGGCTCACCTACCTAAAATACGCTGTTATTGACTTATGGATTATTTAACAAACCTACGACAAATGACATATAATATTAATAATTAGCTCTTCAAAGCACAGTTGTTGCTATATATATCATATTCGTTAACATTAAAATTTCTTAACTTTACCCACCGAGTGCGGTCATGGTTTAATATGATTTTTGGAGCACACCTGGATTTATATCCATAAACAAAATTAATCACTGGTCTTTATAATCGAGATGTTATATGTTTCCTGTGAGGTAGGAATTGAATTTCTGAACACAGCAAAGTCGAATTTCATACATATAAGGGTTCGTAGACTATTTGGTAGAGATTTGTGAGGAGGGATCCAATTCTTACAGTCTTCAGCCATTTCTTCAAAGATCGTGAAACTCTTGTTACGCCTTATGTTACGACGCAGATGGAATGACCTCATGTATAAGGATCTGTAAGGTAATATATCTTGCTGAAGAAGAACTACGCCTAAACAGGTCTCTAGAGGCTGCGTTTCGCAACAGTTTGCATATGGTTACAGCAAAGTTCGGTACATGATGAGAGGCTGAGGCCATTGCAAGGAGCGCGGTAACAGACGATCAGTCTAAACACAATAGAGATGTTATGCCCTCATTCCTCTGGATCCCGTAAGTATGTAACGAGTCTGCCGTGTTCTTAACTAGAATCTATTGGTGTCAATGTCTTTCTCGTTGTTGTTCGAGAAAAAGTGGAATGTTCTATACTCGCTTTGAAAATGTTTTCGAAAGAATATGAGTGTGTACAGTGTGCCCCCACGTTACGAGTGTTCAGGTTATGGAATTTCGCCCTTGCGTGCCTAAGCCCGTGGCTTAATTGTAGAATATTTTTTAGCGATGACTCTTCCAGCCCATTTAGGGCCTAGGCCTCTTATTCAGTTCCGTAGAATTTTTCACAGACGGTAGACTTTTTGGGCGCGTGATCAGCTCGTCACAAGGCCGCTACCTATACACACACAGACATCCATGCCTTGAGTTGGATTCGAACCGACGACTCCAGCGTCAGAGCAAGCGAAGACAGTTCATGCCTTAGACCGCGCGGCTACTGTGACAGGTTAATACTGTACAATACAGAACTACAATAACATTAAGAAACTGTCTTTGGGATTAAAAATAGCCAAAACTGCCCCTGTGCTTAATAAATTAAGCATTACACCATGAAGACGTATCAGGGAATGGAGGTTTAACTCCACCAGTCTTGACCTCGGCACTAGATAAAGGTGAATGACTAGCCTGGCACCCTGACCGCTTTACCCCCATTGGATAGCAGGCTGGGTGGGTCCCAGAGCCGGTCTGGATGACGTGGAGAAGAGAGAAACCTCTTGCCGCTGCCGGGAATCGAACCCCGGCCGTCAAGCTGTAGTCCTATGTGGGATACACGGAAAAATTCTGCCCTGTAATCGGCTAGTATATGGCTGGAAATCATAATGGGCGACTAACGTATACAGGCATCCGTGATGTTCAATTTAACACAAATTTGATTTACAGACATACTTGTATGTCCAAGAATTGGTAATTAATTCTCTGACGGTTTGTGTCAGTGGTTGATTCATTACATAAATATTATATTTGGTATCTTCTACTCTCTAACGTTAGCTGTGCTATGAGTTCACAGTACCACTCTTCAAAATCTCTCCTGGTGCCACATCTCACACTAATCACCCAGTTAGTGCAAGATTAAAGTAACTGTTCATCATCATCATCATCATCATCATCATCACCATCATAAATATTAACAGCTTAAAACAGTGACAATGAATAGAAACCTCAGAAAGAGGAAATATGTGAGATTATTTATTGCCTAAATTAAAAACGAGTGTACAGTCTACAACATATATTATGAAGCAGCGGTTGCAGGCAAGTTAACTTGTGCGGTAACACTGCACACGAGTATTCGTGAGGTGCTTCGTTCGAATTTCGACCGGGGCACCATTTATCCTGACTGAGGATTTCCGTGGGTTTCCACAGTACCTCGATCAGGTCACGACAGCTTTCTTCCAGAGCGTTTCCAGTTCCTCGTTCACCAGTTATCCTACCACTCGACGCTATATGATCTTACATACCGAAAGCGTCATTAAGTAAACCACAAGTAAATGAATAAATAAATAGAGTAATAGCTCCTAACTCATTAATTTTTTTATTTATTTACTTGTAGTTTACTAACCCGGAGCACGCGGTATCGTAGTTGGTTGAGGCACTGTGCTTCAAGTCGGAAGGTCGCGGGTTCGATTTCCGATGAGGTCACTGGATTTTTTTTTTCAATTGACCTACTCGTTCCCGCCGCATTATGGCCCTGGAGTCGACTCAGTTTCTAACAGAAATGAGTACCAGGAATCTTCCTGGAGGATAAAGGGCGGCCGGCGCGTAAAGCTGACAACCTCACCGCAATCTGTGAACCGATTGTCTAGAAAATGTGGGAGCCTCAACGTCTCACAACCCTATGGGCCTTCACGGCTTGTTAAAGTGATAGCATTACCTTTTTTTTTTTTTTAGGCTTTTAACCTGCTACAGTCTGAGATCTCCCTAAAGTGACAAAAGTCGAGTCGACTCAGTTTCTAACAGAAATGAGTACCAGGAATCTTCCTGGAGGATAAAGGGCGGCCGGCGCGTAAAGCTGACAACCTCACCGCAATCTGTGAACCGATTGTCTAGAAAATGTGGGAGCCTCGACGTCTCACAACCCTATGGGCCTTCAAGGCTTGTTACAGGGATAGCATTACCTTTTTTTTTTAGGCTTTTAACCTGCTACAGTCTGAGATCTCCCTAAAGTGACAAAATTTTGATGCCCCGAACTTATAAACATAAGCAAATACGCTCAAAATCACTGGGTTTTCGGATTCTGTCCATCGTCCGGTAATCTAAAAAAAAAACTAGAAAAAACAGCGTTTTGGAAACTGGATGTGTTGCCGTCCTCAGGTGAGGGGGGAGACACCTACTCTGTTGGGTCCTTTAGAAACAGCCAACTTCAATCACTTCCCCCTCACCTGAAGACGTAAACAGATCCAATTTCCGAAACGTCATGTCCTCTAGTTTTAAGAATACGGGACGAGAGACAAAGTCCAAAAACCCAGTAATCTTGAATGTTATACACCATCGTCACAACCCTTTAGAACGTACGGGTAGTAACAAAATATGGTCTAGCAATTTCGGAGTAATGAATCTTGATGATATCTATGAAGTAAGTTCTGTGTTAAATTTTAAGTTTATAATCCACTGTAGCTCATTAATATTGATTTGGCAGCTTTGTCATCGGACGGTTCGCGGCCTCATTCGAATAAAGCTTCAAGTCTCCACTGAAGTCCACGGCTCCCCTTTAGGAAATTCTGATATAAAGGATAATTTAGGGGGGGTCTGTACACGTAATTAAAGATGCTTGCACCAATTGATTATAGATAATAACAAAAATCTGTAAAAGAAACTATGACGAAATGTTACGTAAAGACCGGAGAAAACAACAGACACGTTCTTACACGACATGGAGGAGAAAAGCTATAACATGGTTTTTCTACCGGCACAGCAAAACACAGTGCGGCATGCGCCACCTGCGAGCTGGCAGCTTTTCAGAGTGACCGATATGTCTCCTTTATTCAGAGGACATTATTATTTTTTTCTGTCGTAAGTGAAACAAGTGATATCGTGTCCAGATCGCCGATTTTTATACCGGCATCAGAGCCGGTCTAGACGAAATGAAGAAGATAAAATTCTTATACCCACCGGGACTCGAACTCCGACCCCTCGGTGTTCCAGCCCGTAGCCAGTCGCTATACCGATACGCTATCCCGGCTCCCTACTGTGGGGTGTAGAGATTGTAAAGCTATTCAGGTTCCTTCTGTCACTGTACAGCCTGATAGGGACCTGTAACGATACGTAGGTCTGCACTTTTAATTGACTAGCACAGATGGGGGTCAAATGCGATGTAAGTGTTTTATAAGGTATGGGAAGATAGCATTTGTGATGGAACAGGCTAATAAAAACATACCTAAAAGTAGATGATTATTATCACATCATGAAGTTTGAGAAACCCTCCCTTGCTACATTTCATCATATTCACTATGTTGCGCCTATGATACGAGGGAGAGTCAGTAAATATATCTCAAATGGATATAAAATGTAAAACATGTGATATTCGAACCTCAAAAAAATAAATATCTATTTCTCTACATATCCTCCAACACTGATATGCTTATCCCATCGCTTTACCAGTGCGTCGAAACCCGCAACATAAAGTCTTTTGACTGTTGTCTCAGCCACTTCCGCACCTCCATTTCAACCTCTCCATCATCAGCGAAATGTTTGCCACGTGTCTGGACCCACTTGTGAACCGCTTTACGCGACAAACACTTCCCGTCCTAAACAGGAAAAATTTCTTTATGAATTTTTTTTTTCGTTGAGTCTTTTTGCCCACAAAGAACGCTGCTCTTCAGTAGTAGTACACTCCTCAAGCACGGTCGCCATTTTAACTACTGAAACCAGCGTCTGAATATGTGAATACGCGTCTGCTACATAGCCTAGCCAATGCTCATCCGGCCCTCTGTAGCACATTCTTACAAACATCTTATTTTATCATAGCGGTCACCCCGATATTTTTGAACATCTCTCTTAGCTTAACTCTAACAATATACTATTAATATTCTGTACATATACTTTTTTTTTCCTTTTCTTAATAAATTTAGGAATTTTTTACATGAAGTAACAGATGCCTTGCAGGAATATTTTTTTCTGCAGCCTTAAGACTGACTTTTGAGTATTATTTTTTGTTGTTCTCAGATAAAATGTCCATCGCTGTTGCCCTCTGATGCTCGTACAGTTTACAGCCCGTCACCAAATTCTCATTCAGCCGTGGACACAATGCTAAGTCTATTTAAGCTTGCTTTTAGACTGGTTCTACCTAGACTGTGCTGCTACCTAGTGATACATGTAGAAACCCTATTGCGCCCAGTATAGATGTTTTACTTCCATTTGTGACTTATTTGCTGACTCTCCCTCGTAAAGTAAGCAGTATGCCATGAAAACATTCGGGGAAGTGGAGGTATGACTCTGCGCATTTTACCTTTACCCTCAGGGAGAAACCACCCATTACAGATTCATTGTGTTTAGAAATATGATATATGAGGTCAGACTGAAGTGGCCTCATTACGCAGGGATTCATTCTATACCCTCGATACAAAGCAACGCATAACAGACACTAAGCAGACGGCCCGACTGAGGGATGCTGGCGACAGGTATCTCATGCAGAGGACAGATCGATGTCCCTACCCCAATACAAGTCTCTGGCAGTCGGGCGACCCTGGACCGTTGCCAGGCAGCAGCATGCATAGTCCTGACGCTCGCCGTCTCTCGGATTCAGCAGCCTCCGATGACAAGAGGCATAAACAAGTAAATAAATTACATACGCCTACATGTATTTCATAAGAGCTGGAATAGCTCAGTCGGTACAGCTACGGACTACGAGTTCGACGGTCGTAGTTCGATTCTGGGCAGAGGTCGGACCCAGGCCAACAACTATCAGACGTCCATAAATAAGATTCCGAAACCCTGAAGACGGGAATTTCACGGAGAATCCTTGAGAAGCTGATATAGCCAAGGAGCCGAGGAAATTTTCACCTTTTATTGAACTCAAGTGTTCATTATCGTAATTCGAATTCCCCCAAGATCTTTAGCATTATCTCCCCACTTAAGCATAGGTCTTGTAAATGATTTATCTGTCCTCTTCTGATATTCTAGTCAGTTTATTGTCTCCATGGGTGCTATATGTCCCACCAATCTCATGTCAGCCGTATAACAACTTGAACCTCGTTATTTGCTGCATCCTGTTGTGTTACGAACTCAAGTTATATGGTGGGTGTCTTCACCAAAGTTTGTTAATAAATAAAATATAACAAATTAGTATGTCAGTATTCATTTTTGTTGTTATTTGTAACTGAATGTTCCGCTGGTACACATCATCGTCAGATATTTCATAAATAAACTACATACCAGTGAACTGCAAATTAAAATTTGGCAATTTTTCGCAATGAATATGCGCTATGTCATAAAATGAAGCATTGAAATGTTAGAATCCTGTCCCGTTTCGCGTATAACGTGATGATGGTAGGCCTGAGTCTACCTGCTTGGTCAGGCAAAGGCCTTAGGTATATACAATCATATAAAGATAAAATTATCCCTGTGTTTAATCAGTTAAACATCATACCATGAAGATATAGGGGGGGATGGAGGTATACCTCCACCGTTCTTGATCTCGGCACTAAATGGAGGTGAGTGGTCAGATTCACGCCCCGGCCGCTATAGCCCCGGAGAAAATATCTCGGGTACCCACTGGATAGAAAGTTGGGTGGGCTCCAGAGCCATTCTGAACGCGATGAAGGAAAGAAAAATCTTGCCCTTGCCGGCCCTACACGACCTAGGTAAAAGTCCCTGTGCTAAATTAGTTACGCAATATGCCATGAAGACATAAAAAGGCGTGGAGGTATAACTCCACCATTCTTGTCCTGCCTGAACATTAATAAGTTATGGAATTTAGCTGATTAGAGTAGGACACTTTCTCTAGCAGTGAGAGCGTGAGTGAGACATATCGAAATGTCCGGACGGTTTCGACATTGACAGTGACAAAAGTGACTTCCGCATAGCTCGAGCGAGACGCCCTGGACCGGAACGGCACAGAGATGCTTGTACCGGCACTGAAACATCGTGGAAAATGGAACATCAGCTCATCAACTGGTTGAGCTGCACCTCACATTCCGCGCGTAATATAAATGTGGCCAGAATTCCACTGAACCTCGCAACCTGATCTGTCGTCATTATAAACCTTGTGACCTTGCGTTGCTGATCATTTTAATCTGAGGAAACCGAATATCGCCGTCAATTTGATCGCACCTGGGAGTTCCCGAGTTCGGATCTCTATACAGAGACCGGCATTTCTGACCAAGATCTGTTGTGGTCTTCCTCAGTCACTTCAGACAAATACCGGGATAATACAATAATTATGCCACGACCGCCTCTTTCCGAACCCAGGATAGCTCAGTTGGTATAGCTACTAGCTGGACGACCGGGGATCTACTCCCAGCAGGGGTAAGAAATGTTCTCTTCTCCATAGTGTTCAGACCGGATTTGAGGCCGACCCAGCTTCCTATTCAGTGTGTATCAGAACTCTTTCTTTGGGGGAGGGGGGGTAAAGCGGCCTGGGCGTGAAACTGACCACTCACCTCCATCTAGTGCCGAGTTTAAGGCTGGAGAGGCTACAGCGCCACTCCCCCATACGTCTTCATGGCGTGGTGCTTAATTAATTAAGCGCAGGGATAACTTTACCTTTTTACTTTTCACAGCTTCCTTCTGTATCCTTTCCAATTCATTATTCACTAATCATCATACCATTAGGTAGTCGGAGCTATTGACAGTTTCCAGAAATAAACATTACATAAGTAGGCATGGGACCTTGTGTCTGAAAGCTGTAACAGAAATTGCATAAGATGGCGAGCGAACTCACGATCTGAGTGTTTATTTGAGGCATTGAAGCCTGTCTGCGAAATGCAGGTCCTTAGTAAACTAACTCTATGGAACAGAGTCCTCCCCCAAACTATGAAGGTCTCCTATCTATAGAAGGAACTCCCCGCTTGGGCGTCACTGAAGTCAAATTGCACATAAATTATGGTTTCGATAAGCACCGGCCACAGACCAAAATATATCTCTACGTTTATTTCAAGATGTCTGGAATTTCAAATCCCATCCTGGTTTACAAAGTGTCCTAAAGTTCTCATGAATGTTTGGGCACTATCTACCCCTTCCAGATCCTTATTTAGAACAATTCATCATGATGATGATTCCATCTCAATTCAGTGGTACATAACCTCTGAAATTAAACTGAAACTAAGTAACTAATATTATATTTAAGCATCCTGTTACACTCTACCCAATGTATGACACAAACTCCGTCCTAAGTGCAACAATCTATTGTAGTTCTTTTGTCTTCTCTTTTTCTGCACTACATGTTTCGGCCGTAAATGGCCATCATCAGGTGTAATCAGGAGAAATGAACAGTTAAGAAAGCTGGTGTTTTTCAATTTTAAACTACGTGCAGTGTAACAGCTACGTGAGAAAAATACACCTGATGATGGCCATTTACGGCCGAAACATGTAGTGTAGGAGAAGAGAAGACAAAAGAACTACAGTAGATTGTTGCACTTAGGACGGAGTTTGTGTCATACATTAAGTAACTAACTTCATAGAGCTGAGCCCTTCTTGAGAAGCTGCCAGTTGTCCAGCTACTCCAGAACTGCCCAGCATTTTATAGAACCCGAAGGTTCATCACCGTGTTCACAAGAGCTCTCAACTGGTCCATATCCTGAGCCACATCTATCCAATCCATACCACTCCATCCTATCTCTGTAAGATCTATTTCGACCTTGTCAACCCACCTATATCTTGGTCTTCCTAGTGGTCTCTTTCCTTATAGCTTTCCCACCAATATCCTATATGCATTCCTCTTCTCCCCATTCGTGCTACATGCCCTGCCCATCTCATCCCCCTTGACTTGATCATTCTAACTATGCTTGGAAAAGAGTACGAGTTATGAAGCTCCTCATTATGCAGTTTTCTCCAAGTTTCTGTCCCTTCATCTCTCTTCGGCCCAAATATTCCCCTCAGCACCCTGTTAGTTAAACTGAAAAAGGGCTTTAAATAACAATTCTTAGATTGGCAAGAGTGAACACTTCGAATTTCGGCCGGTACCCCAGCTATCTTGAGGTTCGCAATGGTTTTCCTCAGTCCACACAAGAAAGTATTGGGATAGTAACTTGAAATTAGGCCGTGATCTTTTCCTGCCGCAACATTTCGAATTCGTAATTCACTGTCCGATCATTCGAGGCTAAACGAGTATAGTCTGCTTTACTAACAGCACCGTTAAATTAACATTACCGGTAAATTAACACATTTTTTTAAGATAAAATCTAAAGGTTCTTTGAGGTTTTGCATCCATCTTAAAGTTTACTAATATTACGCTTTTTTTATATGCAGCAGTAAAAGTAAATTGCTGTCAAGCTTTTTGTAGTCGCTTTCAAATGAATTGGGAGCATCATGATTTCTCATATAATTCTAGGCCAGTGACATGAAAAATAAATCGTTCAAGATTGCCGTTATATGCTACATCGGCATATTCTTAATTGTCAGTGAGGTACAAATCCTTCTTCTTCTGCTTCCTCTTTTCTACCTTTCGTATTAGGTTCTATGACCTCTTTCCCGTCAGAAATGATCTTGAACTGTGGGCCTTACAGACAGTTGGTAGGACTCCTTGGACGGGCGATTAACCCTGTCGCAAGGCCGGCACCTACACAGGACAACACACACAGATCTCCATGCTTCGCTTTGGATTCGAACCCACGATCCCAGTGTTTTTAGCGGGCAAAGACATTTCATGCCTTAGACCGAGAGGCCACTGTGATCGGTACAAATCGTTCTGCAGCGGAAAAAGTCGATAGTTGCACTGCATTCCATCCACTGCCTGACTCCAGATGTCTCTGATCACACAGACAGCTTGCAAGTACTTGCGCACTAGTGTCTGATTTTAAATTCACTCAAACCAATAAGAGTGGGTGGACCTGGAATTATATCGGTCTTATGTTTAGGAGACATTCGGCCCATATCTTCTCCAATTAGTTTTCCGTATTGTGGATTGTGCATCAACTTCTCGGACTATCTGCTCTTCGTCCTTGGTCGGGGAAATTTCTATGTTGGGGAGTCCGTGATTCCTCAATGTCCGAAATTTCATCCCTTCTCGAGTTACAATGTCCTCGTCTGTGGTTGCAACATTGATTTCTGCCCTGCGTGTTGTATCTTTGTACTTGCCGAACTCTTCCCTGGGCTCTGTACCTGTCATATGCAGGTCCAACAAACCTCTCGTTTCAATTGTATTATGGAAGGATTAGTCACAAAAATAGTGAATACTAGAACCAAAGTTGATGTTGATGTAAAACAATTGGATAGTAAGGTTGATTCAAATGTAAAAAGATTTCATTCACTTTCAGTAGTGCCTATTTGGTATATGTACACACACACACACATATACATATATATGTTAACAGTTATATATTTAATTCTATTCATGGCCGCGCAATAGCTCAGGCGGTTAGTCGCTGGCTTCCGACCGCGGTAGACCGGGTTCGATCTTAGGTCAAGTCATGTGGGATTTGTGGTGAACAAAGTAGGGTTTGAGTAGGTTTTCTCCAAGTACTTCGGTTTCCCCTGCCAATTATCATTCCATCGACTATTCTACACTCATCGTCTATCGTCCGGGGCTTGGTACAGTAAGCCAATTAGTGCCCGACTTACCAAGTGGACTCGATCTCACCTCACCCCAAGAAACTAATTCTATCCATCTACTGCTTATTTAGCGGCGCTGTAAGCAATGCAGACTATATGCCTATAGCGTCCAATGGTAGGATGACTTAACGACATGGCATGAAGTGGTTGTGGCCTCATTTCCAGGTAGCAACTCCAACATTCCCCTAGAAGGACTGAGTAAAACTAGGAAAGAACTATATTACGATGGTTAGTGTCCCTTCCAAGATTCGAACCGTTCACCTCCCGAACACAAGACGGAAGCGTACGCCTTCTTTTAGAATCTCTCCTAATCACAACCAATTATAGCGCTATCGCTATCCTACCCACTTCAGAAATCACTAAGAAATGCTGAGCCTTCTCAATCTTCACTAGCCGTATCCTGGCAACCGATGTATATTATAACATATAATGCTAAAGCTTCTCTTCACAGGTGACTTCCAAAGGACAACTGAACTGAACCGAACTACGATTTGACTGGACTGAGACAACTAAGCTTGAGTGTGAGTCTTTTGTTACGACCGACGGTCATTCGGCCAGTCTGTCTTGGAATAGAGCACCCATCTGGTGCTTACGACCACATTTTTATTACTGTCAGATAGTTTCGGGTTTGTTGATGTGAGGCGCTCTCTCTGACGAGAGGACGGGTCTGTCGTTTACAATTTCTTCTCGTCCTCGCCAGCGCAGTCATTCTCGGGTCCGAGTCCCGTGGGACTCGCGACCATATTTTGCTGTCTCAGATTCGAGACTTTCCTCTCGTCGCCCCCTGCGACTCGTAGGGCTGCAGTGGAGGTATTCGAACCCGCCTTCACACGGGATGTATTTACAACTCAAGTGAAAGTCACATTGCGACTGATGGTCAGTCAAGTCTCGCCCCGGACCACGGCACAGAAAAGACGTCCGTTGCCCAGCAATGGATATATACGAACCACACAGAAAACACCTCTTGCGACATTGGTTCCATTGCTGCATTCACAGCGCCGTCGCACAGCAACGGAAGCTCTCCGATTGTTGTCTGCGTATTCGTTGCCGCGGGAATGTGTTTAGCGAGTCGTTGCCTAGAAACGGGTCTACATGTCACGATATTAACGCCCCGCGAGGTGCCTTCATTTGAATAACTTACGTTTTCCAATCCAAATAAAATATATCTTGTTCCAGCCACTACATTGGGCACAACTGTCAAACGGTAGGATATGTATTCTGAACTCCTAACCGCCGTATTCCTGATACTGAACTGTACGTAATGCAGATACACCGGACTCTTAGGCTGATTATATCTTAACATGTGACAAGAGCAGTTAAATCTCTTTGTACTCTGTGATCCACTCCAAGCGAATTGGTTATTCATCTGCAACCGACAGAACTCCAGCTGTTACTGAAGCCTCTTTGTATACATGACATCAATCGAGAAACAGAATCATGAATACAGATTACAAGAAGTCGAGGAAATGCGTTCTTACAAAAAGCTAGCAAGGAATTCGACAGCAATAAAGTTGACCATCATGACTAACTTACTCATCTATCAAAAAGAGCACTAACCGCGGTTTAAAATTAACACTGCTAAAGATCCAGTGAGAAAATTAATGTCACGTGTATTAGTGATCATAGACGGGGTTTGGAATGGTAATTTGATTTATTAACACCTTGCGGACTAAAACCACGGAGTTTTTTTTTTGTTTCTATACGATTAACCCGTACTTAAAAGCATTACAGTGCTATCGCTGATTTACAATTTACAGTTCACCGTTAAACATGCACTAGTGTTTTCAGTCTTTACTAGTCTATCCTGGTAACGGAATTAAAGCAGTCTCCCTGAGATTAAATCTTCTATTACGCACTAAGTCTTCACAGGCTGACGTCTACTTCTTCTTCAACTACTAACTTCCCGTGGCTATCTCCTACCAACAAATGACTGTCTCATATAGTCGCAGCACGGACCACGCAGCATAGAAAACACATGTCACGTATTAGAACGCGCGTTCATTGGCCTGTTACCAGCACTGGGCATGGGGCGGACCACATATAAAACAGTCTTCTGTTGTCAGAATGCGTGTCTATTGGTCCGTTGCCCTGCACTGAACATGGAGCGGACCACATAGAAAACAAGTCTTCCAATACCCTTTGTATTGTTGCATGCGCGTATTTCGGGCGTTGCCTATAAATGGGTCTACACGTCACAATATTATCCGAAACGCTGTGTTTTAAATAAATAACAGGCCTATGAATAATGTCCAAAAACACAATACTTGTACGTACGTACATGTATTTCTTTTTATCTGAAGACACCCACAAGATCCAGCCTCTTATACGCCGTCATTATTCATATACAGGCCAATGGACGCTATCCGTGGAAAACACTCCGAGTCACAGAGCTTTATAATTAAGCTTTTCCATAAGCAACTGACTAATTAACTAATTAGTTAGTGGACTTCCCTACTAATTACTCTACTTAGTGACTAAGTAAGTAGTTCTTTTGTAACAGAACACATAAGACCGAGCACGCTGGATCAAACAATATTACATCTGATTTGTATTTGGGAGATACCTGGTTCGAGTCTCGGCGGGGACACCGACTCTATTCTGACTGAGATACTTCGGGCAGGACGCAGAATATCCTCACCTCCTCCAAGCAGATCCTGGAAGAGTATGTCAGATTAAGCCCTGATTACTTCCTCCCTAATCCTGGTCAATTCAATACTCAGTAATTACCTTCGACGCTACACAGTCTGAACTACTGTCAGCGTCATTAAATAAATTATAAAAAGGCAAAGCTATCCCTGTAACAGGCCGTGGAAGCCCATAGGGTTGTGAGACTCGAGGCTCCCACGTTTTCTAGAGAGTCGGCTCACAGATGACGGTGAAGTTGTCAGCCTTAAGCGCAGGCCGCCCTTTACCCCCAGGAAGATTCCTAATACTCATTTCTGTTATAGGCTGAGTCGAACCCAGGGCCATAATGCAGCTGGAAGGATTAGGTCAATCGAAAAACCCAATGACCTCATTGGGAATCGAACCTGCGATCTTTCGGCTTGTAGCATATTACCTCCAAGTAAACTGCAAATAAATAAATAAATAAATAAACCACGTCCAGACCGGCTCTGTGACCCACCTCACGTCTTAAACCATATGGCTGGTGCTTTGTGGGGTGTTAAAGTGGCCGGAGCATTAATCTGACCAGCATGTTCTTACCAGTGCATCATTCATAACTGTCATTTCAATAAACTCTTTAATTTGTGTAATTGAAAAAAAACGTCATTGAACAAATTAAGAAATAAACACGTGCAGCCACTCCAGCATGTAACAGAAACAGCTTTGTGTCTTGAAGTGATAACACTTGAAGTCAAATGAAGCCAGACGACGGGCCAAACCCCGGACTTGCCAACGGCAGTTAACAGGCATGAACATGTAGGCCACCATAACAAGTGGAACATCATAAAGTGGAACATCTGTCTGACTGTCAGTGTGTATATATGTCGCCATTGCTACATGATAGCCCGATTAACTTGTCGCGCTTCTTGGGTCGGGGATAATGGGACCAGTGTTCCGATTTACACCCAGTGGCTTCAGCGCATGTAGAACAGTCACGTGTAGGATAAGTTTTTATCGAATCCCTCTCCTTTTTAATGGACAGAGCCTTGTGGGCAATTTTCTTCTTTACCCACGTTAAATTAAGTCAGAGTTTAATATTAGTTTCCACTGCCTATAATACAGTCTTTTATTCGTGCTGTTTCTTATAAGAAAATTAATTAAGATTGCTCTTCTGTATACAGTGAAACCCAGTAGATAATATCTGAAGTAGCTACGGAACGTGCCACGTAAATCTTCAAGGTAGAAGAATAAGCCAAGCGCAGAGAAAAGTGGTAAGGGCGAAGGGAGAGGAAATACTGGGAACGGGGCCCTTCCGAACCAATAGGAGTGACAGGATTGATGAAAGAGTAATATGACCTTGAAGTCAGAGTCAAAGTCACGTTACGACCGACGGTCATTCAGTCAATCCGTCTTAGTGTCGACGGTTTTGTCTAGAAAACACCGCCCTCCTATTGCTGCGCGCGTTCGCTTCCACGGAAATGTGTTTACCAAGCCGTTGCCTAGCAATGGACGTCTTCTCTGATTTCACTATCCCGGCTTCGGGTGTCATTCATAACATATATAAGACTTCTGTCACTCCAAACTGTGGAGAAGAGATCACGCCCTGTCTTAAGTAACTGACGCTACAACGGCAATCTAGTCATTTGAACGGTCGATTTCTCAATCGCCGACAAGTTTAAGTCTCTGATATTTTCTGTGTCGGGCTTCGCCTTGTCTAATATTGCGAACATAAGCTTTTCATGATTTTGTATGACATGTTTGTCGCGTGCATAATTTTGTTATATGATCGTAAAAGTACGGAAGTTTGAAAGCCACGCGCAAATCGCGAACCGATGTGCACATTGGAAAATTTCCATTGGTGCGAAGAACCTTGTTTTGTAGGCGCTGCAATTTCATTAGATGACTGTCGTAAATTCCGACGCGGGACAAGCATAAGTAATTATGGACCTAATAAATTCTTTGTGGAGGGTTAATTTAATATTTGCTCTTAATCGCCCAGTTTTTAAAGGGAATGTACCCTAATAATTGTTCTGAAGGCCTTGGATTCGATCATTTCTATGTGCAATCTCGTGTAATTCTATCGAAGATTACACAGAGATATTTTACGCTATTTACAAATGGAATATTCCATCCATTCAGTTTAAGATGGGACTCAGGCAGTCGACGACTGCGAGAGAAGTACGAGTAGATCCCATGAGTCTTATCCTCATTGATTTTAATGTTCCAGCGCTCACATCACGTCTCCATTGAGCTGAGACGGCCCTGCAGTTCCCTGAGAAGAAACCCCTCCTAGCGATCTGTCGCATACAGAGAGTTGTCGTCGGCAAAGAGGGCTAGATGAACACCAGGTGTTTCGGGAGTCATTCATATACATACTGTACAGTGTAGGGAACAGGACGGAACTTTGAGGCATCCCTTCTTGTATATCCCTTGGCACTGACATTTCACCTTCTACCGAAATTCTGAATTTTCTTTACTAAAAATGAAAGAGCTAATAAGCTTGATCAGACTAGTCGAAAATTACAATTTAGATAACTTATATAGTAAGCCAGTGTGCCATATTGTACCATAGGCTTTTCCATATCCAAGAACACCGCGGCTGTACACATTTTGTTGTTGAAATTAAGGGCCAGGTAGTCCGTTAGCCTGATGCACTGATGTGTCGTGCCGTGACGTGCATGGAAACCAAATTGGCTTGCATTAAGCAGGCTTCTTTCTTCAATGTACCCTTGGACTATTGTTAGTATAACCTTCTCAAATATCTTGCCTGTCGTAGACAAGAGGCTAATCGGACCTAAATTTGGTAGGAATTTAGGGTCCTTACATGATTTCGGTAACGCTGTCATTTTTGGATCCTCCAAAGAAGTCGAAAAATGGGACAGCCGAATGCAATGATTAATTATATGTGTCAAATCTACCAATGGTCTTCCTGGGAAGTGTCTGAGGCATTCATTTGGAATGCCATCAATTCCCCAGTCCTTTCTCAATTTCAAGGTATTTTATAACTTCTTTAAGTCATACAGTCTTGTTCTTTCACGGGGGTTGTTGTCTACTGTTTCGAGCAGAGCTTGAACTCTAGCCTCCACCCGCCTTTCATGGATTTTCATCACACAAGTCATGGCGTGTGAACTGATTTTCCAAGCAGCTGGAAATTGCGTCGGCTTTCTCGGGCGGATGAA
Source organism: Cryptotermes secundus (assembly GCF_002891405.2). Lineage (NCBI taxonomy): Eukaryota > Metazoa > Arthropoda > Insecta > Blattodea > Kalotermitidae > Cryptotermes > Cryptotermes secundus. Next base: position 2,519,124 of record NW_019727789.1, on the reverse strand, counting down.
ATTTACGGCCTGAAGCACCATGAATAGCATTTGATGCCTTTGGTCCATCCCTCTTTGTGAGTGGTTTTGTAATGGGCCATATAGCCCTAGGTGTGACCTCAGAATTACGTATATTCATTTACCACCATTCAAGTGACTTTCTACGGGCCATTCGCCTGAAAGATTTCGCGACCCAAATAAAATCCGTCATTTCTTCCGTGACAGCTCTGATCCAATTTCTGGTGCTACGGAACTCAAAACTTCCTTTGACGAAGCCTTTGAGTTGCTTCTGTACCTGCATCAGGTGAGCCGTAGAGGTCATAAGAATGGGAGGCGACCTTCCTGTGTGGATGGCGCCTGCTGCTGTTCGCCCTTGGTTCTATCGTTGGAATCCTCCCATTGGTCGCCCTCGAACTCCATCTCAGTTGCCCTCAGAGGTGCAAAGAACTTCCGCGTTTGAAGCTCGAAGCTGCGACCGTATCCACGGTTCCCTGACTCCGGCGGTGGGTGTAGCGACTTTCCTAGATTTTTTTAGCCTGGCCATCCGATGAGTTCCGCTTACTTCTTCTCTTCTCGCGGAATTCCTCATTTGCTGCAGCTTTCTTGACTGGGTTTGTTGTTGTCTCGTCCTTTGCTGCGTTCTCTTTAAGGACAGCCGTTAGATCATTTAGCACGTCTGAGTGAACCCCGTGCAGGGCGCTATGCAAACGTTTTCCTTTTATGAACGGCTAGAGATTTCTGCAAGTCTCCGCAACGTTCAGGGCTGTCTCAGACGGAGGCTGATATAACTCTCGCTAGGCGTGCAATGCCGATGTGTACAACATGCACGTGTTCCATAACGCCACCAGCGTCAGGATGCTGTTGAGTGGCGTCTATTTACTCACGTTTCAAAGATGCGATCTGGTTTGACCACAGCTTCTTGAGGTCTGGAACGGATATTTTAGCAATTTTCCATCTTTTTAAAACACTCAGCATACAAGCACAGAAGGGCATAATACTCGGCCTGCGCCAGGGCCGCGAACTCCACCCGTTCCACTTCGACCAAACGGAAGGCCATCAGCCCATTATGTTTCCACACGCTTGGGCCACTGTCCGCCACTTGATCAATCACAAACAACTAACACGAATTTCACGGTAGAAAACCCGAGGATTTTTTTTTCTCCATTGAGACCATCAGGACGTCGAAAGCGCTGTATTTAAGGGTGGAGACATTCGGAGAAGAGGTTGTAAGCGATCCAGTGGGAGAAAGGGGGAAGTCGAAAGTGTATTTCCTGTTGCTTACTCACAAAATGTATGCTTAAGGATGGAACAGTGATTTGAACAGACCGCAAAGACGCAATATAAAAGAGTACAATTTCACATCTGGTGAGCCCAGTTAGTGTAATCGGTATAGCGACTGGCTATGGGCTGGACGAGTCGGAATTCGAGTCGCGATACGGGCAAGAATTTTATCTTCTCCACATCGTCCATACTGGCTCTGGGGCCTCCTATCCACGTCGAGGCGTGAAGCTGACCACTCGCCTCCAACTAGTGCCGAGGTCAAGAAAACATGGATCTATACATCATCTCCCCCCATACGCCTTCGTGGCGCAGTGCTTAGTTAAGCACAGGGACAACTTTACCTTTTACAAGTTTACATTTACGATACAAGATCCCATAGTCTTCTCCTATATGTTATACAACTTGCAGGACTGATGTCTTGGCGGAATTCTGGATAACCGAGATACGAACCAATTCCTCCTATATGAGGAGTTGATCGAATGGGTACATGACTCACCAGGCTGTAGAAATTGAAACTGATGACGGTAGACCGGTGTTTCACTTCTGTCTCGGTTCTGTTAATGTTCGAATTCCTGTAGCAGTGACGTAGTTGACATTTGCACTATTTCTGTAGTTGGCAACCACAGGGCAGCTGAGTCTGTCATGTTTTCAGTTCGTCTAGAGGGAAAAGGAAAGAAGGAAAGACGAGCGCAATTCGTCTGCTTCCTTCAGTTCCAGCCAATTCCCGAAGTGAACAGCAGCAGCAGCTAACGAAGACATTTATACGTCCAACGCTATCACGACAAGAGACGGTCCCCTGTAGCATCGATTTTTGTCGTCTCTCGCAATCCGGTTCCAGACGAAAGGGATGCCACTGTTCACACGTTTCGTTCATCGCGGGCGGTGAACAACCGCACAGAAATTACACCGTACTTAATCGGATATGCTCATCATTTCGCGAGGTCACCGGAAGAGGTCATTACAGTGACTGTATACGGGCTGGACGACTTGGGATTGCGTTCGATCTCCGACAGACAAAACAGAACTCCGTGACCTGTAGTCCGCAAGCGAACTATACCCACCGAGCAACCGTCGCTTGTCGGCGAAGTTAGTACCAAATTCTTCGGATAGAGGTTGTCACGTGGTCAGCGCAACGGATCCCCACGGTCGCTAATTTCGGATTTCTAGACCGGAGCCGCTGTTTCCTTAAAATAGTTCCTGTTATCCTCACGAGGCTCAGTGGACCCCGTTCCAATCCCACCATTTCTCAGAAAATCTGGTAGCGCCGGGAATCGAACCCGGGACCTCTGGATCTGTAGGCAGGATCTCTGACCACTGGACCACAGAGGCGGTCGTTCGATCTCCATCAGGTTCAGAAACTTTTCTCTTGTCTACAGCTTCCAAACCGGCCGTGAGGGCCACCCAGCCTGCTATCCAATGGCTAACAGAAGCTCTTTCCCAGAGGAGTGAAGCGGCTGGTGTGTGAACGTACTCAGTTTCCTCCGCCTGGTGACCAGTTTAGGAATGGAACTACAGAGTGATTCTAAATTATTGTCGGGGTTTCCGTGGCCTATAATTCTCAAATTGGAAAAAAAAATAAACTACGTCATACGTCAAAATGTGCGTACTTTAGTTTTTAAAGGAAGGTCGGTTATTAAGAGGCAACGTCATTACAGAACTCACCATAGAAAAGATCCACCTTCAGATAATGCTATCCAACGTTGGCTACAGTAATTTCAGGAAACTGGTAGTTTTGTTGCTGCGATCGAAACACTTACACCGCAAGTGCTGCAGAACTTTTGCAGGGAAACTGAATACGCTTGGGCATCTTAGTGACACGAAAAGCACGCATGTTGAAGTTGTTTAACATTCTGCAGTATTGATTCTATAAGTAAAAAAACTTTTTGAGTTACGCTTTCATATTTCAAAGCAATTTTATTCTGTTATTTCCTTTTTGAAAATTATAGGGCACGGAAACCCCTACAATAATTTATAATCATCCTGCATATAACTGCACTTCTCCATACGTCTTCATGGCATGGTAATTAAACTCCAAGACAACTTTACTTTAAGTTACAGTGTCCAGACTGACTCTGGAACCCACTTAGCCTCGTGTCCAGTAGTTACGGGGGACCCTTTCCTCACGGATAAAGCGACCAAGGTGTAAAGCTAACTACTAACTTCCAACTAATGCTTGGGTTAGGAATGCATGGAGCTATATCTCCACTCTTCCATACATTTTCAAGATGTGGTACATAGGAACAACTGCGCGTTTAGTTTTTATTTTATTTTGAAGAGACCTACTCTTTAAGATATCCAGACCGCATTAGCAGTGTTATGTGCCCCCTTCATTCTGTCTGACGTAATTACCTACCCAGCATAAACTTGCACTTTTGCGCACTATCATGCCACGACATTGGCGATGCATCTTCTTGTTTCGAGCAGCGTGCTTTCAGTCGTTACCGATCACAGGGAAGGAAGGAATGTAATTTGACAGAACCACGGAGAAGAATGAGGCGATATTTACGCTGTATTACCTCATACTTCATAAAGACCGTCGTTACAGGCAACCCGAACAGGCACAACCAGAAGAGGACATCTTGTCGTGAGCAGTCCTGCCTTCCATTTTGTACGATACAGATCCCATCCGTGGGTTTCTGAACCATTATATTAGCGCGTGGTAGCGTAGTTGGTTGAGACACTATATTACCAGCCGGAAGGTCGCGGGACAGATTTCTGATGACGTCATTGGACTTTTAAATTGAACTATTCCTTCCAGCCGCACTATGGCCCTGGGTTCGACTCAGTGTCTAACAGAAATGAGTATCATGAATCTTGGCCACGCCATAGCTCAAGCGGTTAATCGCTGGATTCCCACCGCGGCGGCCCGGGTTCCATCCCGGGTCTGGTCAAGTGGGATTTGTAGTGGACTAAGTGGCGCTGGGACACGTTTTATCCGAGTATTTCGGTTTCCCCTGCCAATCTTCATTCCACCAATTGCTCCACAGTCACCCTCACCTATCATCTGGGGCTGCTACAATAGGCCAGAAGTGGCCGCAGAACAAGGGACTTAGTCCCACCCCACTAACAATCAAGAATAATCCTGTCGGGTAAAGGGCGGCCGGCCCGTAAGGTTACACCACAATCTGTGAGCCGATTGTCTAGAGAAAATGTGGGAGCCTCAACGTCTCACAATCCTATGGACCTCCACGGCCTGTTACAGGGATAGCTTTACATTTTATGTTCTATCAAAGAAATTATGTCCTTTAGGCCCATGTACTGTATTTGTGACTGCTGTTGAATGAGGACTAGACTTGGTCCTCTAATAATTTTCGGAAGAGAAAATACTGCACACATTGAATTTGAGATTCTTCCATTGTGGTGACTATGAAAATCACTATCTTCTAGAATGTGACGCCACGAAATCGGACAGACGTTTACCAACGTTTCGAAGACATATACTGCTTCCACCTTCAGGGTCAGACAAAACGAACCATCCCCCAAGCAAGAATCAATCAGATCTGTACTTGCTGCTAGCTTCTTTCTGGTTGATTGTATGACTTATCAAAATCGAAGATGGACGCAGTACGTCGCTCTAAAACATCGATAAACTTCTGCTAGACTACGTGGCTTTACATCCCAGATGATGTTACTCTCCAAATTTGTACATAGCCTACTGTATGCATAAGTAAAAACTGCCATTTAATGTAACCCCTTCTTACACGTACATATCCTAAACGGTTTAAAACTCGACGCTAGTAAATCTGTTAGAAGCGCGTTTCATGTTTAAATTAGGCATGTTTATATTTACGTCTGTCTTCTTCTCCGCCTCCTCCTCCTCCATCATCATCATCATCATCTTCTTCTTCTTCTTCTTCTTCTTCCTCTTGAAGGGTACCGGCCACCGAGTTCTTTCCGACTTCAAGACGTCATATCCTTCCATCCACTTATGGGTATATTTGTCTGAATACATGAATTCCAATTTAGCATCACCTAAGTACGTGATATAATTAATATGACCTGCTGTGAGGCCTTTTCTTGTTCTTAAAATTAAGGCGATTATTCCATAAAGCATTCTTAATAATCAGCGGCATTCAAGACTCATGGCGCAAATAGCTTTTCGTAACGTTTCTCGTCTAAATGTGACGTGTAAAAATCCCTGCAGAATTTGTTGTGTCCATGCCTAGTTATGCATTACTGGTACAGCACCGAACAGGTCACTGTAGCGGTAACGCTGTACACTTGTTAATGTGAGGCGCTCTCTCTGACGAGAGGACGGGTCTGTCGTGTGCCAGAGTCACAGTCACCGGTAATAAGTCTGTTGTCAGTATGTACAATTTACATTTTACACATTATTAAATGTATATAAAAGGCCTCTGTCAGTCCAGGCTCCGTACAGCAGATCATACCATTCGCATTAAATGCTATAACTTTGAGGGGCCTATGAACTCTAGTTGCCTAGCAATGGACGTCTTCTATCGTTGCGTATTCGTTGGAACGTGTTTTCTGAGTCGTTGCTTAGCAATGGGCATGATGCGGACCCATATAGAAAACACCTCTTACGACACCTGTTCTCTTGTTGCGTGCGTGTATTGCGGGCGTTGCCTAGCAATGAGTCACAATATGAAGCCACGGTTTTCGAGAAGCAAAAGTTTTCTGCAAAAGGAACTAAGGAGAAATATGAAAAACTTAATAAGTACAGCAGATATTACGGTTGAGATAGTAAATGCAACATGAAATAAGTTTTCGCATGCTAAAGTTTTAGAAAGTTGAATGAAACATGAATGTCTGCTTTTGAAACTTGACCCAGAATGTATTTAATTCCGTTGCGAATGTGGGTGTACACGTCTAAGAAATAAGGTCGACATTTCCTTAATGACCATCGAAAGTCGATATGTTTACGCCCGTTGAAAATTATCACGGCTGATTGAATTATCAAGCAATATCCTCGCCACGGTCCAGATACATGGACAGACTAAGTTTCGCCAGGAATAAATCTGACATTCGGACTATAATCCACCGTACCCAGCCAGCATCATACTTTGATTGCCAATTTCACCGTTGTCTGCCTCATTACTCCCTATTGTGTCAATTTGGGACTCAAGTGGCAACAACCCTGAGCTACTTTCCACTCTCCTTTCTTCTCTTTCTCTCTCTCCAAGATGGTCGCCACTCAGTTAAACCAACATTTTCTCCGTGTCTTCAACTCTGCCTTATTTACATATGAAGTATGCTCATTCATTCGTTTTTCATTCATCAATGGCCCTACAGCTCTTTGTTGGGCCCTGGCCTCTTCTTCAGTTCCGTAATTCTTTTACACAGACAGTAGGACTCCTTGGCCGAGTGATCAGCTTGTCGCAAGGCCGCTACCTAAACACAGAATAAACGCATACACAGACATTCATGCCTTGAGTGGATTCGAACCCACGATCCCAGCGTTCGAGCGAGCGAAGACAGTTCATGCCTTAGATTTGTCGGCCACTGTGATCGGCGAAGTATGGTAGAACCAACATAATAACCCAAGCAATCAAATGAAAATCACAGAACAAACGTCACTAAATTATTATTATTATTATTATTATTATTGTGTTTGTCCATAATGTAATTACTTGAATGTACACTGTGCTCTGTCTGTAATTGGCCTTGCGGCTGTTGACTCGGCACATAAATAATAAATAATTGAATTATTATTATTATTGTGTTGAGGAGAGTAACTGATGATAATAATAAGTAAGGTCATGTTTGATTATCAGTTACAGTTGGTGTAGTTTGATGCTAGCAATGTGATAAACGGATGACATGACATTTATTATTTGATTAAAATAACATCATTTACCAATACTTCCGGAGGCAAGCGGTAGCGTAGTTGGTTGAGGCAGTATGCTACAAGCCATATGGTCGCGGGTTCGATTCCCGATGAACTCACTGCATTATTTTTAATATACCTAATCCTTCTAGCCGCACTATGACCCTGGACTCGACTGAGCCTCTGGCAGAAATGACTACCAGGAATTTTCCTGGGGATAAAGGGCGGCCGGCGCGTAAGGCTGACCTCACCGCCATCTGCGAGCCGACTGTCTAGAAAATGTGGGAGCCTCGACGGCCTGTTACAGGGATAGCTTTACCTTTTTTTTTTACCAATACTTCGAGCTGTTACGTGGAATTAGTTTCCTAAACTGATTGCTGTACTTCTCTCAACAAGTGTTGCATGCCAGCCCGGAAAGATTTAACCGCGTTATTATCTACAGCATTGACGGCTCGGGCCTTATTCTGATGTACTTTCGTGTTCTAACTGCATAATCATCAAACATTTGCGCCATAATCGCTTATACAAATATCATCGTAATTGTAATTTTTCTCTAAGTGGCGGTGTGCTGAGTTCGAACATCGGCTATCTTGACTGACATTTTCGTGGTTTTTATCAGACCCTCCAGGCAATTCGTGGATAGTACCTCAAGTAGGCCACTAATGCTTCCTCCCAAATCCCTTCTAAATTAATCATCTCTCGTCCTGCCGATCAGTGTTACGTAATATCGATGCTGACGTCATAAAACAACCACAAATTAATATCTCTAAAGGGCTTGGTTTCGAGCCCACAGCGCATTATTTTTATTCCGCAAACCTTTCCATATACCACTCTAATTGTTCTGATCACTAACCACTGACTTCTGGGTCTGAGTGTATTCCTGTTTTCACGTGCTTGGTTGTCACTGACCACTGACTTCTGGGTCTGACTGTATTCCTGTCTTCACGTGCTTGGTTGTCACTGACCGCGGACTTCTGGGTCTGACTGTATTCCTGTCTTCACGTGCTTGGTTGTCACTGACCACGGACTTCTGGGTCTTACTGTATTTCTGTTTTCACGTGCTTGGTTGTCACTGACCACGGACTTCTGGGTCTCACTGTATTCCTGTCTTCACGTGCTTGGTTGTCACTGAACACTGACTTCTGGGTCTGACTGTATTCCTGTCTTCAAGTGCTTGGTTGTCTCAGATTTGAGACTTCCCTTTTCGTCGCCTCCTATGACTCGCAGGGTCACGGTGGAGGTATTCGACACCGCCTCCACACGGGTGAAAGCTGTAATGTCTGTAACTGTCGTTATGTAGCCTCCGCACCGACCACGCACGGAAAACACAGTCCTACTGTTGCATAAGGAAGACCACAGAGAAAACGAGTCACGTGATAGATACCTCGCCAGTCCGTTAGCGCGTTGATTGCTGCCTAGCAACGAACTATAAACATTCGTCCTATTGTTGAGGGCGCTTAAGCGTGGTGTTTATCGCGCCCTTGCCTAGGTATAAACGTTACAGTATTTTCCCTTGTTACAAATTTCACAGGTATTTAGCAGCTGTAGATGAGGAGTGTGAATACTTGAACGATTCAAAGAACTTTATTTTCGATATTTTACATCGAAATCCGCGGTTAGAAAGACGAAAAATTGACTTACAAAATAAAAAAGTAGGCTCAATAAAAAATATTAACGCCAATCTGACCATATTATATAATCTTAATACTGAGATCTATTTATATCGGTCATAAAATAGAAGGCAAGCATAGACAGGAAACATGGCTGCCCCTTTAAACGTATCCTCCTCTAGAAACGGCCTGAAAACACTACATTTCGTCACCTGGAGCTCCCCTCCTTAGTTGATCCAACTGTTGTTAGATGGCCACATCTGGCTCCCTCCCACGTCAATGTACATACGAGAAGCAGCCTCGATTCATAACCGCATCACAAGACAATAACACAGTTCCCGAAGCTCATTACTGAAGGGAACGTATTCAGTTTCTTCCTCAACAACTGTCTGACTCCGCATGACCTCTGCGACCTCAGTAATAACCTCTTGACCCGATTATCCTTGGCTGGCATTCCTCCACCGTCTGCACTTGCGATATAACTCATCATTACAAGCGTGGGACAACATAGCAACCCAAGGAATTTTATAACTTCTTTTAGCTGCATGTCACTTCTTATTATTTCAGACCTTAATACCTTATTAACTTCAGCTCCGATGGCATTTATGTAGTTACTGAATTTATTGCTATGAGCAGATGCCAGGATAATATTAAAACGGGTGTTAAATAGGTGGGGTGTCACAATGTGAAATACCGCAAGTAAGCAATGCACTTTCGGTGTCCATAAGGTGAGAAGTTTCTTGCTAGATGAGCGACTGTCAGCTTTGCAAGAGTAATTCTATACCATCGTCTTAGTTTTATACATAGTGTCCCACGAGGAAAGGTAAATATTCTGGGAGGTCATACTATCGATCATTCTAAGTAAGAGTGTATATGTACATATGTCCTATTCCGAACTGTTTCCGAGATAGAGCTATTTCACTGTGCAGTACACTATACACTGCACAGACCAGCAACACGCCGTGTCCTCACACGAGTTGCAGAGTGCATTGATGCTGACGGTGAAATTTTCGAAAATGTATTACACTACGTAAACTGTACCAACTTAGTCATTTGAACAATAAATACCGGTATTAGAAACAGTATGTAATATCTCTTATCAACAATTTTGGAACCGTACAAGGAAATAGCTCTATCTCAGAAACCGTTCTGAATAGGACACACATACACATACAATTTTACTTAGAATGACCGATACTATGATCTCCCACAATATTTACCTTTCCTCGTGCGACATCTGTATATACATGCATACACAAAAGATTATGAACAACTGTATTTTATGTAAGATTTGAGGTTTTCACGGCGGTGACTATGAAGAAAGCAGTGATTTGGCACCGTGTATATGTGGTGTTAACCGACGTTTCGGAGGAAAAGCTTCTACCGGTTCTCACGATCTCTTCGCTTGCGGGTTTCTTATATTTTTCCTTCTACCCTGAGGATGGAGGCGATACATTCCTCCGAAACGTCGGTTAACACCACATATACACGGTGCCAAATCCCAGAAGACTGCTTTCTTCAACTGTATTTTATGTCTTTCTTTCTACAAAGAACTGTTTTGGGGAAATTATAAAACTCGAAGACACAGTATGTGAGGGTACTAATCCGATTCTGGTAGCTCAGGGTAGGGTCCCAGAGACGCCACAGCTCAGTCAGTATAGTGACTAGGCTAGGGGTTGGATGACCGAAGAATCGGGCTTCGATTCTTGCCAGGCCAAGGGATTTTTCACTTCTGTATAATGTTATAATGTCCAGACCGGCTCTGGGGGCCATCCAGAGTACAATCCAATGGATACCGTAAAGCGGCAGTGGCGTGAAGCTGACCACTGACCTCCATCTTGGGCCGAGGTGAAGACCCCATGCTTAATGAAGGATCATGTTATGAACACGTGTAGGGTGTGGGGCATAGATCCATGCATTCTTAACCTCGGCGTTACATGGAAGTGAGAGGTCGGGTTCACACACAGATCCCAGTAGCGACTGGATAGAGGCCAGTACCGTTCTGGCCCCTGCCGGAAAGAAATCGAACCCCAATTCCTCGGTCGTTCTGCCCGCAGCTTTTTTTTTAATTCACTTAGTGGAGGGTGGAGTCCAACTTGGTCCACTCGGCACGGCGGTCACTGATTGGCTTATTCTAGCCTGCCCCTGGTGATTATGATGATGGAGAATTTGGTGGAATGAAGATTGGTAGGGGAAACCGAAGTACTCGGAGAAAACCTACCCCAGCGCCACTTTGTCCATCACAAATCCCACTTGACCAGACCCGGGGTCGAACCCGGGCCCCCGCGGTGGGAAGCCAGCGACTAACCGCTTGAGCTATGGGGCGGCCTTGCCCGCAGCTTAGTCACTATACTGACTGAGATATCCCTTACTTCTGTGCCAGCTATTAGTTGCAATCTCCTCCTCATGAGCTACGCACCTGACACAAGTAAAAAAAGTAAAGTTGTCCCTGTGCTAAACTAATTAAGCACTACGCCATGAAAATGTATGGGGGAGTGAGTATAGATCCACATTTTCTTGACCTCGGCACCAGTTGGAGGTGAGTGGTCAGCTTCACGCCCCGGCCGCTTTACCCCTGGTTCCCCTTGGATAGGAGGCTGGGTGGGCCCCAGAGCCGGTCTGGACGACGTGGAGAAGCGAAAATTCTTGGCCCTATCGGGACTCGAACTCCGATCTCTCGCTCGTCCAGCCCGTAGCCAGTCGCTATACCGACTGACGTACATAGAAAATGTTCAGATCAGAATCTTCCTTACTTAAAACACAGATCACCCTTGTCTCTTCTTCGAAAACAAACTTGCATGGGAAGCGGAGCTTCAAGATTTATATAATTCGGCAAAATTTCAAGTAACACTGATTTTTGCCAGACTGTTCACTGACTCGGATTCTTCATCATCATCATCATCATCATCATCATCATCATCACTGGCACGACAGCCCTTTGTGAGCCCTGGCCTTCCTCAGGATTGCTCGCCATTCTTCTCTATTCGATGCTACATTCCTCCAGTTCTTTACACCCAAAATTCTTATGTCCTGCCACATACATTCTTCCCATCTTAACCTTGGTCTTCCCACTCTCCTATTTCCTTCTGGTTTAGTATTAAGCATTTTCTTGATGGTTCTATTCTCGCTGGCACGTACTATGTGTCCAGCCCATTCAAGCCTCTTCACCTTTATAAATCCAATAATGTCTGGTTCATTAAATGGTTTGTATAGCTCATGGTTATACCTCTTCCTCCATATTCCATTTTCTTCACTGACTTGGATTATCTGTGTAAGATTTGAGGTTCTTACTGGGATACAGTGCCGTGTAGTCCGTTGAATGCCAACCGACGTTTCGGAGTAATATTTCGCCTCCATCTTCAGAGTCGAAGATTAAGTCAAGCAAGAAACCATCGTGAAGCAGCTAGCAAGCAGAGCAAGGGGGCTACATGTTCCTCCGAAACATCAGTTGACTTTCAACAGACTACACGGCGTTATACCCCAGAAGATATTACTGTCCGATTATCTAATTTCACATTGTTAAAATCATTACACTTCCAAACATAATTAACAATTTCTATATCTCTTTCTCGTTAAGAACTCTTCAACCTATCGTTCCGAAACATTTATTAGAAACCGCTCCAATGTCAAGATAGAGTTTATTGAATTCGTTCGGTCTGATTGTGTATCTGTAACAAAGGAAATTTTCACTGCGTGCGAGGAAATGGAAATATTCTTGTAGTTACTATAGGATTCTGACGATGGTGTATAACACACTGATATGTTGGGATTTTGGACTTTATCTATCGTCCCTAGTTTTTAAGATAACAAATAAAAACACGACGTTTCGGAAACTGGACCACTGGTCCAGATATTGAGGCTAGCTCTTTCTAAGGGACCCAACTGAATAGGTGTTTTCCTTCACCTGAGGACGGAAACAGATCCAGTTTCCGAAACGTCGTGTTTTTATTTGTTATCTTAAAAACCAGGACGATGGATAAAGTCCAAAATCCCAACATATCAGTGGGAAATATTCTTTTTTCACTGGTTTATTTCTTTTCAGTTCTGCCCTATTTTAAGTGTATGCACTCATTCCTATTCTGTGTAAGGCTTGAGGTTTTCATAGCGGTGACCATGAAGAACGGTGGCACCGTCTAGATCTTATGTGAACCGACGTATCGGAAGAACTTATCGCCTCCTTCTTCGGGGTAGAAAAATCCTCGAGCGAAGAACCAGTGGGAGCAGGTGGCTGGTTCCTCGCTTGCAGATTTTTCTACCCCCAAGAAGGAGGCGATACATTCCTTCGAAACGTCGGTTCACACAAACGCTACACGGCGCCACATCCCAGAAGATGGAATTCCTCTTTTCTGTTCCCTTGCCTTAATCGCATTTCGAGTCCCGGTAGGGTCAACAGTTTTGTTCTCCTTGTTGTCTAGACCGGCTCTGGGGCCCACCCAACTTCCTATTCCATGGGTATCGGGGGCTCCTTCCCCGGGGGTAAAGCGGCCGATGCGTGAAGCTGACCACTCACCTCAAACTTATGCCGAGGTGAAGAAAACGTGGATCTACACATCCACTCACCCATACTGCTTCATGGCGTGGTGCTTAATTAGTTAAGCACAGGGAGGCTTTACTAGATGCAGGAGAATGTTCAGTTTCACGCTCCGACCGCCCATACCCAGTAGATAGAAGAGCAGACCCTAAAGCCAGATGAGTATTAAAATGAACCTTAAATGAATAAATAGGTTGTGAAGAAATAGCGACTAGGTCACGGTCTAGACGACCGGGGAACCAAGGTTCAATTCCCGGCAGAAGTAGAAGATTTTCATCTTCTCCACAGCGTCCAAACCGGCTCTGGGGCCCATGGGTACCAGCGGCCTTTTCCCCGAAGGTGAAGCTGACCATTCACCTCCACCTAGTGCGGAGATTAAGAATGCGTGGAACTTCACCTCCACTCCCCCATAAGTTTTTATTATGCCATGCTTAATTAAGCACAGGGACAACTTTACTTCATTCCACCTTTATTTTCCAGTTTACATTGTGTTTCCCCGTTGTTCAGTCAGCTTAAGGCACCATCAAAGGCCGACCATTGTAATACAAGGACAAGACTGTTAAACACAGCGTCGACAGGTAACGGCACATCTGCCGAATCATATTGCATTTGCATTGGTACTACGTTTTTTTTAAGGTTAACAATGGGCAAACGAAAAGTATTTACCTAACCAGTAGCCATGAAATAAGGGCTCGTGTCCAAATTTCTCCAAAACTCTGGTTTGTATGTACCAAACTACGCGGAGTCACGTTTCAGATGACTAATCTCTGTTCTCACTACAGTGAGAATCTCAAACATCAAACAGTAGCATACCCAAATAACATTCGTGAATATGTTTCGAGTTGTGACTGCCTACTTCTATTCGGTTCAAGACACTTTACGTCTTCTATGCCCTGCACAGAAACGTAAATATTACTTACTTAATTACTCATGGCGCTGAGCCCTTCTGGAGGAGCCGCCAACTCTGCAGCTACTCAAGAATTTACCAGCATTTTATGGAACCCGAAGGTTCACTACCGTGTTCACAAGAGTCCTCCACTGGTCCCTATCCTGAGCCAGATCAATCCAATCAATACCATCCCATCCTATCTCTCTAAGATCCATTTTAATATTGTCCACCCACCTACGCCCTGTCTTCCCTGTGGTCTCTTTCCTTCTGGCTTTCCCACCAATACCCTATATGCATTACTCGTCTCCCCTATTCGTCCTACATGCCCCGCCCACCTCATCCTCCTTGATTTGATCATTCTAATTATACTTGGAGAAGAGTACAAGTTATGAAGCTCCACATTATGCAAAATATTAAAATGTATAAAAGTATAGTTTTCCTCTTGTTTTGTATGGATGTGAAACCTGACCTTCTACAGCAGGCATGTCAAACTCAACTTGTACAGAGGGCCACCTCAGCCCTACAAATAATAGCCCAAGGCTGCACATCAAAACAGAAATATACATTAGATTTTCATACAAGGAAATTTAATTCTATTTATTATTTAGGAATAATTTCAATATAATTACCTAAAGTCACATATCTTACAGTTTTAAAAAGCAAGGGAATGCCATTTCTGACAAGTATCAAACAACTTTTCAATATGTAAAAAGAGAGATTACACAAGAAATTATGTTAGAAATAGCAAAACATTGAATTCCCTGCAGCCTGCTAATTTATGTCTGCGTGAGACTTCTTGTCTTCTTGTCTGTTGGAAAACTGTCTTTACAAAAAATATTTCTATTAAAATTTTAATATTGATTTTAATATCAATTAGCTCTAAAAGTTGAGGGGCCGCACTTTGTGGCTATGGGGGCTGCATGTTTGACACGGCTGTTCTACAGTATGAGGGAAAGAACGCATCGAAGGCGTATGAAAACAGGGTGTTAACAATATTTGGGCCCAAGGGACAGGAAGTAAAAGAAGACTGGAGAAAGCCTCATAATGAAGATCTTCACAATTTATACTCTTCAGACATCATCAAGGTGATCAAGTAGTGGACGGTGTGATGATGTGTATTAGATTAATGTGGTTCAGGGCAGAAATAAATGGAAGGCTCTTGTGAACATGCAAATGAATTTTTGAGTTCCATAAAAGGTAATGAATTTGACGAGGTAAGCGACCGTTAGCTTCTTAAGGAGGACACTGCTATATTGAGTTTTTTTTTATTGATCTTTCTCATGAGGTGAGACTGAGTCCACTTGGTACTGCAGCAACTGTTTGCCCTATTTTACCAGCCCCAGATGATAGATGATGATGATGATGATGATGATGATGATGATGATGAATGTGGAGCAGTCGGTGGAATGAGAATTGACAGGGCAAACCGAAGTTCTCAGAGAAAACTTGCCCCAGTTCCACTATGTCCACCACAAATTCCACAAGACCTGACCCGGGTCGCCGCGGTGGGAAGCCAGCGACTAACCGTCTGAGCTATGGCGCGACCTACCTTCATTAAGTTACAGGACTGTACAAATAACCCTATTATTTTTTTATTGCTAGTGGGGTGGGACTAAGTCCCTTGTACTGCGGCCACTTCTGGCCTATTGTTCCAGCCCCAGATGATAGGTGAGGGTGATTGTGGAGCAATTGGTGGAATGAAGATTGGCAGGGGAAACCGAAGTACTCGGAGAAAACCTGCCCCAGCGCCACTTTGTCCACCACAAATCGCACTTGACCAGACCCGAGACAAATACCACTAAGTACGTTCCCAAAGAAAACGCTGGGAAACTCCACGTACAGTACGCTCTGCGACAGTGGGAACCTCTGATGTGATAATTTTGTGACGTCAATCTCAAACAAAGGAATTTTATCTGGAAACTTTATATTTACGAAGGAAGTGTTAGATTCTTTAAGGAACAGATGACCTGCCGCTCTTGTGTCCACAACACGGCCACGACTTGAGGAACTGAAGACAGGGCCTGCTGCAGATTCACGAGTTCTGCAATAAGGAAGGCAGTGGAATCGGTTTATTGATCCCTTTCTGGAAACGTGAACTATGAAAGCTGTCCACAGATTTCGTGGCCGCGCATTCCGGTTTGCGCGGTGCTTGGGGTCCAACACGTTCGGTGTGTAGGGAAAGTGTAATAGTGTTTGGGAGCAGCGAGAGGACATCGACCCCGAGCCGGGCTGACCGGCGGGCTACAACCGGGTGAACCAGAGATGAGGGCGTACCTCCGAGCTCTCTGTTCAATATCCCAACTCTCTGAAGAACTAAATTGGCCAAAATAATAACAGAATGTGTTCGTAAAGACCAGCTGTTGAATGCAGTTCCGAGTGGGGGGGGGGGATGCTGTTCTTCCTGAGAACCATGCGAAAATACATGAATACACTCTTGTGGGCAAAATAAAGGTTTCTAAATGTTACAGAAGATGATACACATAGTAACCACTAAGTTTTAAAGGGTTAACACCTTGATTTAACAAGGCACGGCCACCGTAATTAATTACCAATATTTTATACTATTGGGCTGGGTAGGCCTCAGAACCGGTCGGGATGACATGGTGAAGAGAAAATTTTTGTCCCTACCGAGACTCGAACTCCGACCTCTCAGTCGTCCAGCCCGTAGCCAATCGCTGTATCGACTGGGCTATATGGTGGAAAAGTAAGCCCCTACCACTTCCGGAATTCACACCCAGTCAGCCCGTCACTTTGACTTAGTTACATCGGCCAAAGCGGCCTCCGTAGTCTAGAGGTAACGTTCCCACCTCATGACTCGTAGTACGCGGGTTCAAATACCCGGCGGAGGTCGTCGAATTTTTAAGGGCGGAAAAATTCAGGGAACAAGTCCTCCGGGAGGGACTTTAAGCCGTGGGTCCCGTGTCGTAGCTTTACGGCACGTAAAAGAACCTCATATCTCCAAAGGAGGTCACTGAGCCAAATTAACGGACGTTTCCCGCCCAACAGCAGTCTCTAATACCTCTGGCAGATGGGGGAAGCATTATAGATACCTCTCAGCTAGTAGAGCCGGTCTCGCTGGCTGGGCGGGACTGATGATAAGGACTAGTACCGGTAGGATATAGAGACTGGTAGAAATCATAGAGGGAAGCACAATGGACCAATACAGGTCTCAGTGCATGGGGAAACCCACCCTCTCCAATAACTAACTAACTAGTTACATCGGCTGTCTCTAACACTGCCCTATGAAGGTAAGTGACGTACCACTTAATGCATTATGAATCTGTCTGGATGGCCGCTGGTGGTAAGCTCCGGCCGCTTCACTTCTAGAGAAAGTGCCTGCAGGAGAAGATTACTTGGGTCCAGAACTGATCTAGACAAAGAGACGAATGCAACCCCGGTACTGGAGTTCGCAATCCGTCCATTCCTTCTCCCACTCGCTGGTATTATGAACATCAGAAAACGTGCGCAGATACACACCCCGTTAGTATTCTTAGAAGGGAATTACGTCATTACCGACTTAACTAACTGCATGGAGTAGCTAGTTAACAGTCGCTCGGCAAGTACAAGTTATTCCTCAACTTTTACGAAAGCCGAAGTTTCAGTACTAAGTTCGTAAGAGCCCCTTTCAAGTTTCAGTTCCCCTATAACATTACGCAAATGCTGTCTTTTGCGCCTTTGAATATCGACGGTAATTTAAACCACGAATTGTATTAACCGGGTTCTAGGAATATTGTATAATATTTTGTAATATTTTTTCACATATTTATTATACATAATCTGCTATAAATGTATATGTTCAATAAGCACTGGCTCGTGAATGAGTTCTGCCCAGTGGCATATCTCATATATTCGTTTTTTATTCACTAAGACATCGTTTTAATTCTTGTATTGGAGTTTTACTGAGGCATATCTGGTAGAGGCAGGACGGTACATCTTTTCATTCTATGTGTATAGTTTCGCTATTGTCTAGTAGGTTCACTGCTGATGCATTTGTGTGGTTTTCTAATTTTCTTAAGTATTTAGAATTCCACGTTTTTATTTCACTGAGCACTGAGATCATTTGTAGATCTTCATGGATCCTGTGGTTGTTTCTGTACCAAGGTGCGTTCAGAATGGATCGGAGAGTCTTGGATTGAAAGCGCTGGAGGATTTCGATGTTGGAATTGGAGGCTGTCCCCAATAACTCAATTCTGTACGTCCATACGTGTATGAGTACTCCTCTGTATAGGAGTTATACGGAAGACACGAGAAACTTTATTACATTTCCTATTCAAAATAAATATTATGCAGATCACTATTTATCGGCTCTCCCAGACTACTTATTAAACGTATCCTTGGATATCCTTCATATCTGGAAGCCGCCACCTTCCTACGCTCCTCAGTTGACAAATGACTTAATTAACATGGGACAGGTCATTTATTAACTAATACAATTGTTTTTTGTAAAATACTTCAACCACAAGAAATTCCATTTCATAAAACAGTATTTTAGGATTTAAATATTCAGCTGTGAATATGAAACCAGCATTACATTGGCATAAGCAACATTAATTTATGATTGTTTTGGGTTTTAAAGCAGAGGAGTATAAAGGCCTACATTTCAACTTATACGTACTAATGAGATTTTGTACGTAAGTTAAAACAACACATTGTATAAACTATAGAAACAAAGTTACGAGACACCGTATGCTTCTGTTCTTTATATCACGCTCTGTGAACAAATGGGTCGGCAAAACAGCTCCCTACTCAGAAGCTAGAGAGAGAACTATACCATTCTACGTAAACTAAAGCATTACTGCAACAGTTCCACCGTTAGGTGTTTCATTAAAGCCTGAGTTAAGGTTGGCTTATTTACCGCTCTTGTGGATTTCTGGAAAGCAATATTATGTGTCCTGGGAGAAAGGTACCAACTGAATCCATCTTCAGAGGAGAAAAGAAAACCGCGTGGGGGAAACGAGGGTAAATATATTGTGGCGTACAAACCCGTTACTAAGCGGAGACTGTAAATAGCACCCCTTACTAGGTAACGACCGAAACACGCACGCAACAGTAGATGAACGGTGTTTTCTGTGGTTCGTGCCACGGCTGTTTGTGGGCAATGGCTCGGCAAACACGTTCCCGCTGCAAATGACACGAACGCAACAATAGAGTTACTGTTGGAAACGGCGTGTTTTCTATGTGGTCCGTGCAAAGATGTAACTAGGACAGTTGGATCAGTGAGTTCAGTTGTGAGTAGTATTAGCCAGCGCAACGGCATGAGCACAGAAGTTGAAGAATCTCCATTGTTGAGAGCTGTTACCAAGCAACGACTAGGGAAGACTATAAAAGACTGAGGCCTTGCGTGTGCTGTAGTGATTTGTAAAGTGTGTAGATCAGCGATAGCGCTGTAACTGCTTGTAGTTCCGAGTCGTGTGTGTGTGTGTGTGTGAGTGGTCACCGATCCAAACCCCGTCTATAGTCACTACATACAGGTGACAATAGCTACCACTTCAACAAAATTTCATCACATTTATCCCTCTGATGTTTGGTCCCCTTCTTTCAGGGCTCATATTGGTCGTTTCCGTTCTTTCTCTACATGCCTCCTCGTATTTCTGTGCGGCTAGGTACTCTACCCTGAAGATGGAAGTAGTAGATTGTTTCGAAACGCTGGCACCAAAGCTGAGAGAACCTCTAGGCCTTTGTCTCTGAATAATAAAACCGGTACTTACACGATTATCATTTATATTAATGGTTGAATTAATTTATACCATCATAAATATTCAGTTATTTCGTAGACTAACGAACGTAGTGACTTACAAGTCATGTATAATTTCATTCGTGATTCAGATTTCACGAAAATCTAGGTCTCATCGGTATTGTTATATTATTCCGATCTAGTGAACAAAAGTATAATCAACAGTATTCCTAATTTTTAACATGCAGACGCGGATTATGTTAAAAAGGAAAAGAGACAAACTATACAGACTTAACCTCGTTTTACGATGAGCGTCATGTGTCACTGTTTATTGTGTTCCGCTGAGAGCATGAGTCAGAGATATGTAAACTCCCTTACGAATATGGCACTAAGCCTTGACATGTGTGTTTCACAGATATAAATCTGAATTCAGCTTGGAGTCAGACGAACAAGAAATATAACTTCTTACTGTCGATTTCTCATACAGAGTCTTGCTTCAAAACATTTTCTCCTTACACACTGCCAGTAGATTACATGCTTTCATTCCGGTAGCATCTTGTACCTCAATAGTAATTAACACGTTTCGGAGGAACGTAATGCCTCCATCTTCAAGGTAAGTGAATAAGACAAGCAACAAACCAGCAAAATGCTAGCGGCAAGTAAAGCTCTACTTGGGTTTTGCTGGTTGCTTTCTTGGCTCTTCCTAGACCCTGAAGATGGAGGCAGCACATTTCTCCAAAACGTTCTTAAACGTCCACCCGACTACACGGCGTCACATCCCAGAATATAATGCTCTTCAAATTAAATAAATTCTATTGAGTTTCGTGTTCTTTCTCACACATTACAGAAAAAGTCACAACAGAGCAAAACGCCATAAAGACGTAGGGGGAGCGGAGGTACAGGTCCAGCATTCTTGGCGTCGGCAGTAGACAGAGGTGAGTGGTCAGATTCACGGCCCGGAAGCTTTACTCTTGGGGAAACAACCCCAGGTACCCATTGGATAGGAGGCTGAGTGGACCCAGAGTCGATCTGGACGCTATGGAGTAGAGAAAAATCTCTTTATCCTGCCGGAAATCGAACCCCGACACTTCAACCCGTCGCTATACCGTCTGAGATGTTGTCAGCAGTATTCCAGTGTAATTTCTTCTATAATTCAGACGTTTCTGAACTAATTTTTCTATGCCCCAAGCAAACTGTTTAGAAACCAGTGTAAGTTATGAGACCGGAAAAGGATATAAGTAAACATTCTTTGCTAGCTGTTAAAATTGGCACTGCACGACATAAACACGGGTCATGTGGCTGTGGTAACTCATTCTCCATACAAGTACCTCGTGTATTCAAGTGAGCGACGATAAACTAGAGGCGTTTTGGATGGTAGTAAAACAAGAAACAAGGCCGCGCCATAGCTCAAGCGGTTGGTCACTGGCTTCCCACCGCGGCGGCCCGGGTTCGATCCCGGGTCTGGTCAAGTAGGTTTTGTGGTGGACAAAGTGGCTCTAGGGCGGGTTTTCTCCGAGTACTTCGGTTTCCCCTGCCAATCTTCATTCCACCAAATTCTCCATCATCATAATCACCCGGGGCAGGTACAATAGACCAACCAGTGGCCGCCGTGCCGAGTAGACCCAGCTGGACTCCACCCCCCACTAAACGAAACGAAAACAATAAACATAGACTACAATACGATTAATGACCGATCAAGTTGATTTAGATGGTAATGCTTCTGAATTACAGGTGGTGTCCGTTTCCAATCTCGGTCGGGACTATCTGACGGAAGTTTTTCGTAGTTTGCCCACGTCACTCCGGGCAAATTCCGGAAAAGTACCTTCATTTCGCCATAACTGCTTCCTACCAAATCCCTTTCAATTCATCATTCACTTATCGATCCCACCATTCGACGCAACACACGTCGCTAAACTACAGAGTGCATTCATAACTGCTAAGCACGATCATGTGACCGAGGTTGTTTCTGTTGACCTTAGAAGGTGTGCTCCTAAGCTAAATGCGAGAGTTGATAGTTCAGCATCTCACGGCTTTCTGCAGCTCTAGCTTACCACGTCACTGATGTAGTTACGGATACTNGTATCAGTTCGTAGGTGGTGAACGCAGCTCTTCGTCCGAAAAATCCAAACCAATCTGGACATTTCGCAGTTCGCAAGTATACGCGCGTTCACGGACGAATAGTGCTGCTACCAATGGACGCACTCTAACCTGATGCAAGCTGTTAGGATCGTTCGTCCGTTTCCGTGCGTGTTCGGACGAACTCCTCATCGCAACTTTCCGCAGCTTTCCGCTTCCAGTGGACGAGAGGCCTAAAGACTGAATTCCTGCTGAGCAATATATAGAAGTTCAGTTCGCACCTCACAGGAAACACATAACGTCACCGTTACAGAGACCAGCCAATTCATTGTATTTAGGGAAACAGCAGCTGTTTGTTGTGAGGATCAAATCAAACTTATAAATACACTTTGTGGGCGTAATACAGATTATTGGTATGTTAAAGTGTGGTACATACAGTAACCATTGGGCTTTGAAAGTAAGTTCGAAAGGGAAAAAGAAACGAGATAGAAAATGTAAAAGAAGTAAAAAGAAGTAACGCACCGAAGAGGGACAAAATAGTAGGAGGTTGAAGAAAACTGCACAATGAGGAGCAGCTTCATAACTTGCAACCTTCGCGAAATATAATTAAAATTGTGAAGTATGAGAAGGCTAGGGCATGTAGCATGCATAGTAGAAAGTTGGAATGCATATGGGGTGTCGGCGGGAAAGCCAGAAGGAAAGAGACCACTAGCAAGATCTAGGCGTAGATAGGAGGATAATAGTAAGATGGATCTCAAAGAAACAGAATGGGGTGGTATGGACTGTATTCGTCTGGCTCAAGATAGGGACCATTGGAGGGTTCTTATGAACATGGCAATGAAAATTCGTGTTCCATAAAATGTTCAGAAATCCTTGAGTATCTTCTCAAAAGGACTCAGTTCTGTGCAGTTAGTTTGGTAACGGAGGGAAAATAAGTCATGGAAGGAAACAAAACTGAAGAAGAAATTAAGTAAGAAAAAAGTGAGAGAGAGAGACGAAGGATGGATGGAAGAACGAGATCACGCTATAGTTCAGGCGGTTAGTTGCTAGCTTCTCACCGCAGTGGCCTGGGTTCAATCTCAGATCAGTTCATATGGGGTTTGTGGCGGATAAATTTGCACTGGGGCATGATTTACCCGAGTACATCTGATTCCCCTGTCAATTTTCGTTCAATGAAATGCTCCATTTCTCTCGTCTGACCCGGGACTGGTACAAAGGGACCGTTTACCGCCCAACTACTATGAGATTCAGTCTCATCGCGCCCTACGAATAAAAATATAAGGTGGAAAGGAACCAAAGAAAATGTAAGATAGAAAGGAGGGAAACAAATAATCGGTAAAAGGTAAGAAACAAATGGAGTGAAATATTCTCGCGTGTATTGAAGAAATTTAAAATACTATGGTTATAATGTCAATGACGTGGTGTCTACGTCCTGCCTCACTCTCACTTCAAATACGCCATGAAGTCTTCCTTTCACCGCCCAGTTCCCTCCCAGTAACCTTGGACTGCCATCTCCAGAACTCCACCCAGTTTTTGACAACTCATTAAAATGTACTCTTCTTCAACTGAACTCTTTCAACTTCTGACAACTCAAATGTCCTTCTTTGTCCCATTATAACCTTTCGACACGGGCCACGCAGAAAATACAGCGTCTCCAAAGTTGAACAGGCTTGTTTACTGATCCGTTGCCTAGCAATGGACGTCATATTGTTGCGCGCGTACACTTCCGCGGGAATTTTACCTATTCATTGCCTAGCAATGGGTCTATACGTCATAATATGATGGGAATGAAATCGCCATACCGAAAATCGCATTCTTTTTTTCTGTATGGTTGTCTCCCCACATTATGGAGTACCCTCTGAGACGTTCTGTACAGCGAATAGGGAGTTGAAGAGGCATTCAAGCAATTAAAGAGGTTCACGTTTCAGACAGACACGCGTCTTACTTAAAGCATGCCAACCAACGGATGTTCCAGTTTTCTTCTGCCGGAGAAATTCACGAACAAATTGAGTTGCTACCTTGCAATTCGTTCCTCCATCTGCAAACATGCCAATCATTCGAGGCTGATCTACTTAACAGAATTGTTTCACGTTTGCTATCATTATTTTAAATCGCTCCCATCTCGTCACGTGGTACTCCGCTTCTACCGGTCAGTTAAATCATTGCAACTCGTAACATATTCATACATACTGTGATATGACGCCTGAAAGCCGCAATAGTGGAGGCAGAGCCAGGTGTCCATTGCTAGACAACGGTTCAGTAATCATGTTTCCACAGCAACGAATACGACTGAAGAAGCAATGCATTGCATTCAGAGTTACGTCGATTCCTAGACCGCGCCATAGCTCAAGCGGTTAGTCGCTGGCTTCCCACCGCGGCGGCCCGTGTTCGACCCCGGGTCTTGCCAAGTGAGATTTTTGGTGAACAAAATGGCGCTGTGGCGGGTTTTCACCGAGTACTTCGGTTTCCCCTGCCAATCTTCATTCCACCAAATTCTCCATCAACATAATCACCCTGGGCAGGCTACAATAGGCCAATCAGTGGCCGCTGTGCCGAGTGGACCCAGCTGGACTCCCCCCCTCCCCACTAAGAGAATTTTTAGGTCGATTCCTGGGCAACGCATATAGAAACGTTTCCGTTCACACGGCAACGAACCTCCAAAGAACAGTGACAGCGAAGAATGCGATAACTCTACTGTTAAAGGATGTTATCTCCATACGGTTCGACCAGAACCTACCTCAAAGAGAGAACTGACCAAGAGAATACAGAATAGAACAGAACACATACGAGTAAGACGACAGAAGACAAACAGAAATCAGAAGACTTTAAATTATGTGGTGTAGTTACAGTAACCTTTAGAGTGTTATCATTGTTCGTACTTACAAAGTGTTATAGTTACAGTACGACTGTGTTACAACTAATTGCAGTTCCACCTGGTGAATATACAATAAATCGATTTATCTAATCCGGAACCCATTAATTACTTGTCGCGTTACCTGGTTACTTGATAATATGTACATATATGCACGCGCTCAAATACATATCTTGTATAATCTGCGTTCATACATATATGCATACACATATTTCATCTTATCCTTTATACAGGGTGTTTCACGACTTTAGGGCATAACTGTAAGAGATGATTTCCTAGGTCTCTGTGATAAAAAAGTTCATATAAGCATGTGTCCGATTTTGGATGGTTACGGAGTTACGACCGTTTTAAACTCAGAATAGAAGGTAACGATTACCGACAATGAACGGAACAAAATAATAAACCAGCATAATACATGATACATTTAATGTATGAATGTAAAGTTAACTTCGTGAAATTACCTTTAATTTGAATTGATTGGTGCTTAAAGCTGATTATCGAAAATGCCACCGCCGGCCGCAACACAGGCTGCCGCTCGGGTAGCACGTAGCAGCTTCAGCTGGCTGTTTCTTGTGTGGTCAGCGGCGTCCAGAACGCGACCGAGCAAAGCATCTCGCGTTGCCACCTTCACATTGTAAACCAGTTCTTTCATCCATCCCCACACACAAGAATCCAGTGGGCTTAAGTCTGGAGACCTGGCTGGCACTTATTCGCGTACTCGTACGTGGACTGCGGTGTACCATACGAACAATGCCTTCTTCAGTGGCGCCTTCATTAACACCACGCTCGGCTGCAACACGAACGCCGTGAAGTCTACCGGTATTTCGCAATGCCTGGTAAACTCCAGTAAACACTCTCCGGTTCGGTATTCTACGGTTGGGAAACCGTTGCTGATATTCAGCTACGGCAAGAACTGAGTTACCGTCACAAAACCCGTACACATAAATCATATCTGCATACTCCTCAAATGAAAATGTAAATGGCATCGTGAACGTAACAGACGCACCGAGATGAGAACTGTTCTGAACACCAGTAGCTGCCACACTAGCCGTGGCCCGTCATACCAACCCACCACGCCTTAGGTACCTCTCAAATGTCGAGTTAATGAGAACGCTCTGTCTGTAGCTGGCTAAAAATATCGACCCGCCAGATGATAGACGCGGTTCACACGAGGGCGTGTATGGGAATGAAAAAACGGTCATAACTACGTAACCGTCCAAAATCGGACACATGTTTACGAGTATATGAACTTTTTTGATCACAAAGACCAAGGAAATCACCTCCTGCAGTTATGCCCTAAAGTCGTGAAACATCCTGTATAGCAATCGGCGTGTAACGCAGCCCGCATATTATTATTATTATTTTATTCTTAGTGGGGTGGGACTAAGTCCCTTGTACTGCGGTTACTACTGGTCTATTGTACCAGCCCCAGATGATAGGTGAGGGTGATTGTGTAGAAATTGGTGGAATGAAGACTGGCAGGGGAAACCGAAGTACTCGGAGAAAACGTGCCCCAGTACCACTTTGTCCACCATAAATCCCACATGACCTTACCGGGGCCGCCGCGGTGGGAAGCCAGCGACTAACCGCCTGAGCTATGACACGGCCCTAGCCCGCATTTGCTCTCTTACTAAAGGCACAATTGAGAGCCGTCAACACAATTGATCATAAAGCGATATTAAAATATTTACTATTCATGTTATTTCATTTTCATTCCATTATATGTTTCGATCTGCAAAGATCATCATCAGGTTCTTTGTAAATCGAAACTTATAAAAAGTAAAGCTATCCCTGTAGCAGGTCGTGAAGGCCCATAGGGTTGTGAGTCGTCGAGGCTACCACATTTTCTAGACAATCTGCTCACAGATGGCTGTGAGGTCAGCCTTACGCGCCGGCCGCTCTTTACCCCCAGGGCCATAGTGCGACTGGAAGGATTAGGTCAATTGAAAAACTCTATGGCCTCGTCGGGACTCGAATCTGCGACCCCCGGCTTGTAGCATAATGCCTCAACCAACTACGCTAACGCGTGCCCCCCCTCCTCTGGGGTAATGCGTCCGGGGCGTGAAGCTTCATCTCACCTACTAGCGCCGGGGTCAATAAAGGTGGAGCTGTACGTCCGTTCCCACATAAATCTTCATGGCGTGGTGTTTAATTAATGAAGCACAGGAACAATTTTACCTTTCATCGGCAAAGCGTGATAGAAATATTTTACCGCATTTCTTTTTTCGTTAATTATTTCCATGGCAGCTTCAGGTAGCGGCACGTCGAGCACAGCGCGTGATCCACATTCCCGTTTCTGCTCACGTGCATCAGACTGTTGCACTGCGTAATATATTACCACAGTCACATACCAAAACAAAACTCTTCTTTCGTAAGCCCGCCCCTCCAGTTCACATGGGAACAGTATGGTGTCACACTCGAGTGTGTTTTGTTCCGGTTTCCAGCACAGTGACGTCAGTAATCCGTTGTCAGCAATGGTTTTTAATATCCTCAGTTAATGAGGCCAAAATAGCGTGGCTAAATGACTGGAGTTTGATTCCCGGCAAATACACGTTCAGACTGGCCTCCAAGACCAGTCTCCTGTCTAATGAACAGTGTGGTTCTTTCTCCGGAAGTAAAGTGGGCCAAAACGTGAATGTCTATAGAGACACGTAGCTTTATCTCCACGTCTCCTTTTACACTTCGTATATCCTTTATCCTTTGCAACCTGTGTTACGGCATGCTACAGAGACAAAGAGGATCTCTAAGCGTCAGGTTTTATCTTATTCTCCATCGTTCTTAAGGTTCCTCTATGTTCAGGCCGTAAATGGCCTATAGTAAACAACTGTAAAAGTTGTAAAACAGTGCTGTGGTTTACATTTTCGTTCTTTTCACTGTTATATAACAATTACCAATAACTCAATGTTCTAATAATTTGTGACTAAGCAACTAACTCCACGGAGCCGAGCCCTTCTTGAGAAGCCGCCAGTCGCTCAGCTGCTCAAGAACTTCCCAGCATTTTATGGAACCCGAAGGTTCACTAGCGTGTTCACAAGAGTCCTCCACTGGTCCTTATCCTGAGCCAGATCAATCCAATCCATACCATCCCATCCTATCTCTCTAAGATCCATTTTAATATTTCCACCCACCTACGCCTTGGTCTTCCCTGTGGTCTCTTTCCTTCTTGCTTTCCCACCAATTCCCTATACGCATTAGTCGTCTCCCCCATTCGTGCTACATGCCCCGCCCACCTCATCCTCCTTGACTTGATCATTCTAATTATACTTGGAGAAGTGTACAAGTTATGAAGCTCCTCATTACGCAGTTTTCTCCAACCTCCTGTCACTTCATCTCTCTTCGGTCCAAATATTCTCCTCAGCACCCTGTTCTCAAACACCCTCAGTCTCTCTCACACACACAAACAAACACATTAAAGTGACATCCTACCCAGGTAGAAACCTTCAAAACAATGAGCAACCGTTTTTTCGCGAGGGGGGAGGCCCTTATTTTAGAGACATGACATACGCCAATGTCAACAAGATCTTTATCATCATAGGACAGAACAAACAAAAGGAATGACCGATGCTTCAACCAGGATTCAAAACATCAGCATCCGTAGTCTATAGTTTTTGTTGTTGTTTTTTTTCTAGTTTCTTGTGGTGGGGTGAGACTGAGTCCACTTGGTACGTAGGCCACTAATTCGCCTACTGTAGCAGCCCCGGATGATAGATGATGAGTGTGGAGCAGTCGATGGAATGAGAATTGGCAGGGGAAACCGAAGTGCCCCAGTGCCACTTTGTTCACCACAAATCCCACATGATCTGACGTGGCTCGAAACCGGTAAGCCGCCAGTCGTAAAGTAACTCTGACGTGTATCAGAGGACGGAATTAGACCATGACTGGGTTTGTCCTTGTACTGCGGGTAGTGCAGACAGTGATCTGCAGGCTCCCTTCAGCTGTTATTACATAACCGTTGGCGTTGTGCTATCTGGAAGTCCCTGAGTTTAGCCTCGTACTTAGCGAGATGAATCTCGTGCATCCTCTGTTATCATCATTACATTTATAATAACCATCGGCGAAGTTTGATGAAGATGTGTGGCCTCTGAGTTATCGGTGACAATGAATATTAACGTCGTAAGGCATTAAAGAATGACTGACGACGCATAAATTTGGGACGAAGGAACCTATCACGATCCCTTCAGGAGCTGGGATAGCTCAGTCGGTGTAGTGACTCGGCTCCGTGGCCTGTAGTCCTGAAGCGAACTATACCGACAGAGCGACCGCCGCTTGTCGGCTAAGTTAGTGCCAACTTTTGAGGATAGACGGTGTCGCGTGGTCAGCGTAACGAAACCCCACGGCCGTTAATTTCGGTTTTCTAGACCGGAGCCGCTACTTTTCCATTCAAGTAGCTCCTCAATTATCCTGACGAGGCTGAGTGGACCGCGTTCCAGACCCACTACTTCTAAGAAAATCTGGTAGCACCAGGAATCGAACCCGGGACCTCTGGATCTGTAGCCAGGAACTCTGACCACTAGACCACAAAGGCGGTCAAGTGACTTTGCTAGGGGCTGGAAAACCAAGGGTTCAGTTTCCAGCATGACAAAGAGACACTCTTCTTCAGAGCGTCCAGGCTGGCTCTGGAGTTCATCATGCACATTCGAATCCTGTGGCTACGGGGGGGGGACTTTTCTCCCATGGATGAAGTGGCTGGGGGCTCAAAGGGAGCACATCTGCATAGCGCGGTGGTTAATTAAGACGGGGTCTGTTTTGCGTCTTATCCATACCTTATTAAATATTCTATTCACAAATGTGTAACTCATTATTATGTTAAGAACGGCCGAACTCCATTATAACGTTCAGATTAATTCGCATAGTGGGGGGGGGGTGGAGTCCAGTTGGGTCCACTCGGCACGGCGGCCACTAATTGGCCTATTGTACCTGCCCCGGGTGATTATGATGATGGAGAATTTGGTGGAATGAAGATTGGCAGGGGAAACCGAAGTACTCGGAGAAAACCTACCCCAGCGCCACTTTGTCCACTACAAATCCCACTTGACCAGACCCGGGTTTGAACCCAGGCCGCCGCAGTGGTAAGCCAGCGACTAACCGCTTGAGCTATGGCGCGGCCTAACTTTCAGATTAAATACAAATTTGCCTAGCAACAGACGTCTTATGGTTCCGCGCGTATGTGTTTAGCAACCCGTGGCCTAGCAATGTGTGTTCATGTAACAATAAACCGATCCAGTCCAACATCGGTCAGAATGCACTGCGTTGAAAACTCGGCAGGACTGAACCGGTCTGCTGCTTCAGCCTGCATGTCCGCAGCAGGAAGCTCTCCTTGACCTTCGAGGTGCTTCACGCTCCGTGAAATGCAGGGAGAAGTGCCATCACTCCACTTCACTCGACTGATCGTGTCGGATACCCGCTGTATGTCTCCTGCTGCCATTCACTCAACCCACAGACTGCTAACGGCGTTAAGATAAAGTAAAGTTAAATCTATCCTTAATTAATGAAGCACCGCTCCATGAAGGCGTACGGTGGGAGTGCAAGTATAGCACCACATTCTTGACCTCGGCACTAAATGGGAGTGGTCAGCTTTACGACCCGGCCACTTTACGCCC
This sequence comes from Cryptotermes secundus, assembly GCF_002891405.2. Lineage (NCBI taxonomy): Eukaryota > Metazoa > Arthropoda > Insecta > Blattodea > Kalotermitidae > Cryptotermes > Cryptotermes secundus. Next base: position 2,488,827 of record NW_019727789.1, on the reverse strand, counting down.
TATGGCAGAGCCCCCGATACCCATTGGACAGGAGGCTGGGTAGGCCCCAGAGTCGGATTAAACACTGTGAAGAGAAAAATGTTTTGTCCCTGCCGGGAATCGAATCCCGGCCGTCCGGCCCGTAGACCGTTGGTATTCCGACTGAGCTATCCATGTTATGTAACTTATGTAATTGATGCTGATAATTTTTCAAATTATTTTATGCCTACTTTCTGGACATTATCCATCGTCATTTTTTATTTAAAACAAAGTTTAGGAAACTGGATTCTGTCTCTGTCCTCAGGTAAAAAGCACTAAATAGGCTTTTTACCTACCCAAATGATAAAGCTAGTCTCTTTCACAAACTCCGTGGCCTGTAGTCCGTAAGCGAAATATACCGACCTAGCGACCGCCGCTTGTCGGCGAAGTTAGTGCCAATTTTTGAGGATAGAGGGTGTCACGTGGTCAGCGCAACGGATCCCCACGGCTGTTAATGTCGGTTTTATAGACCTGAGCCGCTCTTTCCTTGAAATATCTCCTCAAGTATTCTCACGAGGCTGAGTGGATCCCGTTCCAGACCCACTAATTCTCAGAAAATCTGGCAGCGCCGGGAATCGAACCCGGGACCTCTGAATTTGTAGCCAGAAACTCTGACCACTAGACCATTCGTTCAACAGTTTCTGAGCTGAAACATGCATTCCTTCGATGCAAGTGGTTCCAACGGAAGGACAGCAATGTACTATGCATAGAGCGCCTGTTGATTTTAAATCCAGTTTCTTCCCTGCCCAGCCGGTGGTATGAACTCTGGGTACGTACACTGTCAGAGGTGAGGTTGAAGTACGTTCCAAAGCCGGTTTTCATTTATAAAAAATCTACTAATAAGTAAAGGAAGCCTTGGAGAGATCGGCTGACTAGCGAAGCTACGAGGATATTGCTATCTTTAAGCTGCGGGATCTATAAACTGCTGATACCAAAATCAAATTTACTTCATAAGTTAAATTGAGTTACGGAATAACTGTAACACCTTGTGCTTTTTCCCGCCTTGTGTATTTATAATAAAAAAGGATAAAAAGGTAAAGCTATCCCTGTAACAAGCCGTGAAGGCCCATAGAGTTGTAAGACGCCAAGGCTTCCACATTTTCTAGATAATCGACTCACAGATGGCGGTGAGGTTGTTATCGCCGGCCGCCCTTTAGCCCCCAAGAATATTCCTGGTACTCATTTCTGTTAGAGGCTGAGTCGACCCTAGGGCCATTTTTGTTTATATAGTATGCCACGTAATATCTACCCTACTGAGCAACATGGCTAAGGCGTAACGCTTCGGACTTGTATTCCAGGGATACCCGGTTCGAACCTCGACCGGGTCACCATCTATCCTGGTTCAGGTTTATCATGGCTTTGCTCAGTCCCTCCAATTTTTATATCTGTAAGGCTTTTTGAAATTTCTGAAGTAACAAAACAAAAGCAGTCTTTAACATTCTGTACTGCCTTTATTTGCAATACACAACTGTCATGGTTATTCATACGAACAGTTTCTTTCTTCCTAATAACCAAGCGAAACATCTCCCCGGTTCCGGTTTTCTCAATTAATTCTGACAAACGCAATTACTTTTATGCTGTTGTACTGCGATGTGGAAGGCAAATGGAAAAACTACCACATTATCACTTTTCCTGGATAGTCTCTTTCCAAAAACAGAGATACCATGTATGCGAGAGGTTTCCTCTGGAGACAAAACAAACTGGAGGGGCGGATAGAAGTGACCAGAAGACGAGGAAGAAGACGTAAGATGTTGGATAAAGCGGCCTCCGTAGTCTAGAGGTAACGTTCCCACCTCATGACTCGTAGTGCGCGGGTTCAAATACCCGGCGGAGGTCGNTAACTAACTAACTAACTAAGATGTTGGATGACTTTGGGGACAGAAGAGGATATTTTAATTTGAAGGAGAAAGCTTGAGATCGCATTAAGTGGAGGAACTGTTTTGGAAAAGACTGTGGACCTGTCGTCTGACAGATTACAAATGAATGAATGAATGAATGAATGAATGAGTGAAGGGATATCGCGATATATCGACACGCTGAATCCGTATCGATATCGAATAATTTCCCCAGATATATCGATTTATCAATATCGACTTATATCCTTAGTTAAAAATGAGTATTTACATAAACGATGGCTTATACCGTAAAATTAAAATATTACGTAGATGTTAGCAGTTAATTTATTATAATGGAGTTCAAAATTAAACCTGTCTCTGGCAGTCTCAGTTACTGTTCGCTGGGTACATACGTATATGCTTAATGAACTATTCCAGCCGCGTCATTCTGCATACACAATGGATTCATCAGGAAAGCTGAAAGACCTCAGTTCTCTCGCTCTTCTCCCAGCTATCTCTCGACCCACAGGTTATACAGCACACCATTGTCATGACAACGAAGGTTTCCCGGCGGTCTCGTATCGCTTTCTCTTCTCGCCGCAGTGGCTTATTCTACTTTGCTGCTTGCACCAATCATTGACAGGGCTTGCAGGTGTTGAGACTTCACTGAACAGTCAACTGTTAAACAGCTGTCAATGTGGAATCCTGACGTTCATTACTGTCACAACAAAATCCCGCTACAGGATCCCCATCTTGAGATTTGCCACAATGTTAATGACGTACCAGGTTCGAATACCGGCTCGAAACCTGCTATCCTGACCGATAGATTTTTCTCTTTCCCATTATTTTCTCTGGGAAAATATCCACGCAGTATATTACAATATACCACGGCCGTTTTCTTTGAAATTTATATAGATTCATCATTGTTTCTGCTATACTGTATTTCATTCGACGCCACATAACAATATGTGGACATTAAAGCCACTTTCATATTATTGTACCCCCATAGGGTCTAAAAGTCTGTGAAGGTGGTACATCAGTACAAATGTTAGGTTTCTGGACATTATCCATCGTCTTGTCTTTATCTAAAAACTNTACAAATATTATGTTTCTGGACATTATCCATCGTCTTGTCTTTATATAAAAATGTTGTCCTGTTTATTTTTGCAAAACACAAGGTTTCGNGAGACTGGATTCTGTCTCCGTCTTCAGGTAAAACCTACTCAGTTGGGCCCAATCGCTAGAGCTAGTCCCTATCTCCGGAGACAGGTTTTACCTGAAGACGGAGACAGAATCCAGTCTCCGAAACGTCGTGTTTTGAAAAATAAACAGGACGGTTTTTAGGTAAAGACAGGACGATGGATAATGTCCAAAAACATAATATTTCTTAATCCCACATAAGGCATGGATGTTTTTTTTAATTGCTAGTGGGGTGGGACTAAGTCCCTTGTACTGCGGCCATTTCTGGCCTATTGTACCAGCCCCAGATGATAGGTGAGGGTGAGTGTGGAGCAATTTAGTGGAATGAAGATTGGCAGGGGAAACCGAAGTACTCGGAGAAAACCTGCCCCAAGGCCACTTTGTCCACCATAAATCCCACTTGACCAGACCCGGGATCGAACCCGGGCCGCCGCGGTGGGAAACCAGCGACTAACCGCTTGAGCTATGGCGCGGTCCATGGAAGTTTGGTATGTGTATGTGTTTATTCTGTGTTGATGTTGCCCTCTGTTTAGGTAGAGGCCTTGCGACGAGCTTATCACTCGTCCAAGGAGTCCTGCCCTCTGTAAAATGACCATGAAACTGAAAACTCAGATGCCAGGGCCAAAGGGGGCTGTAGAGCCAGAAAAAAAAAAGATGACGTAATTAAAAAAAAAAAAAAAGACAACCATGCACGAGCTCTTCCTATGGAATCCATTTTCACCTTGGCATCTTAACCGCTAACCTCGATTCAGTAGACTGGGCCGTTAACCAAAGAAGCAAACACTCAGACAAAATATCTGCAACACAGTTAGACTAACAAGGCGACCGTTTATTGCAGAAATGTTTATCCTGAAGAAGACCTGAAAGGAATTACAAATAATCTCGGTGCCGTTTCCTTGGATCAGAAGTGTTCATTCTGGCGGTAGCACAATATACAGCCCGAGGATAAGTGGCTCGCAATGTGATTCAGTATTGTCTCAGAGAGGTTCAGACTTAATAACAGATTCTCGGGGTACCGCAGCCTGGATAGCGCCTGGCTCTGGGTTGGACGGCCGAGGGGTCGCAATTCGAATTCCAGCAGGAGCAAGATTTTTCTTCTCTCCACGTCGTCCAGACCGTTTCAGGGACCCACCCAGCCTCCTATCCAATGCGTACCGAGGTATCTTTCCCCGGGTGTAAAACGGGCAGGCCGTGGAGGTGACCACTCACCTAAAACTAAGACGTGGATCTATACAGTCACTCCCCCAGACGTCTTCGTGTAATATAAGGGGCTTAAACTTGGCGGCGGTCAAGCATACGCGGTTCAAATTGATACTCTGCCGTTGTATCGTGAGCTACTTAAGACAGGGCATGATCTGGTGTCCTCAGCCTGGACGGACAGAGGCCTTGTATATACTGTATAAACGTTTGTAATATATTCTGCTATCTATTATACATGTAAAAGTAAATAATATGTACATATTGACAACTGACAGATTATAATACATACATATAAATGACTTATGAGGCTGACTGTGACTCTGAGAAATGAGAGACCCGTCCTCTCGTCAGAGAGGGAGCCAAACGTCAACAAATCCGTAGCTGTCAAATAGTAATTAAAATTGGTCACGAACTCCAGATGGGGCTCAACACCAAGACGTACTGAATGACCGTCGGTCGTAACGTGACGTTAACGCCTTCGTATCACAGTGCTTAATTAGTTAAGCAAAGGGACAACTTTACCGTTAACTTACCTTCCTATAGGGCTATAATTTTTACTTTCTTAAGTGTTTAACAAATGAGTCAAAACATTGGCATACGCAGACGGTACAGTTATAATTCGATGTTGATTAGCAATAGTTAAAGGAACTTTCATTAGTACGGAGAAAGCTGCTAAGGAAATGGGACTAACGGTGAATGAGAACAAAACTAAATTTATGGCACGAAACGACCATGATTATTTAAACTCGACGCATAACCGAAATTTCATTATTGATTTACTGACCTAATCCTTCCAGCCTCACTATGTCCCTGGGGTCGACTCAGTCTCTAACAGAAATCAGTATCAGGAATTAATTAAATAATTTTCCTGGGGAGTAAAGCGCGGCCGGCGCGTAAGGCTGACAACCTTACCGCCATCTTTGAGCCGATTGTCTAGATAATGTGGGACCCTCAACGTCTCACAACCCTATGGGCCTTCATGGCCTGTTACAGGGATAGCTTTATTTTTTTTATAATTTTGAATTTGTGACGGAATGGGGGGTCTATACTAAATTGTAGAAATTATTTGGAGGAAAAATTGAACGCAGAATTCGTATAATAGGAAATAGATGTTATTACGGCATGTTGAAACTGATGAAGTCTCAACTACTGAAGAGGAAAACTACATGTCAACTGTATTACTTCCAGCAGGGCTCTGTGGGTCTGGGAGCCGGACCCTGAGCAGGGCTCATGAAGCATTGCTTGGAGGTTTTGAGATAAAGGTTGTAAGGAGAATCTCTGGAGCAGCACAAATCGATAGGCTCTGGCGAAGACGTAATAAGGAAATATACTGTTCATTCAATGATGTTGACATAATTAAAATATTTTAAATAAATAGATTTAGATGGCCATGACATATTATAAGGATAGATAATGAAGAAATTATTAAAAAAAAGACTAATGATTATAAAACCGGATGGGAAAAAGAAGAAAGGTAGATCAAGAATGAGAAGGATGGATAGTGTGGAGAAGGATTTGAGGAACTTGGATGTGGTTAACTGGAAAACAAAGGCACATGAACGGGATGGCTGGAGAAAGTTTTTAGAGCAGGCCAACACCAACAAAGGGTTGTAGTGACAATAACAATAATAATAGTATTAATAATAACATAGAGAAAACATGGTGACCGCAAAAGCTTTTCCTTTGACATGACAAGCAAAGTTATCACCTGGCATAATTACTTAAGCAGCACGCCATGGAGACGTATGGGGGAGTAGGGGTATAGCTCCACCATCCTTGGCCTTCATACTAGATGGAGGTGAGTGATCAGCTTCACGACCAGGCCTCTTTACTCGCGGGAAAAGAGCTGTCGGTACCCACTGGATAGGAGGCTGGGTGAACCCCAGAGTCGGTCTGAACGACGTGGACGTCTTGCCTCTGCCTGGAATCGAAACCCCGGTCGGTCCAGCCAGTCAGTATCTTGTCGGCGAGTTATTAACTGAGCTATATAAATGTCGCCAGAAAGTGAAAACGCATATATCGAACATTTCCTTTCTCCCCTCGCATTACTTCTCCAGCAACTCACACAATAATCTACTCACACTTCCCCCCACACCCCTCTCGTCTGGTCAGCAAGCAATTCGCAACGTAACACTGTTAAGTGAAATCAACCTGAAATTCACAGCCGGTCGCATTAAGATGATGCAGCGTTTTTCGAAGGGATTTCCGTATCAGAGCCATGAAACTTGTGGCTGGAAGGATCGTAAGATATTTCTCCTTCAAATTTTAAGAAGAATATAGCCTAACTGTCTGTCTAGGGCTCTACTACAGACCTTTTGTTGGACCTCGGCCGCTTTTTCAGTTTCTTAATCCTATACACAGGCCGTAGGACTCCTTGGACTGGGGATCAGGCCGTCGCAAGGCCACTACTTACACACAGAACAACACAAACACAGAATAAACGCACACAGACATCCATGCCTTGAGTGGGATTCGAACCCACGATCTCAGCGTTCGAGCGAGCGAAGACAGTTCATGCCTTACACCAAGGGTCTCCAAATTACGGCCCGCGAAAGAATTGTGCAGAAATGCGCCAATCGAACTAATTTTCCAATGAGTACTGGTAAAAAAAATACTTCTTCATAGACTTCAAATTCATTAATTAAGATTGTGTTTAAAATATATTGATATTCCATATTATGTTAATATTAATATTATTCACAATTTTACTAATTCTGGACCGTATACTGCGCGGTATTTCTTCGTACTTGTTCGGCCTCGATCTGCAGTGTCAATTCGTGGCAATGTAGGTAGCGCGAGCAGTTCGTTACTAGCCGTCTTGTGCACAAGACTTGTTGCAGTGGTGCAGTGTAATTGTAACAGATCATCATCGCCTCAATTTAATCAGATTTTACGAATGCAAAAAGAGTTCCATCATTCACATTAATTGTTTTATTATAATTTGTGATGAAAACATGAGCATTTGCTGCTATTGCCTGTTGTCATTAATATACGATAATTTATTCTCACGTACTTTGTATTTAGTTTATGAAATTCTGTGCTTTCAATAAAACTCATATACCTAGTTATTAATTTTCCATTTTACAGCGTTATTCTTATTAGTACGCAAGGACAGCTTTAAGGTTCGGCCACACAGAGCGGTACGTACGCTATGTTCCCTATACGAACAGAAAAATATCTCCCTTTATTGCCAATGTGACTGGCCACACAGACTTCCGTACGCTACGTACGCTATGTTCCCTATGTTAGCTGCGTCGCAGAGTGTACACAGCGTACGTAGCGTACGTAGCGAACATAGCGTAGCGCTCTGTGTGGCCGATCCTTTACACTTCTAAACGGAGAACTGAACAGCCGGGGTAGCTCAGTCGGTATAACGACTAGATACGGGGCTGGACAACCGACGGGTAGGAGTTTTGAGTCCCGTAGGGTCAAGAATTTTCTCCACGTCGTCCAGACCGGTTCTGGGGTCCATCCAATGCGTACCGCGGCTCTTTCCCGGTGGTAAAGCGGCCGGGGCGTGAAGCTGACGACCTCCAGCCGAGATGAAGAAAATGTGGCTCTATACATCCACTCCCCCATACGCCTTCATGGCGTAGCGCTTAATTAGTTAAGCACAGGGAAAATTTTACCTTTACCTGATACCACTGTTTTTAAAATAAGGGTCAGAGCAACATCACAGCACTGAAAAAAAATACAGTAGGCTGCCTCCCGGGACAGCCCTAGTTCGATCACAGAGTGTTGTTCGGCGTTCACTAGTCCAATCCGTTATTATCGATCATTCGTAATATAATTATACCCTTTTATGTCATCATACGAGACAGTTCTGTGGTAACGCGTAAGACTGTCATATCAAAGATTCATGGATCAATTCTCGAGATCTTCGAACTTCTGACACTATGCCATGATGTCAGAGCGTGTTGAAATTTGTGTAAATAATGTAGGAAATATGTCGGGTCAGAAGTTCACAGAACTGCGGCTGGCCGTCTTGCTATAAACAAGTTTCTGTTCTCCATGACCACGTAGCAGTTTAGTAGAAATTCAGGAATTCAATATCCTGGATATTCTTCAGGAACCGCTGTTTTTAGGGATCGCCATACGGTGGGGTCCATACAAAACCTCATTATCCGCTCTTTGTTTCAATCTGGGTGCTACTTCTTGCTTATTTTGTTTCCCTTTATAGGAGACTTTACGGAAGCTAAGATTCAGGTTCTAGTTTTGTAGGTTATGACACCATGTAATCCATTGTCTACATTGAAGACGGAAGCAGTACTTTCCTCCGAAACGTTGGTACACACCTACCTGACTACATTGTGTCGTAACCTAAGTTATCGAACGATATGACTCCAGCTATAAAGCTTCTGACTTTTATTCGGGAAGTGCGTAGTTCGAATTTCGGCAAGGCCACCGACTGTCCTGATCTGAGATGTTCATGGTTTTCTTCAGCCCGCAAAGGAAAATTCCAGGATAATACTTTAAATTATACCGCATCCACTTCTTCCTTCGTCCTTTCTACTTCTTATTCATTATTATTATCATCGCGCCGTTTGTCTCTGTGCGGTCAGGGTTACTGATAGCGCCAGTAATGTCTATCTATGGCTCTACAGCCCTTGGGAACCTTGGCCACTTTTTCAGTTTCGTAATCCTATACGCAGTTGATAGGACTCGTTGGACGGGGAATCAGCCCGTCTAATGGTCGCTACCTACACACGACAACACAAACACAGACATCTATGCCTTCGGTGGGATTCGAACCCATGATCCCAGTGTTCCGGGAGCGAAGACGTTTCATGCCTCAGACCATGCGGCCACTATGGCCGCCCATTAAATAAACTACAGGTAAATAAATAGCTTCAGGAACTACCACAATGGAAGAGGGCCACAGACAGCATTCCTACAAAGCCCCATTGGGCGCTCTGTTTTCCGTGTGCGAGTTTGTTTTCTTTCCTTCTGTACAGGTCTTATATTGACATTCTGGTCTTCTTGTTTATTACACCGTGTAGTCTGGTAGGTGGTTAACGTTTCAGACCGGCGATGTAGGTAGCAAATTCCTCCGAATCGCTGGTCACCGCCTACCAGACTACACGGTGTCATAATCCAGAAGAACCGCAATCTATCTCCTTACTTCATTGTGCGTTTACATTTACGCGGGAGAAAGAAAAAATTCAAGGAAGGTAAAAAAGGATACTGTCACGTGCGTATGGCTCCGTGACCAATAATAACGAGTTCTGGATTGCATTTATTAACACCTTTTACAGTCTCTCTTAATCACAATCGATTATACCGCTATCGCTAATCTACGCGCTTCACAAATCACTAGGACACGCTAAGTCTTCTCAGACTTCATTAGTCGTATCCTGGCAACAGATTTATATCAGTCACTATAACTTAGCGTAGTCGGTATAGCGACTGGCTACAGGCTGGACGACCGACGTGTCGGAGTTCGAGTCCCGGTAAGATCAAGAATTGTCTGTTCTTCAAATCATCCAGACCGGCTCTGAGGTCCACCCAGCCTCCTATCCAATGGGTATCAGGGGCATTTTCCCCGGAGGGTAAAGCGGCCGTGGCGTAAAACTGACGACTCACCTCCAGCTAGTGCCGAGGTCAAGAAAATATGGATCTATACATCCACTCCCCTATACGCCTTCATGGCGTACTGCTTAATTAGTTAAGCACAGGGACAACTTTATCCTTACCTTTCCACAAAGGATGTTCCTTGCAAACTGGTGTCCTGAGGCGTTAACACACCGATGTTTTGCATAGGGTGAAGGAACTTCCTACACACCGTGTAGGTTCACTTGGAGGTAATTTACATGGACCGGCTCTTGCTAATTTTTTTTTCTGTGACGCTACAGCCCCAGTTTTTTGGGCCTAGGCCTACCTCCATGAAACTCTCCGTTTCACTTCGGTTTACTAGATCTTACACATACGGTAGGACTCCTTGAGCGAGTGATCAGCTCGTCGCAAGGCCTCTACCTGTAGACAAACACAGAAAAACCCACACAAACATCCATGCCCTGAGTGGGATTCGAACCCATGATCCCGGCTTCCGAGCGAGCGAAGACAGTGCATGCCTTAGACCGCTCGGCTCCGTGACTGGCGGATCTTGCTAATACGCTTCGTAATACGTAATTATGAAAGAGAGTGAGGGAAGGCTTATTACGCCTGCTTAGGGGACGGAGGCTCATCAAAATTTCCTGTCTACATATCCGAGGAGAGCCGATCACAGTGGAAGTACGGTCTAAAGTCACGAACTGTCTTCGCCCGCTCGAACACTGAGGTCGTGGATGTCTGTGTGCGTTTATTCTGTGTTTGTGCTGTCTTGTGTACAGGTAGCGGCCTTGCGATGGGCTGATCCCCCGTCTAAGGAGTTCTACCAACTGTGTAAAAGAACAAGAAACCGGAAAAGCGGCCACGGCCCAACATGGGGCTGTAGATAAATAGACAGACGAGGAGGTGTGGATCCAAATTGTCTTCGAAGTGTAAGTGGTGGTAATAGTGTTAATCTGGCGGAGTCTGAAATGTTGCAGTACTATACATAACTGCTATTGATTGGTATTGTGCATTTGTCGCTATTCTGAAACGGTACTGTGACTCAATGAGTTTCTAGAGGCCTACATTAACGGGTTTCAACCTGTGGAGAGTACGTTTATTTATCTATAAATACAGATAGTCTGTGCACTCTGCGTTTGCGAAGACACGTTGCGTATTTTGCGAGGTAAAGACGAGCAACCACAACCAACACAAGAGATGAAGATGCTGCAGAGCAATATAACGCTGCTGAGGGAGGTCTCCCATGGGTAATGGAAATTTTTGCGCACGACCAACATATATATTTCCGAAGTTTTTACATAAAGTCGGCCTGTGTAAGTCAATCTTGCGCAATTCGGAGTGGATCTCTGTACATAAGCCTATATTTCAAAATTATCTTCTGGAAAATTATATACATTAGGAGGAAGACTACCGACAGCTTTCTCCACTGACGTTTTCCTGCCATACGATAGGTGACAAATTAGCGATTTTAAAACTATTTGGCAGTGGCGTTAAATTTAACTGGACATTTTTCTTTCCTTGACTCTAGGTTACCATGTGATACCCTCTATCCGCAAGAGTTGCACTATCTTCGCCGACAAGTGGCGGTCGCTCGGTCGGTATAGTTCGCTTGCAGACTACAGACCACGGAGTTTTTTTTTTACGCTAGGTTATCGTGACTGGTTTTTCGTGTTTTTACTCATTCACTCCAGGCAAATTCCGGGATATTATCTCGATCAGGCCACGACCGCTTCCTTCCATATCCTTCCCAATTCATTATTGACAATTCATCCTACCAGTCGATGCTAGCAGTATAGATACTGAAACTGTCGTAAAATGTCCAATAAAAGAAAACTGATCGCACTGTCGGTCTTCCTACTGAGATCGACGAGTCCAGCTTCTGTCATACGTTGCTTTTGGTTGCTTTAACACTGAATATCGTGCTCGTTACTCCCCTTTGTATCTGCAGGGCCAGTGTTTCGTCTGTCCATACATGAGCATTCATGCGGGAAAGAAACTGATTCATGAATTAACTAATTGCCAGTACGTAACTTGTAGAAACTGGGTAAATCATTCTACACAGTGATATGACCCGAAGGTGCAGCAGCTTCAAAGCCAGTCCTCGGATACATATCCGCACCAGCTTCATCCGGTTCACGTTTTCACACCTTTTCTATGATCCACTTTAGGAATTCAACCCATGAATTATCAACTTGACTGACTGAATTAACTAAGTAAATATTTGAAGAAAGCAGTCTTCTGGGATTTGGCACCGTGTATAAGTGGTGTTAACCGACGTTTCGGAGGAACGTATCGCCTCCATCTTCAGGGTAGAAGAAAAAGTATAAGAAATCTGCAAGCGACAAGACCGTGAGAACGGTAAAAGCAGTCTGAGGATGATCCTATAAGGGTCGAAACATGTAGTGGAACATAAGTTAATAAATTATAGTTGCGCTGACGGTGAAATCTGTATTATTGCGCATAGCGAATTGAACACGGTTCTCATCCACTGCTGACTCCCTCTGTGGTCTAGTGATCAGAGTTCCTGCCTACAGGTCCAGAAGTTCCGGGTTCGATTCCCGGCGCTGCCAGATGTTCTGAGAAGTAGTGGGTCTGGAACGCGGTCCACTCAGCATCGTGAGGATAACTGAGGAGCTACTTGAACGGAAAAGTAGCGGATCCAGTCTAGAAAACCGAGATTAACTGCCGTTGGGATTCGTTGCGCTGAGGACGCGACATCCTCTACCCTCTAAAGTTGGCACTAACTTCGCCGACAAGTGGCGGTCGCTCGGTCGGTATAGTTCGCTTGCTATCCTCCTCCCATCTTCAAAACCTGTATCCTTAACCTCTATCCCCGTTCTTTCAGATTCCAGTTTCCGACAGAATTCTATACGCGTTACTTGATTTAATGATTTTATAATAGTTTTTAGACTGTGGTCTTCTAGCTTATGACACCGTACAGCCATTACCGTCGTTTCGGAAGAACCCGTTACCTCCATACTTAGGCAACGTAATTGGTAACGCATAGCGCTTTCCCTTCTTAGCCGCATGCATTTGTACGCATGTGTATCATCTGTTCCGTCTGAACTCTACACCGGTTCCTGTGGGCGGTGTCTCCATTCTCTGGCCTGATACCGTTCACATTACGTAGCTCTTGTGTTGTACTCTTGCAGTATTTTGTTATCTATTCCTGTAAATAACAGGGGCACGCGGCAGCGTAGCTGGCTGACGCACTATGCTACAAGCCGGAAGGTCGCGGGATCGAATCCCGATGAGGTGGATTTTTTTTTTCAATTTACCTAATTCTTCCAGCCGCACTATGGCCCTGGGGTCGACTCAGCCTCTAACAGAAATGAGCACCAGGAATATTCCTGGGGTAAAGTGCGGCCGGCACGTGAGGATGACAACCTCACCGCCGTCTCTGAACCGATTGTCTAGAAAATGCGGGATCCTCGACATCTCACAACCCTATGGGCCCCCATGGCCTGTTACAGAGATACCTTTACCTTTACCTTATTCCTGTAAATAACAGAGCTACAATTCCCTAACCTACCTTCTTGCAGTGAGTGAATTTTTTAACCAAAATTAATTCCTCACTCGGTAACCATCCAAGTGCCATTTTGGGTTGATTTATGAAAAGAATATCAGCCTTTGAGGGCAAAGTATGATGTGTATGTCCTTCCGGCTACTAGAATGGACTGCCAAGTCCTGGGTACACACTATGAGGGGTAGGTCCATAATCCTCAACTCCACTGAGCACAGTTCTTCCTGCGAAACCAAGAGTTTCTCCACTATTTAAATTCCATAGCATTTTTTGCTTTCATATTAAACGAAGATTCGTCTTCTATGGATAAGCTTCTTGAGAAACCAGTTCCTCAAGAATTTCTCAACATTTTATGGAGACTAAAGTTTGAGTACTGAGTTCACAAAAGCCAGCCAGTAGTTTCTATCCCGAGCCAGATAAATCCAGTCCAAACCACTCCATCCGATTTATCTAAGCTCCATTCTTGCCTACGTCTAGGTCTTCCTACTGGTCTCTTTCTTCTGAATTTCTCACCAACACCCTCTCTAAATTATTCTTCTTCCATTCTCCTATAGGTATACCTGTATAAAGATATATTTAACTAAAATATTTTTGATGAGAACATAAATATTTTTCGAGCCGGTCTGAATAAATACTTAATACAGTTGAATTTATCGGAATAAATACGTGAGCATTGATGTCAGTATGCAATTTATAATTCTTTCTGCCGAACACTCCTGTTTAGTTCACCACTTTTACTGCCTTGTTACTATCGAAACTGCAGTCTGCGGGCTTTTCTCGCGGTTGGTGCATGGCGTGAAGAGAAATTCCATCGATATGAGATCTGGTGACGTGATGGAATCGGACCTATAGCATTTTCAAGGTTGTGTACAGAAGCAGGGGAGTAAACAGCTAACACGTTCAGTAACTCCGCCCCTGAACTACACTGAAAACGTTAATTTATGTAACACATAAATGTGTTGCAGTTGCTCACACTCGAGCACTGCTGGATCATTTCAACTGGGAGTTGTTTGACTACCCTTCTTATAGCCCTGATCTCGCCCCGAGCGACTACCACCTGTTTACCTTCCTGAAGAACTGGTTGGGATCACAGCTCTTCATCAGTAATGAGGAATTGAAGGAAAGTGTCAAAATATGGCTGAGTTCAAAGGCGGCAGACTTCATTGACACAGGCATAGAGAGCCTTATTCCCCGAGACCACAAGTACTTGAATTCCAGCTGTGATTATGTTAAGAAGTAGCTTAAGTATGTACGTATTTTTTGTATATAGTACTTTTTCTTGTTTTTGTTTTGTTAACAGCTCACCGGAGGTTACTTTCTGAACAGCCCTTGTAGAATAATATGATGTGCATTACTTGGAGATGTTTTTACGTATTCTGCTAACTTCTGAAGCATGAATAGAAGAGAGAGACAGAGGCAGAGGGAGAAAGTGGAGGGGATAGTGAGAGGTACTACCTTTTTTTTACTAAAAGAAACTGATATTTTCTGGTCTGAAGGTTTCCAGGCAGCACCTGCTCTTCCTTCTGGTAAACGTAGGTTGGAGAGAATGTAGAAATTTGTAGAAGTAACTGTTATAAATTCAGTTCATGCCGCAAATAAAATATCTCCATCTCAAAAATGAACATGTTTAGGGAAAACACGAGAATCATACGGAACCCATAAATTCAACATATATTAAAAATTCAGATCTACAATTTGTTGTAGTATGTATAAGTATAAGGGGTGGGCCCTCTTGGCCCTAGTACCGCGACCACAGTGATCTATTGTATCTAATTTGTTGTAGTAGGTGGTATATAGTCAATTCCGTCTGTTGATGTCATGTTGAGTCATTTTCCCAGCCATTTTATTCATGTGGTACTGATGTATTTTGCTATCATTTTTGTGACGAACAGGCTTGTGGGTCCGTAACTAGAGAGAGTACTTCAATCAGCACAACCGTGAATGGAACTTATACGTTGTAGGCTCGACCTGCTGGGAAAGGTGTCCGACCCTTNTCGAAACCTTCAAAGTAGTGAGAAACTGTTCTTTAGCGGGGGGGGGGGGTTTTTAAAGAGCCGAAATGCGCCAATGTCAACAAGATCTTTATAATCACAGGACAAAGCAAGCAAAAGGAAGGACCGATGCTTCAGACAGGATTCAGAACATCAGCGTGCGTAGTCTGTAGATTCTGCGAATCTTAAACTGTACGAATAAGATTACAGAATATACATTTTAATAATAATAATAATAATAATAATATATATATATATACAGACCAGATAAATAATCAAGTAGCTCTATGGAACATGGTCCTTCTTGAGAAGCTAACAAAGCAACACTTGGGACTTTTATTCGGGAGGTGCTCGATCGGACACCGGATGTCCTGACTGATGTTTCTTCCGGTTTCTTCAGTTCCTCCTCTAAGCTATGATCTGGATGATCGAGAAATAAGAATTCGATTTCTGAAAGGAGGGAAGAGATTTAACTCGTGTCCACAGCAGCCAGACGGGCTCTGGGGTCCACACAACCTATCAAATGGCTACCCACTCACCTCCATCTAATTCAGAGGTTAATAATAATAATGTATGCATCTGTACCTTCACTCCCTTACAACTCTTCATAGCCTTGTGCTTAATCAAGCAGAATGACGCTGGTATTTATTAACTCAATGCAATACAAGCCTTCAAGAGAAGCTAACAGAAGTCTCTGAGCGATGTAGGCCGATCACAGTGGCCGCGCGGTCTACGGCATGAACTCTCTTCGCTCACTAGAACACTGAGATTGTGGGTTCGAATCCCACTCGAGGCATGGATGTTCTTTTTTTTCTTCCCCTTGACACTACAGCCCCAGTGGACCTAGGCCTACCTCCATGAACTTTTCCGTTCACTTCGGTTTTTCTAGATCTTACACATTCGGTAGGACTCCTTGGGCGAGTGATCAGCTCGTCGCAAGGCCCCTCTACCTGTGGACAAACACAGAAAAAGGCACACAAACATCCATGCCCTGAGTGGGATTCGAACCCACGATCCCGGCTTCCGAGCGAGCGAAGACAGTACATGCCTTAGACCGCTCGGCTACCGTGA
Organism: Cryptotermes secundus; assembly: GCF_002891405.2. Classification (NCBI taxonomy): domain Eukaryota; kingdom Metazoa; phylum Arthropoda; class Insecta; order Blattodea; family Kalotermitidae; genus Cryptotermes; species Cryptotermes secundus. The sequence continues at coordinate 2,472,439 of NW_019727789.1, read as the reverse complement.
CCGGCGCATGGATGTTTGTCTGTGTTTATTCTATGTTTGCTATGTCCTGTGTGCAGGTAATACCCTTGCGACTGGCTGATCCCCCGTCCAACGAGTCTTACAGACTGTTTGAAGATTAAGAAACTGAAGCGAAACGAAGCATTTCATGCATGCCCTGCGTTTCAGAGGAAGGAATATGAAAGAATGAACGAATATGATATAAATTTAGCAGGCAATGATCTTCACACTGATGATTCGACATGGTTATGTGAAAGGAAGTTGATTTCGTAACTTTTGTGTGTCGTTTTCCATTTCGCGAGTGTTAACTGAGTGTTAGGGTAATTCCACTGGGAGAAACGCAAGTAAAATACGTCACATTCCAAGCAAAAAGAAAACAGGACAGTAGGAAACTGTCCAAATCTATTTTAAAAACTGCAGACTTCGTGCTGTAGTTCTCACGAAACTCCGCGCCAAGTATATATTTCGCAATGAGTTAGTGCTACAGAAAGTTACATAATAAATATTTCACTTTTGCGTTATTTGACTCAGTGAGATTTCAATTATGAAGGAGAGCTTTCATGCTAAACACAGGTGTATTCAGATTTCTTCAGTCGTTTGGATCAGGTTGTAATGAAACCTATGGAGGAAGCAGGCCCAAGTGGTAATGCATCTATTCATAACTTGTGTTCTGAATGTACCCGACTAGAATCCGGGCCAGAACGTCGATTATTCTGAGTTTCTTTCTCGGGGCCAACACGGGGATAGTGCCTTAAAATAGGGCACGACCACTTATTTTAAATCTTTTCATGCACATTGAAAGTGTGGGTATCATCTCGTCATCATCGACAAAACACGCCCTTTTGACGCATAGCCTTCCTTAGAAAATTCTGCCAGACTTGTCCATTCCTGGGAATTAGAGCATCTGGTTTCCACTTCTTTGGATTTCGCAACAGAATTTTTTTTTACAGAGCAAGGTCATCAACCTAGGGCCGCGCCATAGCTCAAGCGGTTAGTCGCTGGCTTCCCACCTCGGCGCCCCAGGTTCGATCCCGGGTCTGGTCAAGTGGGATTTGTGGTGGACATAATGGCGCTGAGGCAGGTTTTCTCCGAGTACTTCGATTTCCCCTGCCAATCTTCATTCCACCAATTGCTCCACAGTCACCCTCACCTATCATCTGGGGCTGGTACAATAGGCCAGAAGTGGCCGCGGTACAAGGGACTTAGTCCCACCCCACTAGCAATAAAAAAAGTCAACAACCTTGCGTCTAACCCCCAACCTGGAGGACCAGGTCACTGAATTAATGGCCCCCGGTGGCTGGATGGCCCAGTTATGTCCCCAGGCATCGGATTCCCTTTTCGCCGTCTTCTTTAATTCGCAGGGATTCGACCCCGCCTCTACACTTGGAATCCTCTCATATATTTCGACGCAAAATAATATCTACAGCTGACACAGCGTCGATAAAACGACCCTATTAACGTATCTTATCCATATGTTACAGCTAAACTTTCATGAATAAAAATATAAAGACAATTATATTGACTTAGAAACATGGAGCGTTGAAGACAGAAAGCACACGAGAAGTAAAAATGTGAAAGGTGATATTTGTTTATTTAAAGACGCTATTTCAGTCCTTTCGTAATACAGTGTGAATGGATGAGAGTAAATAATGAACTGCGAGAGATGCAAATTGGGAGAGACGTGAAAGGAAGCTGTCATGGATTATTTTAAGGTATTTTCTAGGGAACTGTGGAAAAATTACGAAACATATCAATAAGGATAGCCGGTTGCTCGAACCTAGGGTTTCCAGATTTCGAAACGGGAGTATGATTACTAAGCCGCGGCATTAACTGAGAAAATGAGTTCAGTGATTACCGCTTCTTAGGCGCTTCTATAGGGAATAAAGTATTAAGAGAATAAAACTAAATATCGGAACACAATTAATGTGGATGAAACAAAGTTCTTATGAAATATTAAAGCCTGTAAATAAAATGATGAATAGAAATAGTAAGGACTTCTGTAACATGAATACATAAACGTAAAAATTCTGTATGCAGTTCTCATCTCAAAGATGCATACTACACGCCCTTCCATCTTATCCTCCAATAATATTTAACGAATGGTACAAATTATAGTTCCCCACTAGATTTTATCCATCGTCACGTAAACTTCAAATGTTCTTCACACCACTTCCCTCTCAGACGCCCCCCATTGGCTTTATTTATTTATGGTTTATCTAATGTTTTATCTAAGACCGTCGACACAACTAATAAAGTATTTTATTCAAGTGAAGACAATTATGTATTAAAACTTGTGCTACATGTTTCGATCTATGTATAGGTCATCATCAGGCATCCTATAAGGTAAAGATAAAGTTGTCCCTGTACTTAACTAATTAAGCACTACGTCATGAAGGCGTATGGGGGGGTAGATGTATAGATCCACATTTTATTGACCTCGGCACTAGCTGGAAGTGAGTGGTCAGCTTCCTGGTACTCATTTCTGTTAGAGGCTGAGTCGACCCCAGGGTCATAGTGCGGCTGGAAGGATTAGGTCAATTGAAAAAATACACCTCATCGGGACTCGAACCCGTGACCTTCCGGCTTGTAGCATAGTGCCTCAACCAACTACGCTACCGCGTGCCCCTTAGATTATATGACCTCGAATAAAATACTAAATGAGTATCAGTTTGGACAGGATGTAGAACGAAGCGGTTCGTAGTCTAGTTTGAGGTATTATTCCGTCATTCCCCGGAATGACTGAGCAAAAACCACGAAAACTCTACAATAGTAGCTGGTCTCCGGGCCGAGATTTGAACCCGGGGACTACCGGATACGGAGTGCTAACCTTCACGTTCTGTCCGCTCACGTACAGACCTATAAACGCGAATAGTATTAATCAGCAGCAGTAGCGTGGTTTAGGTTCCTCTAAAGGCCAATTGTGACTTCATGGTTTTAAAGTTGTAACAATTAAATTGAAAACTGTGTAAGCGAACAATATTAACACACTCAGTTGTTGTGACACGTTTGTAGGCAGGGGAAAGTTAGTGTCATAAGGAGAGGATAAGCGATCCTGTTATCACAGAACAGTGTCTCGTGGAAATGGTTGTGTTTTAGCGGAGTTATGTCACGTCAGGAATGCATTCCTTTCAGCTGATCCTCACGTCCCGTGTGACGTTTGTCAGCTGAACAAGCAACACTGTGTATCCATTATACCGTGACTTCCTTGCTTTATGAATATGGCTGGAATGCTTTGTACTTTACAGTGAAAATATAAATTTTATGATTGAGTTTTGTTTAATAACTTCAGGACGTCACAAAGAATAAATTACTTGTGTCCTCAAATGGCACATCTGAAAAGAAATATCCAAAATAAAATGCAAATAAAGTTTGGTCTCATAGGACCATTACTAATAATAACTGTCTTCTGGGATATAACGCCGTACAGTCCGTGAAAAGTCGGCTAATGTTTCGGAATATGTTGCCTCCATCTTCACGGTTGAAGTGTACGCAAAACTTGGCTTGCTGAATGCTTCGTGCTGGTTTTTTTTTGCTTCCTCTACTCTTGAATCATGAAGACGGAGACGACATGTCCCACCGAATTGTCTGTTAACTTTCATTGGACTACGCGACGTTATATCCCACAAGACAATGCTTCATAACCATGGCTGTGACAACCTAAAATCCTGCTTCTGACTTTTTATTTAGGTTGCTTAGGTCGAGTCATAGCTTATGCGGTTAGATGCTGGTTTCTCACTCTGCAGGTCCGGGTTCAATCCTCCATGATTTTGTGTGGAAGAAATGGCACTGCAACAGATTTTCTTGTTCGGTTTCCCCCAGCTAATCATCATTCCACTACTGCTCCATACTCATCTATCACTGCCTTCTGAGACGTATGGTGGCCCTGAGCAGGCAGCAAATTGGCGTTTTCAATGAGGAGCTTGATCCCTGCCCCAGCACTTGACTGGTTATAGGTTAAGAAAGTTAAATTTGTTTATGTTACTGGAATGACAGCCGATAACAGTGGCCGCGCGGTCTAAGGCATGAAATGTCTTCCCTCGCTTGAACACTGGGATCGTGGGTTCGAATCCCACTCAAGGCATGGATGTCTGCGTTTATTCTGTTTGTGTTGTTCTGTATAGGTAGCGGCCTTGCATCGGGCTGATCCCCGACCAAGGAGTCCTACCGACTGCCTAAGATTAAGAAACTGAAGTGAAACAAACCGTTTCACGGATGCTCCATTCTCCAAGTGGAAGCAACAGGAAATGGACGGATGGACAGATGGATGGACGGACGGATGTATGGATGGACGGATGGACGGGTGGATGGAAGGACGGGTGAACGGATGGATTAATCATATATCTTCGTGATTTCACATCCCACCCAGTTGACCGACCAGTGGCACACGTCCCACAGACTGAGATACATTGCCATGCGAAATTCAAATACCTGAGCGTTACAACGTGGCAACAAGTAATTGTCCTGACCCATACTACTTTGACCTGAAGGTCGTGTGCAAAAGAGTAAACTTACGTACAGTATATATACAGTCACGATATTTACACGAAGTACTTAAACTTCACATGCGGTGTTCATATTGAAGCTAATGTTCGCAGTCATTTCGTAAAACATAACCATGCAAATACAAAATATGGAACAGTTCTACATTTCTGAGTATAGAAACACCAGTTTTTCCTTAAATCCCATTACAAAAATGGGTCTGAATCCTGATACATCCAAGAAATTTTTCTCTTCCCCACCGCGTCTATTTATGCTCTGGGGACCAATCAGCCTCCTGTTCTATGGTCAAAAGAGACTTTCCCCGCAGGAAATGCGGTCTTGAAATTACCGCATTCGCCTCTATCCAATTCCGATGGAAATAACGCACGGATTTGTACCTCCATGTTCCCATACGTCTCCTCTGAACCTTGAAATTCATCTAAATAATGTTCAAAAAGCGGGGTTAGTCGCCTGTTTCCCACGGCGGTGGCCCGGGTTCGGGTCATGTGGGATTTGTGGTTGGCAAAGTGGCGCTGGGGCAGTTTCTTCTCCAAGTGCGTCAGTTTCCCCCGTCGATTCACATTCCATCAGCTGCTCGACATTCATTAATCATGCAATCATCGTTGCTATACTGACAACGTCGTTAAATAGCTACTGACCCGATGACTAAGGAATCGTGGTTCGATTCCTGGAAGCGGAAAGGAATTCTTCTCCACAGCTTCCAGAGCCCGCCCATCCTCCTACCCAATGGATATCTGTCTCCTTTCTGGAGGTAAAGAGACCAGAGCATGAAGCTCATCGCTCACTTTCAGCTAATGCCAAGGATAAGAATGCGTGGAGCTATATTTTCACTCCCCATACATCTTTCTAGCGTACAAGGACAACTTTACCTTTACCTACTGATGAGTAGCGAAATGTCCTATATTTATAGTACGTATTTGTAATTCGGTATAGCGACTGGCTACGGGCTGGACGACCGAGGGGTCGGAGTTCGAGTCCCGGTAGGGCCAAGAATTTTCTCCTCTCCGCGTCGTCCAGACCGACTCTGCCCCCCCCTCTCCCCACTCTCCTATCCAACGGGTACCGGGGGCTGTTTCCCCTGTGGTAAGGGGCAGCTGACCACTCACCTCCAGCTAGTGCCGAGGTCAAGAAAATGTAGATCTATGCATCCCCTCCTCCATAATGCTTAATTAATTAAGCACAGGGGGCAACTTCTCCTGCCGCTTGGAACTACAACCCCAGTGGGCCTAGGCCTACCTCCATGAACTTCTCCGTTCACTTCGGTTTTTCTAGATCTTACACATTCGGTAGGACTCCTTGGGCGGGTGATCAGCTCGTCGCAAGGCCTCTACCTGTACAGAAAAACGCACACATACAAACTAAACATCAATGCCCTGAGTGGGATTCGAACCCACGGTCCCAGTTTCCAAGCGAGCGAAGACAGTATATGCCTTAGACCGCTCGGCTAGTGACCGACGGGGGCAACTTTACCCTTACTTTTTATCTGTAATTCGTCTCTCGAAACTTAAACACTTCTGTTCCCACTGGCCAGCTTGCTGCACACTTTAAATTATGCTTCAGGCGAAAATACGTAATGAATACGTAACTACGTTAATGTAAGATGGTGTCAGGCTCAAGGTTCTGCAAGAGTTCCTGTGAAGAACAGGTTTCTTAGACTGGTTTCTGAGAAGATTAATCCTATTTAGCAATTCACATTGTTCGTGTGTGTCTGAATATTTATGATAAATGTTTCATAATAAATTCGACCATGGTTACCATCAACGTTCCCTCTAAGACGGGGACGCAAGTGCGCAAGTCATGGTGTCTTCTGACAGCAGTTGGGTTGGCTTAGACAAGCCGGGGGGGGGGGATGTTCGATGAACGTCCATAACACACATTAAATTTGTTACGTTCCCAACAAGAAGAAATTTAGTTTATTTTTTCAAATTTATTTCTATTAATTCAGATTTACTATATACTAAACCCCGGGATAGCTGCGTCGGGATAGCGACTGGCTACGGGCTGGAGGACGGAGGAGTCGGAGTTCGAGTCCCGGTGGGGAAAGAATGTTCTTTTCTCCATGTTGTCCAGACCAGCTCTGGGGTCCACCCAACATCCTATACAATGGGTACCGGGGCTCTTTTTCCTCGAGGGTAAAGCGGCCGTGGCGTGAACTAGCGCCGAGGTCAAGAAAATGTGGATTTATACAGCCACTCCCCATACGCTTTAATGGCATAATGCTTAATTAGATAAGCACAGGGACAACTTTACCTTTTTATATACTGAACCAATAAAAGTGCACGGGAGTTCGACAGCCGCTGCGCGGCCGCGTGCGCGCGCAACTTGAGAATATTGGTTATCATTCTAATTTCGTATGACGTTGGGTATAACTTTATCATGAATATTCTAACTCGCGAAACTAAATTACTAGCTCAGAACAGTATATACAGGCCTACAAACGAGGGACATCTCCACTTTTTCTGAAGGTGTTCGTAACTTAATTTCTAGTTCCGGGGTGGACTGTGGTTCACGTATGAATAAGAAATAACATGACGTAATATAACGTCAGGGCCTGATTTATTAGGGAGCGACCGCTGAGATCGCCCCGGTGGCTCCATAAACAGATACAGAATCCATGTATTTTACTGGAACATTTGTTAGTTGTTATAAGAAGATAAAAAAAAATGTTACGGACAGTGTAATTGCCTGGGGCACCCCACAGCTAATTTCGGTCTTGTACAACGTAGTATTTTAGAGCTTAAAAGCAAATTTTAGCTCGATCTGTAAAAACAGTCTTAGACGCCTTAAATGTGAGTCTGAGCCAATTTTGGGCTTCCCTTCCCCTCGGGAATAATCGTGGAGACGTCCATGGTTGTGAGACCTCACCTTATTCACACCAAGTGGGCCTCCAACTTGATGGGAACCACTGATCGAAATAATTCCTGGGCTACAGCTACGCATTCAATGTCTTATGTACCGGTGTCGAGTTAAGACAATATTTTTCTCACGAACATAAATCTGGTTTACATCTCGCGAAACCAGATGCACGCGAATTAATAATCAGTTACCTGGAAAGTCAAGTTAATGGAAGAAAAACAGCGAACACCAAGCTCAGAATTAAAAACAATTCGTTCTAAGAACACGACTCGCTCACTGTTTTTAACCTACTGTCCTTGTTTTGAAACAAGAAGTTCTGGGAAGAACTAATCGACTGCTTTCCTTTCACTGTAATTTTAGTATCTGATAAGACAAATAGGAAGAACACTTCAGTATATATATGCGTAATGACGTCAGTAAAACAATAGTCTTGAAGGCTGTGGTGTTGCTGATACTGATGGGACTGATTTATAAGGTATCCCGCTGAGATGGCCTCAGATGGCATGACATACATACCAAGTTTCATGAAGATTGGTTCGGGAATTCAGGCAGTATTAGGGTTATTACCTCGACAGTTTGAGAGGCTGTAGTGTTGGCACTGCTAATGAGAGCTAGTGCTTAAGTATGTCGTTGAGATGGTCTCAGGTGCAATGATATACGTACCAAGCCTCATGACTATCGGTTCAGGCATTGGAATAATACTAAAGGTATTACCTCAACAATTTTAGAGGCTACAGTGTTGGTATTACTAATGAGAGGAATTTATCATGTAAACCACTGACATGGTCTCAGATAGCGTGACGTATACATACCAAGTTTCATGAAGACTGATACGGGCGTTCAAGTAATATTAAGGTTTTGCTCAGAAACTTGAGAGGCTGTAATTTTGGTATTATTAACTGGGAGGAATTGTGAATTATTCCTTTGAGAGGGGGCTCAGGTGCCATGATATGCAAGCCAAATTTCATAAAGATTGGTTCAGGCATTCGTAAGTTAAGGGAGCGATTCAAATACACACAGAGCACGCACACACAGACACAAAGGTGATCTCATAAGAGTACTTTTATTTTAAAAATAAGGAAAGTAGGCTAAAAATAAGTAAAAAGTACGTTTATGCGATCTCCATCCTATCTTGTGTCTCTGAATCCCCCCTCCCATCAACTTTTAATGCCAGAACCAATCTTTATGAAGCATCGTGGCACCTAAGCCCATCTCAATGGCGTACTTAAAATAATCTCTTTCATCAGTCCATGTGTCTATAAGTGTATACCCCTATCGTTGTTAGGAAACGGCTTTATATACACGTTCCCACGGCAACGAATACACGAAACCGAGAATTGTTGGACGCGTCGTTTGTGTGTGGTCTGTGTCGTTTCAAACGGGAGTTTATCTGTATCCCCCTATGGTTGGAAGGCAATTGCTCGGCAAACATGTTCCCACGGCAACAAAGAATTGTTGGAGGTGTCGATTTCTATGCAGTTCTCGTCGTATCAAAGGAAAGTAGGCTATTAGTTCTTCCCAGAATTTGTTAGCAGTTATATAGCACAAGTTCGTACTGTGAATTAAAATTATTTTTAAAGAATCTATCATGAATATTATGTTAAATTATGCAACCCCCGAAGCATTTAAATACACATAGGGTTACTAACCGCGCGCCATTTGTTTTCGATTCCTAACTGCTATATAACCCCACCATTTTCGAATCACCAGCACAGTGTACTCACAATTATGATCCGTTGATTAGGTCACATTTCTCTCCCACTGTAACTGTCATGACGAACCAGAAAATGGTAGAATAATCTCACAGAATATCCTCGATATATAATCACCAACATTTTTTAACCAATTTGTTATAAAACTTGAAATACAGAGCGAAATTAATCATTACGTTCCACTGTTTGGTGTTCGCTTGTCACTTGTTTCAGGTATTAAGACATAGTCTCTGTTTACAAGGACTGCCAATTGTTACAAACAAACTCGACGGGTAACAGCTGATTGTTCTACTTACGTGTTAGTTATTCAGCAGAAGGCAAGGGACTTCTTGATACACGGTGAGGACTTAAATCCCATTGTATGTTGCATCTAACTTATTGTGGTATTGTTACAGTCTAGTATTTACACACAGCTACACACGAACTAACAACGGAACGCGAACCTCCTCACAGCTCGGTGTCTGAACGCACTCTGTGAACAACTTCTCAGTCCCTCTCCCTCTCTGCTTCCAATTTCCCCTTTGGCGACCTTCCATTTCGCTCCCATTCAGAGCGCAAGCTCCTTGCTTATATGGCTGCGGGCTGGAGACGAGTAGGGAACCAGGGGCGTTGAATAATCCCGGGGCTCCTAAGCTGTCATTTCCTCGTATAATACTGACAAGGGACAAGAATATCAGGTGCATGTCAAATTACTACCTGTATTGCTTCGAAAACTGTTTCATGTTGCACGATTTGAGGTTCTCACAGCGCTGGTTATGGAGACTACTATGGTTTCTTGCTCGGCATAGTCTTGGACTATGAAGATGGCGGCGTTATGTTCCTCCGAAACGTCGGCTGACTTTCAACGGACTAGACGGCGTTATATCCCAAAAGACAGAACTCTTCTATTACATACTGGTTGAAGCTACAGAACGTCACGAAATGCAACCTTCCCGAGCGGGCTCTCTTGCCTGTAAAACTGTAGACTCCTATCCGGGAGGTGCTCCGTTCGAATCTCGGCTGAGATACCTGATATCCTGATAGGTGTTTCGTGGTTTTGCTTAGTTCTTACAGGCAAATGTCGGGATGGTACCTCAATTAGGCCTCTGCCGCGTCCTTCCAAATCCTATCCAAATCTTCATTCATACATCACCCTACCATTCCACGCTTTGTAGAAAGCGTGCCGAAACGTCGTAAAATATCGCCCCCCCACCCAAATTATCCAGAGCGGGATCCGTATTCAGCAGCTTGCAGTCGTTCAGATGGTCAATACACTTCCCTCATGCTGAAACCCGACTGGGCAGAATCTGTTCACAGGACCATACACGGGCCCATATCCAGAGTCGAATGATTCCAGATTTCCGTCTTCTAGGATGTGACTTCGTGTAGTCTGGTAAACCTTCACCGACGTCTCGGAGGAAAGCGCTTGCTTGTAAACGTCAAACATATTGGCTTCTTAAGAAAAAAAGTGACGGAAGAATGAAGAAGGAAAAGAGATAAAGACCAATAGAAAGAAGAAAGATATAAGGAGAAAGAAAGAGGAGGAAATAAGAGAGAGAAGAAATAGGGAGAATAAAGTAAAGAGGAAGAGGAGAGAGAGCAAGAAAGAAGAAATAAATAAAGATGGCAGGAAAGGGAGAGATGGAAGGACGGAAAGAGATAAGAGAAAGAGAAGGGAGAGAAAAACTGAAGAGGTAGTAAGAAAGGAGAAAGGAATGAGAGAAGAGAGAAAAAATAAGAAATGAGAGGACGAAATTAAAGAATAAATAAAGAGACGATGGGAGGAGAGCGATAGGAGAGCAAGAAAGTCGGAAAACATTAAGAGAGGTAAAGGGAGAACGCAAGGCAGTAATATAAAGAAATTAAGAACACTATACGAGTACAGGCTTTACGTACGTGTGACGTGACGCCTCCTGCAGTTCAATAGGCCGGGATCGCATCAGGCGGATTTGAAAGAGGGGTGGGACAACCCCAAGACAACCTGCCCAAACATCAGGGTTTGATGTGCTGAAGCCTGCACTGAGCGACAGTAGGAGGAAAGTACCAACAGATGGCAGTCATCTGACGCACTGGAGTTCCCACTGCACTCTCGAAACACACCGATTATTTGCATGATAAAACAAACGAACGTGAACGCAACAATGGAAGAGCAAATAGCGAAAAGCTGTTATCCTTGGCGCGTGTAAACAGGGCCTGAGCATCTGAGCTCTGCTTGGAAATACCCACCGGGTTGCAGCCTGCAGGAACTACCAGGCGCCGTGCCACATTAAACGTAATATGTACTGTGAAAATGAGAAATGTAGACGAAATTTTCGTTTAGAAAATCCAACAAGTTGACTCAAGCAGCAACGTTCCTGAGTTGTCCAGGCACAGACTATCCTGACTGAAAGTTTCTTGCTGTTTTCCTCAAACTTTCCATGCACATATCGGAACAGTTCCTTAAATTAGGCCACTACCACTTCCTTCCATATCCTTTTCAATTTAAATCCAAGCTACGCTATATAGTCTGGGTTACTGACGTTTGTAGATAAAGTAAAGTGGATTAGTGGGCCGCGCCATAGCTCGAGCGGTTAGTCGCTGGCTTCCCACCGCCGCGGCCCGGGTTCGATCGCGGGTCTGGTCAAGTGGGATTTGTGGTGCACAAAGTGGCGCTGGGGCAGGTTTTCTCCGAGTACTTCGGTTTCCCCTGCCAATCTTCATTCCACCAATTTCTCCACAATCACCCTCACCAACAATCTCGGGGGTGGTACAATAGGCCAGAAGTGGCCGCAGTACAAGGGACTTAGTCCCACCCCACTGGCAATAAAAAAAAGGTGGATTAGTGGGGGCACGCGGTAGCGTAGTTGGTTGAGACACTATGCTACAAGCTGGAAGGTCGTGGGTTCGATACCCGATGAGGTCATTTGATTTTTTTCAGTTGACCTAAACCTTCCAGCCTCAATATGGCCCTGAAGTCGACTCAGCCTCTAACAGAAATGAGTACCAGGAATCTTCCTTGGGGTAAAGGGGGGCCGACTTGCGCTTAAGGCTGACAACCTCACCGCCATCTGCGAGCCCATTGTTTAAACAATATGGGAGCCTCGACCTGTCACAGGGATACCTTTACTTTTTACTTACTTTTACTTTATAAAGAGTGTTGGGCATATGGAACCATGTTAGGTGTGTCCCATATCACCATGTCATGACGCGTCCTCAGGTTGCGGATGGAGAAGACGGCCTCCCGATATGGAGGGTAGCTGCGAATATACTGAATAAGTAGTCGCGGACGACAGACAAGGGGTGGTTCTCCTGTTTAGGTGTTGGATGTTGGACTAACAACTCCTCACCGTAAAAAATAAGCTTGTTACGAAATGTCACTAAGGAATCTAGGAGGATGAGATGGGCGGGGTATGTAGCACGATTGAGGAGAAGAGGGATGCATATAAGATATTGATGAGACAGCCAGAAGGAAAGAGACCAATAGGAAAACCAAGACGCAGGTGGGTGGACAATATTAAAATGGATCTTAGAGAGATAGAATGGGGTGGTGTGGACTGGGTCGATGTGGCTGAGGAACCAATGGAGGGTTCTTATGAACACGGTAATGAACCTTCGGGTTCCCAAAAATGTTTGGAAGCTCTTGAGTAGCTGCATAATTGATGGCTTCTCAAGAAGGGCTCAGCTTCATGGAGTTAGTTAGTCAGTTAGGACATATGGAAGATTCTGTAGGTTTGTATGAACTGCTGTATATTTGCATCATATTTATTTTGCATTTTCAGAAGCCGTCCTGTAGTTGTGAACGTACAGTGTTTTCACAAAGTAGCGAAGTGTTTCTGTGAATACGCACGCTATATAGACAGAGGTGGAAATGTCTTTTCAGAACTCGGTGAACACTCAAGATAAGAAGAGAAACCCGGGGAGTGGTCAACAAACATTGATATGAAACTGTGACAATGTAGGCTTGTGAATTTATCACTACAGGTATTGTTGTGCACACCGGTCCGCGATTTGAACACTGCTTTCAGTCTTCCCTATGTATACGATTATATAACAAAATTGTGCAGAGAACAAGCAGAAATCACACAGAATCGTGAGCAGGAACATGTTCATGGCATTCGACAAGGCGAAGCCAGACTTAGCAAATATAAAAGACTTAAACTTGACTGTGGTCAAGCTTACGACCGTTGAAATGGCTAAGCTGCCGTTGTAGCATACGATATGTGAGATAGGCATGATCTGCTTTGCAAAGTGTGTGCTGACAAAGGGCTAGTATATAGTGCAAAAGAAAGAATTTTCAATAACATGCTTTAACTGCAATACGTACACTTGACGAAAGGCCAAACATATTCATAAGAGACAACCCCATCTTCTCGTCAGAGAGGATGTTACATAAGGACTATGCCCGTAAGAGTTAAATTGAAGAAAATCTCTGGTCGTGAGTCTCAAGAGGTCTGACGCCAATTGTTTGGCGGCGAACCACCAGTCGTAAAGTAATTTTGACTTTGATTTGGAAGTAGAGTCCTCAAAATGAAGGGCTCTGGAACAAATCAGAGTCATCTAGCGGCGCCTACCCCCATTCACAGACCTCCATGTAGTCCTATTTCAGATTTCAAGCTTTCACGACGAATAAATTCATCAACATCTTCTCAGGCGATGAGGCGGCTAAGCTAAAGGCCAACGTTTCGGAGACAAGACAATGAAGATAACTGTCATTTCAGATGTAACGCTTTGTAGTCTGGTGGATATACACCAACGTTTCAGGGGAACCTGCTCCCTCCACTTCAGGGTAGAAGAAAATGGAAGCAGCAGGTTCCTTCGAAACGTTGTTGAATATCTTCTAGACTGTACGGTGTCGTATCCTTTTGCAGTCACTGCCATGAGAACATCAGTGAGACAGTCTCCAAAACGTTACTTTTTAGTCCATCAGTGACACGTTTTCTGGTAATTCTAGAGGATTCCGGTTTACGTAAGAATTTTCCATACAATTCTGTTCTCTTTGAATTCATATGCTTCCGTCTGTTTTGGTTTGCAATTTCCTAGATATCTGATAACGCTTTTCAGTTTTCTAAACTTGGAAGTTTAAATTTGAAATTGTCGCATTGCAGTTTTCTATTGCTTAAATGTTTATCTGTTTAAAATGTTCCCCGTTTTCTTTAAGGGTTTGTGTTGGATTCGTGTTTCTTGATGTTGTTAATGACACTTTTATACACAAGATCGTACACATCTATAGCCCACGTGAAATCGATGTGGTTGAATTTTGCGAATGGAATTCTGATTAGTTCTACTTCGCCCTTCAGGTTGCTGGCCAGGTGCTTCACATCCTGTGAACAGAGTACAACGTACTTTTAACTTGTTCATCCACAGTCTTTCCCATACCACTCTAATGTCATGATGAATCAGTTCCTATTCTACTAAAGAACTCTACTTCAGCGACGAAAATTATCCGTTCTAGCATCAAAAGAGATGGGAAGGTGACCATGAGGCTTAAGTAGGTAAGGATTTAAAAAAATTCAGTTATGAAATATTTCCAGACCACTCACGGAATGTTCCTGGAAATATCGAATAAAATCTAGATAACTGTGGTTCAGGGTAGCCTGTAACCTGGCCGTGATTCGAACCTAGTACTTTTCATTTACAAGTCTATAATATTGCTCACATTTACATCAACGAACTTGGTAAGAAGATTCGACAGGAATTCTGTGGTTGATGAATTTCCGGAAATAGTGAAATGTGGAGAAAATTCTTTGGGATTGGACCCAGGATAGCGCACTTTTTTTTTCTTAATTGCTAGTGAGGTGGGACTAAGTCCCTTTAACTGCGGCCAATTCTGGCCTCTTGTACCAGCCCCAGATGATAGGTGAGGGTGATTGTGGAGCAATTGGTGGAATGGAGATTAGCAGGGTAAACCGAAGTACTCGGAGAAAACCTGCCCCAGCGTCACTTTGTCCACCACAAATCCCACTTGAGCAGACCCAGGATCTAACCCGTGCCGCCGCGATAGGAAACCAACGACTTAGCCCCACCCCACTAGCAATAAAATAGATAGATAGATAGATAGATAGATAGATAGATAGATAGATAGATAGATAGACAGATAGATAGATAGATATTCATTAAAAAGGTACACGTTTCAAATGTCGTTTGGTAACCGGGCATCCTGACTGAGCGTTTTCGTGTTTTTTCTCAGTATCTACATAAGTATTCAGGAACAATACCTCGCAGTTCTGACCTACATGCACTCTCATTCTGCATCACATAACCTACAGTAGTTGAGACAAGAGCGTCAAATAACCTGTCAGTTTATCGAAAACGCGTGTCAAATAATGGGACACATTAAGGATAATCCATTCATTTATTTGGCTATGAACTTACTGGACCTAATTCATAAACGAACACGGCTGCTGATTATCGATTTCCCCCCCCCCTTGGCACTACAGCCCCAGTGGGCCTAGGCCTATCTCCATGAACTTCTCCGGATTATCGAATTACCGGTGTCGTTGACGGACGGTACCTACCGTCTGAAATAAGGGGCTACCAGTTTGTAATTTTAATTTCGCTGTAACTTACGTCCATATTTTTGGACGAGAACATTGAGGACAGATCTGGACTGATTGTGTCTGTATATCGAAAGGGGAACTTAGTAAGGTAAAGCTGTCCCTTTGCACAACTAATTAAGCACTACACCATGAAGACGTATGGTGGAGTGGATGTATAGATCCACGTATGCATGACTTCGGCACAGAGTTGCACGACTTCCAGAGTCGTGAGACAGTACTATAGGGTCATGAGTCCAGTGGGACTCGGAACCAAGAGTGACTGTGCTGATAAAGGCCAGCAGCAATTTATTCGACCGACCGACTTCGTCCCTAGTTGGAGGTGAGTGTTCAATTTCACGTTCCGACCGCTATACCCACGGGGAAAGCCCCCAGTATCCATTGGATAGGAGGCTGGGTGAATCCCGGAATAAGCCTGGGCCACGTGGAGAGGAGAAATGTCCTGCTCATACCGGGACTTGAACTCCGACCTTTCGGCCGTCCTACCCCTAGTCAGTCGCTATACTTACTGCGCAAGAAGGCAACTTAGATCAAACATACTCCGTGGCCTGTAGTCCGCAAGCGAACTACACCGACCGAGCGATCGCCGTTTGTCGGCGAAGTTAGTGACAACTTTTTGCTGATAGAGGGTGTCACGTGGTCAGCGCAACGAATCCCCACTGCCGTTAATCTCGGTTTTCTAGACCGGAGCCTCTGTTTTCTTGAAATAGCTCTTCATTATCCTCACGAGGCTGAGTGGACCCCGTTCCAGAGCCCCTACTTCTCAGAAAATCTGGTATGGCTGGGAATCGAACCCGGAACCTCTGGATCTGTAGGCAAGAACTCTGACCACTAGACCACAGAGGCGGTCGGGAACTTAGTTCACTTTAGAATTATAGTGTTGTGCATAGATTAATTTCATGCAAGTAAGTCAGTTTGTCAACCCTGCCCTTATGACTTTAACATGAACCAGTGTTATGGTTCAAATATTTACCACAGATAAGAACCAAAAAACGACCGTGTCTCCCATATTTTCTATCAGCAAGACGAGGCATGAACTAACAAAGGAGCGGAAAAAATATGGTGATTTAAGAATTTCAAGATGGTGACTATGAAAGTTATTCTTCTGGAATGTGACGTTGTGTAGTCTGGTAAACACTAACTGACGTTTCGTAGAAACGTACTCTTCCAGCTTAAGAATATAAGACAAAGGTATGTATCTCCAAAAACGTCTGTAAATATCTACCAGACTACACGACTTTGCGTCTTAAAACAGCGTGTCTCATAGTGGGAGCATCGTAGCTTGAAATAATTTTAAGCCTAATAGGTCACATTAACTTACAAACAAACAACGTAATAGAAAGGTACTTCACAAATATCATTAACATTCGATTAACCGGGTTCGATCATATCAACCGATATCATTAACCGGGTCCGATCTCGGGTCTGGTCAAGTGGGATTTGTGGTGGACAAAGTGGCGCTGGGGCAGGTTTTCTGCGAGTACTTCGGTTTCCCCAGCCAATCTTCATTCCACGAATTGCTCCACAATCACCCTCACCTATAATCTGGGGCTGGTACAATAGGCCAGAAGTGGCCGCAGTACAAAGGACTTAGTCCCACCCCACTAGCAATAGAAAAACATTCATTAGTAAGAGCCGGGATACTTCAGTTGTTGTAGCGACAGGCTACGTGATGGACGCCTGGGGTTTCGATTCCAGGCGGGGGAAGAATTTTTTTTCTTCTCCACAACGTCCGGACCGGCTCTGAAGGCCATCCAACTCCATATCGAACGAGTACCGGGGGTAAAGCGGCCAGGGCGTGAAGTTAACCACCTATATCTAGTGCTGAGGTCATGAATGGTGGAGCTATACCTCCACTTCACCATATCTCTTCATAGCATAGTATTTAATTAATTATCACAGGGACAAATTTACCTGTTACCAGGATGTCCAACGGCTAAATAAACAAATTTGTATTTCTCATCCCCGAAGGAAGCCATGGGGCTTTAATTAAACCTTGGGACCGAATAGCAGGGGGCTATGAAACAGAGCAACCCCTCTACACCCAGAAATCTGGGTACTGTTTGGTGCCCCGTTATTGCAGCCCCGGAATTAAAAAAGTTGTAGAATTTGAAGTTCTCACTATCTGTGGTTATGGATGGTTGAGAATATTCCACATCTTTCCGGGATATAACGCCTTGTAGTCCGTTGAAATTCAATCGACGTTTCAGAAGAGCTTGTCTGCTCCAGCTACTTGCTGCCTGCTACATCTTGGTTTCTTGCTTGACTCACTCTTCAGCCATGAATATGAAAGCGGCATGTTCCTCCGAAACGTCGGTTGACTTTCAGCGGATTACAGTGTTGTATGGCAGAAGATAGAACACGTGTTGGGTTCGAGACAGGACGTGTGTCCATATCTGCTGCTTTAGAATAGAAGCACTTATGACACTTTATTGATATAAATTTCAGTGGGCAAGCTAACTCAAGGGTTAACGCTTCTGACGTGTATTCGGGAGGTACTCGGTTCGAATCTCTGCCGCGACATCTTCTTTTATGACTTGGGTTTTTTCTGTTTCTCCTCAGTCTCTTCGGGCGAATTTCGGGACAGTAGATTGTAATGGAACACGAACGCTTCCTTTCAAATCCTTTCCCTATCATCATTCATTAATCATCTACCATCGAACACTATGTAGCCTGAGCTACTGATGTCGTCGTTAGAAAACCCTTAAACGAATACAAATAAGCATATAACAAATTCTGAAGGAGTGCCGTCAGTTTAGGTATGATTTCATTCCGTTACGCATCATACCGACCGAGCGACCGCCGCTTGTCAGCGAAGTTAGTGCCAACTTTAGCGGAGAGGTGTCGCGTGGTCAGCGCAACGATTCCACACGGTCGTTAATTTTGGTTTTCTAAACCGGAGCCGCTATTTCTTTTCCTTTTTAGTAGTTCCTCAGTTATCCTCACGAGAGTGAGTGGACCCCGTTCCAGACCCACTACTTCTCAGAAAATATGGTACCTCAGGAATTTTAGTTAGGAAATCTGACCACTAGACCACAGAGGCAGTCCATAGTTCGCTTGCGGACTAAAGCCACGGAGATTACGCATCATGGTTTCTAAAAATATAATCCATTGAAACACCGATCATGTTTTATGGACACTGTATAACTTCATTAACTGCGTTAAGATAGATTCGAAAGGCCTGTTTCGATCATGTGATCACTATCTCTAATTCATATTGATTTATAGGTCATCTATCTATCTATCTATGGCTCTACAGCCCTTGTGGACCTTGGCCGCTTTTTCAGTTTCTTAATCTATACACAGTCGGTAAGAGTCCTTGGACGGGGGATCAGCCCTTTGCACAGCCACTACTTACACACATAGCAACACAAACATAGAATAAACGTACACAGACATCCGTGACTTGATTGGGATTCGAACCAACGAGCCCAGTGTTGCAGTGGTCCGCGCAGCCACTGTGATCGGCGATTTGTAGGTTATGGCTTGTCAAAAAGCCTACTTGGATGGGACAGCTGTCTGTGCCGTAGTTTTTCGCAACTCTGCATAAAGTTAACTAATATTTGGGGAGCGACAAGGGTTTACTGACCACTGGCTAACGAAGACGTGTATGGAAGACAAGGAAAGGATATGTCCCGCTAGGCTTAAGTCTTGCTAATCAATATTAATGAAGACACGTGACCCACATGAATGGGCGGGCCGGAAACTGGAGATACTTTCTTAGAGCGAGAAATCACGTTTCACCGGAAACTGCTGGGAACAGAGCTTCTAATCTTCTCTATGTAAAGACATTTCCTGTGGATCTGCTGATAAGCTGTCATCACGTCCCAGCCCACTATACGGAACGAGAGAAGCGTCTTTCATCAGTTTCAAATATTTGCTTGTCTTTTTTTCTGTGTACGTTTATTCGCTATTTATTTAAGATGTCAGTAGCTCAGATTATATCAAGCGGTAGGGCGGTAAATAAATGGAAAGATGTAGAGGCGTGAGCTCGTGGCAACTTAGCGGTACCCTCACTCATGGAGCTGCTAGTTGTGCAACCACTCAAGAATTTCCCTGCATTTTATGGAACCCGAAGGTTCATTACCGTGTTCACAAGAGCCCTCCACTGATCCCTGTCGTCAGCAAGATCAATCCAATGCATACCATTCCATCCTTTCTCTCTAAGGTCCTTTTTAATAATGTCCACCCACCTACTTCTTGGTCTTCCCAGTGGTCTCTTTCCTTCTGTCTTTCCCACCAATATCCTATATGCATTCATTTTCGTGCTACATGTCCTGTCCATCTCACATTTGGCGGTACCATCCCTGAAATTTGCTTCCAGGGACTAAGGAAAAATACGAAAATGTCAGAATATCCAGTCTCCGGACAGAGGTTGAACTCAGAACCTTCCGAATAAAAAGAAGAAACGTTAAGGACTCGACTTGTTGAACATTTTCCATACGATCTAGTTATTACGGTACAGCTTGTGCCATTTCTCCACAGACGAAAAATCGTTTCTAAACATTTTTTTGCTTTTGTCCTTGTTCTGGGGAGTAGTCCGGCCTCAAGTCTGGTTGATTTATACTGGATTAATCCAGGAGTAACATGTCTGATTCATATTCTAAAGGCATCGAGCTCGAATCCGTGTTAAGTGGGTCACTTTTCAGCACAGCACGCCGTGCTCTCAGTTTCAGTTTTGAGGAACGGCCCCAGGGATGGAGGAGCTTGCCGGTAGGATGGGCTAGCTAACATCTCTACGTAAAAACGAGGTACCATATTACGAAATTTTACAACGAATTTTGGATTTCTGCGGATTCTTTGGAACGTTCTAAGCAATGGAAAATGAAACCCGAAATTCCGGACGTGGAATTTTAGTAGTATGTATAGTTAAAGCTCATTTAAATTGGCAGAGTATAAGTTGTATTTAGCACGAGTCGTCTACAGGAGAGTCGGAATAAGAGTGGCTTTGTGTGGTTCAGGATGAAGATCAGTTTTGGGCTTTTGTGAACAAGGGCCTTCGACTTCCATACGAGGCGGTGGAGTTTCTACAGAAGTTGCGCGGCTTTTAGTTCCTCGAGGACTTGCCTCCGTGAGATCAGAAAACGTTCCGAATTTAAACTTGAGGATCAGTTATCTTGACTGAGATATCTCATCGTTTTCCTCAGTCCGTCCAGAGGAATGCTGGGTTATTACCATTAAATAGGCCACATTGGACCATTACAGATCCTGGCCAGCACATTATGTTCGTACACATATTATGTTTCCGGACATGATCCAGCTTTTTGTTTTTATTTAAAGCAATCGTTTCGGAGACTGGATTCTGTCTTCGTCTTCAGGCGAAATCTACTCAGTTGGGCCCAATCGATAGAGCTAATCCCTATCTCCGGACACCAACACAAGATAGGGTATAAAACTAAACACAGCAAAAACTAACTGCACTAGTTAAGATAAACACTAGAAAGAAATCCACAAGTATGAGGCCTAGCACCACAGAACTATCAGAATAGAAGTCATCGCTGGAGAGATAAATTCTCTGTATGGTAGCAACATAAAAATAATTTTCTCACTTAATCTACACTAGACAGAGTTTTAGTTTTTGACTTATGTTAAGTGGATATCACTTCTACGTATTTGGGAGGTAACAGGTAAAGTTTTCCATATGCTTAATTAATTAAGCACCACACCATGAAGACATATGGGGGAGTGGAGGTATAGCTCCATCATTAGTGACCTCGGTAGTAGATGGAAGTGAGTGGTCAGCTTCACGATCCGGCCGCTTTATGCTCGAGGGTAGAGCCCCCCAATACCCGTTTGATAGGAGGCTGGGTGGACCCCAGAGCCGTCCTGGACACTGTGGAGAAGAGAAGAATATCTTCTCCCTGCCGTGAATCGAACACCGGCCGTCCGGCCTGTTGCCCGTCATTATACCAACGATGCTATCCCGATAGGTGTTTATCGTGGTTTTCCTCAGACTCCCACCACACAAAAATGTCTGGATACACTCAAATTACCATCTATTCCTTTCACATCCTTTCCAATTTGTTATTCCCTGGTTTTCCTAGCATTCGACATTATAGCCTAAGCAGATGCGAGCACAGGTCGATACATACTCGCATATCATAGCGGCATTGAGACGAACCCTGTGACTGGTCAGAAAGAAACATAATTTTCATCTTTTCATACAAACCGGTGGGGAGGCCAGCCAATCGTTGTCAGCATAATAGAGGGCAATAGGAACAGTGATCTTGCTCAAGTCGTACTCTGCTACCGCTTTGCACTCCTCCGAACCACTTTCATCCTTTCTGCATCCGGTGTCAAATTGCTGAAATTTACCTGAAAAAAATTAGAAATTTATTTAATAATGAGTTTAAGTTGTCCATTCATCGCCATAATTAGCGTCTCTGAACAAGAGAGTTAAAGCAGTAACATGGCTAATTTCATATTCATGAGGTACTGGGCTCGAATTCTAGCATATGCTTTGCCTGTCTTAACCTCAATTTTCATGGGTTCCCCAACCGTTCACAGAGGAATTGGGGTTCGATTCCCGGCAGGGACAAGAGAAGCTGAGGATTTTATGCAGAGTCCTTACATAACCTACTAGCCTATTAACCATCGCTAGCTGATTAGTGCGTGGTCAGCGCAACGGATCCCACGGCCGTCAATCTCGGTTTTCTAGACCGGAGCCGCTATGTCCTTGAAATAGCTCCTCAGATATCCTCACGAGGCTGAGTGGACCTCGTTCCAGACCCACTACTTCTCAGAAATGTGGTAGCGCCGGGAATCGAACCCGGGACCTCTGGATTTGGTGAAGTGACGGGAAATTTACCCTGTATTTTACCAGGTTGCATTTAATATCTGGTTCTGGAGAAGCTTAGCCAACCAAAAAAATTGGAGATTTTTGTGCAAATCGAAGATTCAATAATATGTTCATAGCAGAAAGCCAGTGGTTCCTGTTCTGAGCCATTGAATCTAATCTACATACGCAGTTCTATTTCTTCAAAGTTTTGTACAATATTATCACGATTTAGGGGTGTGACTCTAGACGGGGTTTTGATTGGTGAATAGATTTACTGACCGCTTATACACACCACTCTGAACTACAAGTAATTACAGCGCCTTCGCTTATCTACACACTTTACAAATCACTACAGCACACGCAAGGCCTCAGTCTTTTACAGTCTTCCCTAGTCATTGCTTGGTAACAGCTCTCAGCAATGGAGATTCTTCAATTTCTGTGCTCACGCCGTTGCCAGCTGGCTAATACTACTCACAACTGAACTCGCTGATCCAACTGTCCTAGTTACATCTTTGCATGGACCACATAGAAAGCACAGTTCTTCTATTGTTGCGTTCGTGTCCGTTGCCGCGGGAAAGTGTTTACCGAGCTGTTGCCCAGAAACGGCCACGGAGCGCGCCACAAAAACACCTTCTTTTGTTGTTTTTGGCGTTAACTAGCAACGGCCGCTGTTTACAGAGGCAATGCTTAGCAACATGTCCATATACCACACTATAATCCCACCATCTACGCCTAGGTCTCCGAAATGGCCTCTTCCTTTGAAGTTTTATGACAGGAATTTTGTATGTATTTCTCAGTTCCCCTATTCGTGCCGCATTTCCCATCCATCTCATCCTCCTTAGTTTGATCGCCCTAATAAAATAATATTTGATGTAATTATAAATTCTGGAAATTCTCTTTGTAAACACTTACGGCTCTGAATCTCTTGAGTGTAATGTAAAATCGTTTTTGTGGACGCCCCAGCAGGTGTTTGGCCCAGAATCACAGGTAACAAAGTCTGAAAACAAAAGAATCAGAGAGGAATGTCTGTCAGTTACTGCGACAAGTACTATCGAGGTCTAGACATGCAATACACGATTTCCTCTTGTCAAGCGAAATAGATGGAAAATACATACAACACAGTCTAAGAGAGGTTCAATAGAAACATGGATGACGACGGCTACTGTCGATCCACTCCGCCAAGTCCCATAAAATCGTCGTTAGCATTGAGATATAATACGAGGGTAAGTCAGTAAGTAAGTTACAAATGGATATAGAACTTAAATAAGAGTACTGATTTGAAAAATTATTTTTTTTCTCAACATAATCTCCCTGTACATTAAGGCACTTGTCCCATCGTTTCACAAGTCCCTGAAAACCAGCAGCATAAAATTCTTTGGGCTGCTGTCGGAACCAGGCGTGTTCACACGGCATGACCTACCTCATAATGCATGACAGGTTAGTTTTTCACAAAGTCTGTGCACGATGGGTGCCGCGCATGCTGATCCCACAACACAAAATGCAAAGAATGGGTCTGGCATTACAGCATCTCAATCGCTACCACGATGAAGGACACGATATGCTAGCCCGAATTGTCACAGGTGATGAGTCTTGGGTTCACCATTACCAGCCCGAGACAAAGCGTGCGTCTGTGCAGTGGAAACATTCTGCGTCGCCTGCCAAAAAAAGTTTAAGGTGACACCATCCTCCAGGAAAGTGATGCTCACAGTCTTCTGGGATCACGAAGGCATACTGCTCACCGCATTCCCGCCTCAAGGACAAACCGTAAATGCCGACTCCTACTGTAACATCCTCAGGAAACTTCTTAAGGCCATTCATCGGAAGCGACCAGGACTCCTCACCAAAGGCGTGTTGCTCTTGCACGACAACGCGCGTCCCCCTACTGCCAACAAGACAAATGTGACGCTGCGAAATTTCAAGTGGGAAGTCCTCGAGCATCCTCCGTATAGCCCCGACCTTGCTCCAAGCGACTTCCGTTTGTTCGGCCCTCTTAAACATCATCTTTTTGCTGAAGATTTTCCCGATAATGAAGCTGTAGGAAAGGAAGTCACCGCCTGGTTCTGACAACAGCTGAAAGAATTTTATGCTGCTGGTTTTCAGGGGCTTGTGAAACGATGGGAGAAGTGCCTCGATGTTCAGGGAGATCATGTTGAGAAATAAAAGAATTTTTCAAATCAGTACTCTTATTTGTTTAAGTTCTCTATCCATTTGTAACTAACTTATTGAATTACCTATGTACTACATTACAATGAGTAACAGAACCGGATGCCTTTCTCACAGAATTCCGTAGTTTATTAGTTAAAACCAATCGCCTACAGGTTTTCTTCTTTTGCATCTTAACGTCGACTGAATGCGGCATCCCGTGTTTTACATATATCAAAATATTATAATATTGTCACGCGTGAGGGGCTAGCGTGACTAACAACAGTGGGTTCTGGATTTGATGATTAGGTTTATTGGCACTTCTTTACAATTACAATCAATTATAACAGCTCACATATTGAATTCCTACTGAACGACGTATGTTTGACGAATGCTCTGAAGTCTGAGTCTGAGTCTTATGTTACGACCGACGCTCAGTTGGTCAGTCTGACTTGGAATAAAGCACCCATCTGGGGCTTAAGACCAGATTTTTATTACTGTCAGACAGTTTCGGGTTTGTTGATGAGGGGCGCTCTTTCTGACTAGAGGACGGGCTGTCGTTTACAGTTGCTGCTGGCCTTCGCCAGCGCAGTAATTTTCGGGTCCGAGTCCCGTGGGTCTCCCTGGTTCAGGGCCGCCACTATAAAGTTTACTGTTGCTAAACTGAGCCAACAATACACACGTTTTGAGCTGCTCTGAATGCCGCCTGTCTGTGTCTGTGTATCATTGTGTTTGTGCGCATGTACGCCGTGATAGCGCCTGAAAGATTGGACGGATTTTAATCATATTCGGTATTTAGGAGTTTATTCGTCAGAGGTCGGTGTTCGGGAATCCAAACTTTCTATTTGCAAAAATATGGACCCTCCCTCAGATGGGCCCCAAGAAGCCAAATGTCTACTTTCTATCGAACTGCCCTAACGGTTGTTATTTAATCCCTAGTAATTTATGGATACCATCTGTTTAAATAAGACTGCATAAATGGTATTTTCAGAAAGAAAATAACGGTTCGCACGCTAGGGGCGCAAAAGCGAAATGGGCTTGAACGGTTGGACGGATTTCGTTGGTATCAGGTATTCGGTCAAGGTCAATCTTATATAAGAAAGTATGTGCAATTTCTTTCCAATGGTTTTTATCTTACTTTCCTCATTTTGGAAAAAGAAATAAAAATTGGCTTATGAAATCACCTTGCTGTCTGTGTATCCCCTCCCATCAACTCTTGAATGCCTGAACGAATCTTTATGAAACTTTGTATGTATATCATGACATCTGAGACCATATCAGCGGCGTATTTTATAAATCCATCCCGTCATTCTGTTTGTATGTGTATCGCTACCCCCATCGTTGCTAGGCAACGGCTCGGTAAACTTGTTCCAGCTGCAGCTTATACACACAACAATAGGGGAATTGTTGGACACAGCGTTTTATATGCTTTCCGTGCCGAATAAAAGGAGACTGAATATCTGAGTGCTAAATTGCTGCTGGCCCTCGACAGCACAGTGATTCTTGGTTCCGAGTCTCACGAATTTCCCATGGTCACATTTTACTGTCTGACGGCTCTGGGAGCCTTCCAGACCCACTCAGTGGATCAAAGGAGAGTCTTTATATCTGTCTGTGTATCTGTCTATCGTTCTCGCGGCAACGGCTGAGTAAACACGTTCCCGCTGCAACGAAGAATTGTTGGAAATGTCTTTTTCTATGCGGTCCGTGTCATATCAAAGGAAAGTAGGCGATTAGTTCTCATAGCTTTTTGTTGGTATTATATTCCTGCCTATTGTAGGGTCTCCCAAAGTGGTCTTTTCTCCTCAGGGCTTTGTACAAAAATGTGTATGTTAATTGAATAGTACTTACCATATTGAATTGTTGTGCGTCAAACCCGGCGACGACGAAAATGAGACCTTCACAAATCTGCTTTTCTATAGTTACAAGCTGGCAACCGACTTTCTCTAACCACTGGATTATTTTGTTGTGAGGCAGGAATTCTCCAGTTCCCAAGTAATGGGAAATATACTGCAACAACAGACATACCGTCAAGAGTTACTTTGGCATTAGAATTTTTACATATTAACTAATTAACGAACCCACTAACTAACGGAGTGACTCAGTCAATGTAATGATTAGGTTGCCGGGTGGACGTACGTAGACTCGGATTTCGATTCCCGGCTGGGGTAGAAATTTGTCTCTTTACCGCCGTGTCCAGACCGGTTCTGCCACCCACCCAGTGGACACTGGGGGCCCTCTCCCCGGGAATAAAGCGTACGGGGCATGGAGTTAATCAGTAACCCCCCACATCCAGTACGGAGGTGCGTGAAGTTGTAGCTCTACTCTTTAATTAATCACAAGAATAAATTTAATTTAATGTCTTACTTCTAAATATCAACTTTAGCGGATAGATGGTGTCACGTGGTCAGCGCAACGAATCCCCACGACTTCGTCGACAAGCTGCGATCGCTCGGTCGGTGTAGTTCGCTTGCGGACTAAAGCCACTCAGTTTTTTTTTCTTACCTCTATGTCTCTCGAGAATGGAGCCAGAAGCCTTATGGGACTCTTGACATTCCCCATGAATGCTACAGGCGCCAGGCTCACCATAAACTGCACTTTGTCATTGTATTCGGGTCTCATGGTTGTCAATACGTAGAACATAGTTGTGCCCATAGAATGGCCGACGTAGAACAGTTTCTTGTGATTGGTGATGTTAAGAATCCAGTCGATTTCTGCAGGAAGGTCGTGGACACCCATCTCGTGAAAACTACGCCAAAGAAATGAAGTAGCAAAATATGTATTTTCTGTTTGTGAATGGACGCCAAAATTAGCATATTCAGTGGTACAAACGACTATTATCTTACAATGGAAGACGCACAACTTTGCAGTTAATTGTAAATATTGTCACGATTTACGGGGTTATTGCCTGACTTGTAAGATGGGTAAACAAAGTAAAAGTAAAGCTATCCCTGTAACAGGCCGTGAAGGCCCATAGGGTTGTGAGACGTTGAGGGTCCCACATTATCTAGACAATCGGCTCAAAGATGGCGGTAAGGTTGTCAGCCTTACGCGCCGGCCGCGCTTTACTCCCCAGAAAAATTATTTAATTAATTCCTGGTACTCATTTCTCTTAGAATCTGAGTCGACCCCAGGACCTAGTGCGGCCAGAAGAATTAGGTCAATTGAAAAAATCCAATGACCTCATCGGGACTTGAACCCGCGACCTTCCGGCTTGTAGAAAAGTGCCTCAAGGCCGGTTCTGGATTGAATGATTGGATTTATTGGTACCTTATACACATAACTCGGGACTGCAGGCAATTACAGCGCTATCTCTGATCTACGCACTTTGCAGTTCACCGTTGCACACGCACTAGGTTTCTGTCTTCACTAGTCGTATCCTGGCAACAGATTTATACCAGTCTCACTGCCACTTCAGATCACATGAAATCTTCTTGTCACAGTCTAATTCCTTTCTTGCCGTTTCTTCTCAATCACCTTGGACTGCCATCTCCAGAATTCGATCCAGTTCTTGACAACAACAAACTGCTCAAAAGTCAAATTCACATTGCGACTGGCGGTCAGTCATTCAGTAAGTCTTGTTGTCGAGTCCAAGCCCAAGTCCAAGTCCAATCCACATTGCGACTGACGATCAGTCAGTCTGTCTGTCTTGTTGTCGAGCACCAGGGTCCTGTCCATTTTGGGCGACCTCTCTGACGAGAAGTCGGATCTGTCATTTGTCAGTCATAGTCCGTATTAGTAAGTCCATTATCAGTATTTACATATATTTACAGATTTAATCTTAATTCCTATTTCGTTGTACAATTTATACAAGGCCTCTGTCAGTCCAGGCTCAGTACAACAGATTATGCCCTATTTCACATTGGAACTTTTCGTTATATAGCCTCGGGGCGGACCCCACGGAAAGAACAGTCCTCTGTTGCCCCTTATTGTTTTAGGCGTGTTTACTGATCGGTTACCTAGCAATAGAAGTCCTATTGTTGCACGTTGGCTCCCACGGGAATGTGTTTACCGAGTCGTTGCCTAGTAATGCGTCTATACGTCACAATATATTTACCATCTTATCCAAGTGAACAAAAAAACGAGTGTATGAGTTACACACACCACTGGCATAACTCCTTCACGAGCCAGTACTTATTGAACATGCGAATATACATCTACTGCAGACTGCAGATTTTATATATGTGAAAAAATGATCCTTGAGATCAATGAATCAGCGAAGATTGCATTATAGTCTGTCTCCTGAAGTACGTATCTAATGCCCCACTACAGAGCAGGTTTTCATAGCGGTCATACTTTATACTTGTGTTCTGGGCGTACCACTTTCGAATCCCAACATGAGTGAGGTTCCCCCCCTCTTTACTTCAGATTTCCTTCCAGAATTTTGTATGGATTTCTCTTTTCTCCAGTGCATGCTACATGCCACTTGTCCCCCTTGATGTGATCGTCCTTGTAATAATTGACGGCCGGTCACAGTAGCTGCGCGGTCTAAGACATGAACTGTCTTCGCTCGTTCGGACGCTGGGATCGTGGGTTCTTCGAATCCCACTCAAGGCATGGATGTTTGGTGTGTATGAGTTTGTTCTGTGTTTAGATAGCGGCCTTGCGGCGGGCTGTTCACTCGTTAAAGGAGTCTATGAAAACTGATTACGGAACTGAATAAGAGGCCTGGGCCCTGAATGGCCTGAAAGAGCCATTGAAGAAAAAATCAATAATTGACGAATGGTGCAAATTATAAACCTCTTCCTTACAGGTGGGTAGCTTTCTGCAGCCCCTATTACTTCCTATCTCTTCATTGCAGATAGGTAGCTTTCTGCAGCCTCTGTTACTTCCTACCTTTTCATTACAAGTGGGTAGCTTTCTGCAGCCTCTGTTACTTCCTACCTCTTCATTGCAGGTGGGTAGCTTTCTGCAGCCTCTGTTACTTCCTACCTCTTCTTTACAGGTGGGTAGCTTTCTGCAGCCTCTGTTACTTCCTACCTCTTCATTGCAGGTGGGTAGCTTTCTGCAGCCTCTGTTACTTCCTACCTCTTCTTTACAGGTGGGTAGCTTTCTGCAGCCCCTGTTACTTCCTACCTCTTCATTGCAGATAGGTAGCTTTCTGCAGCCTCTGTTACTTCCTACCTTTTCATTACAAGTGGGTAGCTTTCTGCAGCCTCTGTTACTTCCTACCTCTTCATTGCAGGTGGATAGCTTTCTGCAGCCTCTGTTACTTTCTACCTCTTAATTACAGGTGGGTGGCTTTCTGCAGCCTCTGTTACTACCTACCTCTTACGTATTCATATTCTCCTGAGCGCCCTGTTCTCATTTTCCTCAGTCTTTATTCTTCGCTGAATGTGAGAGACCAAGTAGTGAACTTTTCCCCATAATATAAATGTCCGCGCCCTTTCTAGAAACTTACCTGAAGTTCCAGAACTCCGGGTCATCAGTGGACAGGGTAACATGGGCCCTGGAATACGTGTTTCCTCTGCAATTGCCTAACCACACGTCGTAGCCGAGGTCTGCGAGAATATACGCTACGGAGAAAGGAAATCTCGAGCATTAGACTTACTAGAAGATATGAAATTAAATTATTTGCAACTGGGTGATGTAATAACATTTTATGGGGCATTCCTTATGGGAATACATTTTTTAGCCAAGAAGCCACTTGAACAGTTTTACAACAGCGGGAATATGATCTTTCACTGCCTCAATTAGTGAACTGTTTTACTTACATAAACGAGTAGGTTACAGGCTGCACGATGGAAGAGTCGGGGTTAGATTCCCGGCAGGGGTAAGAGAATTATTTTCTTTTCTACAGTGTCCAGACCGGCTGTGGGGCCAACCCAGCCTCCTATACATTGGGTACCGGGGGCTCTTTCGCCTTATATAAAGCGGCCGGTGCGTGAAGCTGACCAGTCGCCTCCAACCCGTGCCGAGATTAAGAACGGTGGCGTTATCTTTCATCTCCCCGTACGTCTTCATGACTTGGTGTTTAATGAAAAAGGCCCAGGGATATTTTACCTTTATCTTTACAATTTCTTTACTCATATACATTGTCGCATGTCGTGAACCCGGAACAGATACTTCCATGGAAACGCAATAGCAGTGGACCGTTGCGTAGGAATTGCCAAAAAACACACCCGTTTCCCCGGATATGAAAGCACAACGGATGGCTCGTTGCAAAACAACGGCTGAAACCAAACACTTCTACAAAGTGTTCCTAAGCAACGGATTGTTCCTTGCGCAACAACGGATGAAATTAACCCTTCCATAAGGTATCCTCCATCCCGTCCGAACGCTGGATATATAAGAGAGTCCAGCTCCCAGTCGTAGGAGGCGGGTTCGAATACCTCCACCATGCCCCTGCGAGTGGTAGGAGGCGACCAAAAGGGAAGTCTCAAATCTGAGACAGTAAAATATGGTCACGAGTCTCATGGCACTCGAATCAGAGAAAGACTGCGCTGGCAAGTACCAGCAGCATATACAAAAGACAGACCCGTCCTGTCGTTAGAGAGGATGCCCCACAAAAACAAGACCGTAACTGTCAAACAGTAATGAAAATCTGGTCGTGATCCTCAGATGGGGCTCGACACCAAGACTTACTGACTGACCGACCGTCAGTTGCAATGTGACTTTGACTTTGTGAGTTAGTTACTTAGTTTTCAGAGACAGTTGAAGTCTAGCAACCACCGAGAACAGATATGGCTAAGTGTGCAGTACAGCTGCGACGTAAGACGGCAACGAGATTAACGGTACAAGAAGGGGCCGCGCCATAGCTCAAGCGGCGGCCCGGGTTCGTTCCCGGCTCTGGTCAAGGCGGGATTTATGGTGGACAAAGTGACGCTGGGGCAGGTTTTCTCTGAGTACTTCGATTTCCCCTGCCAATCTTCATTCCACCAATTGCTCCACAATCACCCTCACCTATCATCTGGGGCTGGTACAATAGGCCAAAAGTGGCCACAGTACAAGGGACTTAGTCGCACCCCACTAGCAATAAAAAACGGTATAAAGAAAATTGTGATACGGAAGGTGATAATAATTGTACTCACTAGTGTAAAAGTGAGCGTTCAATAATTTTTTTGCTGAATCTGACTCGTGACAACTGGTTTCTCAGAAGTGGGTTACCACGGTAACACGCGACAATAGTTTATCGTGTACATATAGAAGACTTACCTATCTTATGAAAAATGGCATGTTGACCTAAACCGAGTTGAAGTGATAACATAACCTAAAATAATTTCCTATCATACGTCAATGAACCCTTTCGCTGCATATTATTTTCTCGCAGCTGTCCTAGAATAATGTCATCTTAAGGTAAACTTATAACAAAACGCAAAAAAGTAGCCCATTGAATGAAATCGAATGAAGCCGCGAAAGATTATTTTTTTGATCTGGACTAAAGTCGGATATCGCACTGAATGGTGATGGATCCTTGTTCGGCTCAAGTCGAATATCGCACTGAAAGGTGATGGAAGCTTATTCGACTCAAGTCGAATATCGCACTAAAAGGTGATGGATGTTTGTTCGACTCAAGTCGAATATCGCACTGAAAGGTGATGGATGCTTGTTCAATTCTATTCGAATAAAGCACGAATAGGGCTAGTAAAACAATACAAATGTATGCCAAGCATTTGTTACGTGACGTCAGTACTTACCTAAACTTTTTTCGGGACCATTGGTTACCCAGGTCGATGAGCTTGCCAAGAGGCCATGTTGCAGCATCACAGGTGTCCGGGTAGAGTTGTACACAGACTTTCTTCCATGGGGAATCCGGTGCAGTGTGAGCAAGTATCCGTCATCGGTGACTACAGTGTGGGACTCAGCCGGATAGCCGTACTTGCGGATCACTTGTGGCTGCACACACATAATTTATTTATTTGTCGGACTGGTTTAGGATGGAATGGTATGGATTAGATTGATGTGGTTCAGGATAGGACCAGTGGAGGGCTCTTGTGAACACGGTAATGAACCTTCGGGCTCCATAAAATGCTGGGATTTTCTTGAGTAGCTGCAGAATTTGTGGCTCCTCCAGAAGGGCTCAGCTCCATGAGTAAGTAAGTAAGTCGAGGGCTGCGCCATAGCTCAAGCAGTTAGTCGCTGGCTTCCCACCGCGGCGGCCCGAGTTGGACCCCGGGTCTGGTCAAGTGGGATTTGTGGTGGACAAAGTGTTGCTGGGGCAGGTTTTCTCCGAGTACTTCGGTTTCCCCTGCCAATCTTCATTCCACCAATTGCTCCACAATCACCCTCGCCTATCATCTTGGGATGGTACAATAGGGCAGAAGTGGCCGCAGTACAAGGGACTTAGTCCCACCCCACTAGCAATAAAAAGAAAGAAGTAAGTCGAACTGATTATGGTCGAATTGCTAGTCCTGCTTCGTATTTAAGAGGTCCTGGGTCTTACATCCCCTCCCCTCGGATGCTGGTTACCCTGCCTGATGGGTTTTTGTGGTTTTCCTCAGGGATAGAATTGTGATATGACGGCTGGAAACAGGAAGAGTGGAGTCGGAGCGAACGTCCATTGCCGAGGAACGGCTTGGTAACCACGTTCTCTCTGCAGCGATTAGCAATGAATGAGTCGTTGATCGGTATCAGGGACATTCCCGTGACAACGGAAGGAATTGACTGTTCGACTTGGTGACTTCTATTCGGACCCGAAATGACTGCGCTGGTGAAAGCCAAGAACAGTTGTAAAACACAGACCCTTCTTCTCGTCAGAGAGAGCGCCTCACATCAACAAACCCGCAACTGTCTGACAGTAATAAGAATCTGGTCTTGAGCCCCAGTTGGGTGCTGTATTCCAAGACAGACTGGCCGACTGACCGTCGGGCGTAACATAAGACTCAGACTCAGACTCAGACTCAGACTCAGATCGTATAGTAGAGATCAGTCGGAGATTCGTGAGAGAATCGTCAAACAGACGTCGTGCAGAAGGAGTTCAATGTGTCAGTTATTATAATTGACTGTGATTGTAAAGAAGTGCGAATAATCCCAATCATCGAACCAATTATTATTATTAGTTACGCCAACCCCGATACGTGACAGTACCTTAAATTAGGCCATGACTATTCGTATTACATGCCACCAGTTCACTTGTCAGTCCGCCAAACAACGCTGTATGCTACAAACTGCTGACTGACACCATGGAGCGGAGTCCTTCTTGAGGTACCGCCAATTCAGCTGCTACGCAAGAATTTCCCAGCATTTTACGGAAACCAAATGCTTAGCACCGTGTTTGCTAGAGCCCACTACTGGTCCCTATCCTGAGCCAGATTAACCCAGTCTATACCACCCCATGCTATTTCTCTCAGATCCATTTCAATATTATCCTCCACCTACGTCTAGGTCTTCACGGTGGTCTCTTTCCTTCTGACTCTCCCACCATAATCACCATGCTCGCTATATCCCCTTCCCATCTCATCCTCCTTAACCTGATCACTCTAATTATGATTAGCGAAGTGTATGAGTTATGAAGCGCCTCGTTATGCATTTCTCCCATTACCCTACACCTTTCCGGTCCAAATGTTCTTCCGATATCATAATTGATTGAATCATAAATACAAATTATGTAAGAAAACTCTAATTTAGTCAGTGTAGAAGGAGCGGTTGTGGCCTAATTTACAGCGTTAGTCTATTGTTTGCTTGCAGGGACTGATTTCTCTCTTCTGGGTTTTAACGCCATGTAGTCCGCTGGAAGTCAGAGACTGCGTGTTACTTCAAAACGCTGGCTGACTCACTGGAGTACACAGTATTATATTGTGGCATATAGACCCGTTGCTAGGCAAAGACCTCGAAAGAAACAACGAGACAACAGAGTTACTGTTGGAAACTGTGTTTTGTACTCTGTCCGTGCAAAGGTGTTATAAGGAAGACAATTGAGGCGAACTTGTTAATAGTCAGTTGAGAGTTCAGTTCTGCAAGGGAGGCTGAGGCGATATGGCGCTATAATTAAGTGAAATTGCGAGCTGTGGACTGTTAGCCAGCGGGCAACGGCGTCACCACGGAAGCTGAAGAATCTCCAGTGTTGACAGCTGTTACGAAGCAACGACTAGATAAGACACTGCAGGCTAGAGAAGTCAGCGTGTAGTGATTTGTAAAGTGTAGAGACCTTTTATATCGTCATTAAGTGCTTGTAGTTCCGAGGTGTGTGTATTATGTGGTCAATAAGTCTATTCACCAAACCAAACCCCGTCTATAGTCACACATACTACGTGACAGTATGACCCTTAAGATAAAACTCTTCATAGCAACCACTGGGAGAACCTCAAATACAACACCCGTAAGTTTAGCCAGCATTATTTTAAAACTGAAGCGATTTATTTTAGTTGTTGGCAATACTGTAGTGAAATGTGCATTAACGTTTCAGGCGGACAGTTGAACAATTTTCATAGTTTTTTTTTTATTGAGTAAGATTTACTTTGAATAATTTTATATTGAAGATACCGTGAAAGTTTTAATTGAAATTCCTTTTTTTCTGATAGCCATGATTCCTTAAATTTACCAAATTTCATCTATATTAAGAGAACTTTCTTCTCTGTAATATGAAGTTTGTCGAATTCCTCCTGAACCGTCATGCACAGCCTACAAGTCCTATTAATAATAGCACGAATAGGGAGTTGAGGAGAATATTTGGACCGAAGAGAGGTGAATGACAGGAGGTTCGGGAAAACTGCACAATGAGGAGCTTCATAACTTGTACTCTTCTCCAAGTATAATTAGAATGATCAAGTCAAGGAGGATGAGGTGGGCATGGCATGTAGCACGAAAGGGGGAGACGAGGAATGCGTATAGGATATTGGTGGGAAAGCCAGAAGGAAAGAGACCACTGGGAAGACCAGGCGTAGGCGGGTGGACAATATTAAAACGGATCTTAGAAAGATAGGATGGGATGGATTGGATTGATCTGGCTCAGGATAGGGACCAGTGGAGGGCTCTTGTGAACACGGTGATGAACCTTCAGGTTCCATAAAATGCTGGAAAATTCTTGAGTAGCTGCAGAATTGGCGGCTCCTCCAGAAGGGCTCAGATCCACGAGTAAGTAAGTAAGTAAGTAAATATAGATTCGTGTAATAAAATGTGATTTTTGTTAATACACATACACCTCTCCCTGAAATTAAATGTTACTCCCGCTGATTAACTTACCGTTGTCAGGTCCACATCAGCGTTGTAGCTTGCCTCCACCTTGTCATCCTTCACTGAGACAGTCCACAGGGTCAGGACGGTGGCAAGGATGAAAGACTTCATGGTGCGTCTAGCTGTCAGCTCGGTCCGTCCCAAACTGCTTTCCGTTTCCCAGCGAATTAAGCCCTCACTGCCTCGAACTTATCCTTAAATACCA
Source organism: Cryptotermes secundus (assembly GCF_002891405.2). Taxonomy (NCBI): domain Eukaryota; kingdom Metazoa; phylum Arthropoda; class Insecta; order Blattodea; family Kalotermitidae; genus Cryptotermes; species Cryptotermes secundus. The sequence goes on along the minus strand of NW_019727789.1, from coordinate 2,436,628 downwards.
CCTGTGTCTGTGTACAGTCCCAGCCGGCTGGTTGTGGAGCAACAGAGTGGATTTTTCAGTCGCGTTGCAGCTAACCCTGAAATACATTCGTTCCTCCCTTAATGTCAGAGACCAATTTTCATACCCATACAGAACCACAAGCAAAATTATAATTTTGTATATTCTGACTTTTATGTTTTTAGACAGCAGACGAGAAGACTAAAGGTTTTGGACTGAATGGTAGCAAGCATTACCTGAATTCAGTTGAGCTAACCTCAGCCTTAATTCATTTTTTTCTGTAAGTTACCTTTAGTAACATTCATTTTTATTTAAGCATCCAGTTAAGGGTACTTTGTTGCATTCCTATATGTTACTTACAACTGTCGTCAGGGTTTTCTCTCTGCGCATATGTACTTAGAAAAATTAGATGCTAGAACATTTGCAAGAAATGAAGTCAGACAGTCATTTTTTGTATCACCAGAGTGTACTTATTACTCATCATAGCAGACCTCAACATTGCAGACTTCAAGGCTTTTCCGTCTAGCCTTCCTAGTAAACCTTTGACCCATTAGTCACTACTTTGAAAATAGATCGATCGGAGAACTGTATTATCGACGCAAGATTAGATTTTTATGCTCCATTTTGTTTTTACTCCAGTATTGGTCTGTGTAACATATTCGGTCTCAAAATTATTAATGTAAACCAAAACGCGTCGAATTTAAAACATGATTTGCTTTGTACAGAATGCAGAGAGAAAGATAAGGACTAGTTTTTGTTTTGAAAAAATGAGCTTGGCAATGCCCAACCGGCCCTCTGTAGCAAATTCTTATAAACATCTCATTCTATCATGGCGGTCGTCCGCTATTTGTAAACATGTGCCTTAACTTAACTCTAAGAATATACTATTAATATTTTTACATATACTTCATTTTTATTAAAGTGTATAATAAAATGTATTGTAGATGTTATCTACTGTCATTCTCAACTTTGAACCGAAGATATACCATTACATTATTTAAGCATATATTTTGTAGTTGAAGTGTGTATATATTTTTTGTGCTTCTCTTTATAAACGCATGCTCTAACAGTAAAAATGCTCTACGCACACTATATTCATGGGAAATAAATAAAACAGTACAAAAAACAATTGAAGGGCCCACAGCAAAAGAAAAAACGGGGAACCTCCAGTTCTAGCATAAATTTAGTCTTACATTGTTTCGTATACAATATACAGGGATGATTTTTACTTTGTAGACCGGTTCCACGGCGACCGGTGCCCCGCCGGCTGCGAGGCGCATATAGCATTTTGATGACCGATAACGTTGGGAATGAAGTAGTTACACGTGACACATCACAGGAGGCGCTGAAAAAATTCTATTCCTCTACACGCAGATATCTTTCTCAATTAATTATTTCGTTAAGACAATTCTTCTTGCACTTACAGCACGCCAGACACCAAATTTCACTGGATGCAGCGGGACATCATGGGTTAGATGTGGAGTCTGTGAATTCCAGTAGCAATTATTTTGCGTATTTATGCATCCCTGCCAGTGAAACCACGCTTCATCAGAAAAGAATGCTAATTGCGGTTCGATCTCACCTTCGACAACAGACTACAGAAACCAGCTGCAAAAATGGACCCTCCTAGTTTGATCTCGCGGCTGCAAGGTGTGCATGGATTACTGTTGTTTTATAAGGTCTAAGCTTCAGCAGTTGTATTGCCGTTCTTGCATCAGACTTTGACACTGCAGTCTCTTGAGCTACACGTTTCAGGGATATTCTAGGTGTATGTTCAGTTCTGTCCCCAATGCCAGCTCACTTCTCTTCACTAAGCATTCGGAGCCTTTTGTGTTTCTTGTCTATTGAGAGTCTCATTGTTTTAAGTTTATTCACCAAATTGTGAATCGTTTGTCTGCTGGGAGCTTTTTCACCACGGAATTTACTTTGAAATTTTTGCCGACATTTTCTAGCTGATCCATATTTCATATAGGTGACGTACAGAAATTCACGTTGCTCTAGAGTATACTGCACCATGACGTAACACGCTGCTCACTAATTGTAACTGAGAACAAACGGCTAATTGAGCTGATAACTGCCGCCTACTGCTGACAAATCATAAACAAATTAACACGCGTGAACCTCATTGCTCACTATGAAACATAATGCCGTCAAGAGGTCCACAAAATTAATAACTTACCTTAATTCCAAGCGTTATTGGGCATCAGGCATACTGATTCATTGGCAAAATTCGTATGCTCCTCGTAGCAAGCATCGCACCGGTCGCCGTGAAGCGCAGAGCCGTGAACCGGTCAACAAAGTTAAAAGGCCCTCTGTGTAAAATGTCCCCCGACGTTCTGGCCGAAAACGTGGTGTCTTAGTGATTAGTTACAATGTTACAGTGGAAATTGAACGAATGTGCAGTGTGATTTTAAATGAGTTTTAAAAATATATTTTGTTTTCCCCCAAAATGGAATAATATCCCTTTTGCACTTGACCTAACACACTTCTAACGACATTTTATTCGGCCTTACCTTTTGGTAAATACTGATAAATATATCGTAGAAGGAACTCGTCATTCATACTGTCGCTCAGTCACTGTCACGAATCACGCATATTTTCATTATCATACTGTCAGCACTTCGAACTGTTTTGTTGCGTCATTCATATTCTCGTTAGCTTAGTTTCCGACCTCTGAAAGAATTCAACATGGCGTGACAGTAGTACTTTAATCGATAGCGTCGATAGTTCAGATTCTGTCGCAAGATAGACGTATAATACAGCAATACAAACGCTGGTGGTGACCTCTCTGGGCCGATAGGTGAATTTGGTACCGTTGATTACATGAATATAGTAATATCGTAATGTGTTATACAAGTAGTAGTAGTAGTAGAGTAGTAGTAGTAGTAGTAGTAGTAGTAGTAGTAGTAGTAGTAGTAGTAGTAGTAGCTGTCATGTTCAACATTCAGTAATCAGATACACCAGAGTCTCCATCTTTAACGTAGTCACTGTATAATAACAAAAAAAAAAAAAAAAAAGCGAAAGATTTATTTCAAGAAATGTAAATACATAATTTATTTGCTTTATGTTTCACGGTGATTAATAATTAACGTAAATTCCGTTAATGGATTGTTACACTGTTTGGATGTGGCCGATGTTAACGTTTCGGAAGTACACGCTACCTCGAACTTTAGGGTCGAAATGCGTAAAACGGGCAATTTTTTTATATTTACAAGAACTTTTTTTGAAACAAAATCTTATGTACAGTTGTACCTCTGTTCATGACTTCTCGATTTAAGATCACATTAAATTATAATCCATTAGACTTAGGGCCCTAAAGGCCGCGTCATAGCTCAAGCGGTTAGTCGCTGGTTTCCCACCGCGGCGTCCCGGCTTAGGTCATGTGGGATTTATGGTGGACAAAGTGGTGCTGGGGCAGGTTTTCTCCGAGTACTTCGGTTTCCCCTGCCAGTTTTAATTCCACCAATTGCTCCACAATCATCCTCACCTATCATCTGGGGCTGGTACAGTAGGCCAGAAGTGGCCGCAGTACAAGGGATTTAGTCCCACCCCACTTGCAATAAAAAAAATAGATCCATAAATCTCAATTTGAATTCGATGGGGTTCTGGAGATTTCGGATTTTACTGAAAGGAAATTTAACTGTTTATACAGTTTCGTAAATTCTCTGGTGGCTCGAATCGTAACTGTTAACGATACATGATAAAACATAAATAAAAAAACCCCCGTGGTTTTAGTCCGCAAGCTAACTATACCGATCGAGCGACCGCCGCTTGTCGGCGAAGTTAGTGCCAACTTTTTAGTGGATAGAGGGTGTCGCGTGGTCAGCGAAGCGAATCCCCACGGCCGTTATTTTCGGTTTTCTAGGCCGGAGCCGCTATTTCCTTGAAATATCTCCTCATTTATCGTCACGAGGCTGTGTGGACCCCGTTCCAGACCCACTACTTTTTAGAAAATCTGGTAACCCCAGGAATCGAACCCGGCCTCTGGATCTGTAGCCAGGAACTCTGACCACTAGACCACGAAGCGGTCATAAACATAAATAACTTACTTATTTTTAATAGTTTAAAGGCTTAATGCAGTGTTATTTGATTTATCTGTTGATTCTGTAATAAAAACAATAGAATTTTAGTGTAATAGGGGCTGAAATATTGAAAAATTGGTCTGAGCCTTCAGCAACAAGAACTTACGTTCCTTGTTATAGTAAACTGACTTAGACCAGTTTTGGGGAACACATTGGCTCCTTAGCACGAGGTGCAACTGCATACACTTCTACTCCCCTACTTTACACATATCCACTGTGAAGCTAGAGTCAGCATGTACCTACGAAACGTCGGCAGCATATCTCACATCTGCACAGTGTAAGAACCCAACAATGGAATTAACATCAAGTACATAACCTATGTAGTTTATTGCAGGTACTTCATCCGCTCAACATACTTTGAGTTTTCGTAATGCCCGTAACTCTAGCACTCACAACCAATCTTATATCCTATCGACACTTTTACGTTTAGTATAGTCAAACCCATTCAAAACAATATATTGTTGTTTACTTACAAGCGCCTTTACGAAGCCATTATTAACTATATCTGAGAACACACTTCATGTTATCATGTATGGAGCGTGACTCTAGACGGTGTTTGGATTGGTGAATAGATTTACTGACCGCTTATACACACCACTCGGAACTACAAGCACTTACAGCGCCACCGCTAACCTCCACGATTCACAGATCACCACAGCACCCGCTAAGACTTTTCCAGCATGCTCTGTCTTCACTGGCCGTTCCCTGGCAACAGCTTCTAACAGTGGATATTCTTCAACTTCACACGCTTATGTCTTAGCTTCACGGTCTCCCGTGCAGAACAGAACTGAACTAATTTCATCTCTTATTTATAACGTCTCGGCATGGACCACATAGAAAACATCGTTCTTCTATTGTTGCGTTCGTGTCCTTTGCCGCGGGAACGTGTTTATCGAGCCGTTGCCCAGAAACGGACGCTGTTTACAGAGTCACGCTTAGGAGCGGTCGTATACGCCAAAATATCATCGTGATATAATAGAAAAAACTTAAACAGCAAACGATGTTTATCGAATGCAAGACATTGCGTAAGAAATCATTGAATCTAAATGGCGCTGTTAAGGTTTAGAGAGCAGGTTAATGATAATCTAAAATATATAGCATCTTAAATAAAATTTGAAAGTTCCGAACAAAGAAATAGGCTTCACACTATTTGACAGTAAGTGAAGAGCACAATAATCGTACATCATCAAGCGCGATAAATTTGGTTTAATTACATGGAAACCTTTACATGTTTCGGTCTTAAGAGACCATCATAAGAGGGTGCTCAACACGCGAGGAAATGCTTTACGGTTATGAAGGTCAACTGTTACCCAGTTCTGCCCCCGTAGCGTTAATTAATTACATTTATAATTACAGTAAAAACGAAAGCTATTCAATGGGGTCTAAAAGTTCGTAACGAAGGTATATTGTAGCATGTACAGCCGTTGCTGTGCCATAGGCGTACAAACAAACAACTCGGTAAACACGTTCCTGAGGAAAGGAATATGCACTTAACATTAGACTTACTGTTGGAAACGGGATGCTTTCAATGTAGTCCGTGCCGAGATATTTTGAGCAGTACAATTTTAAGCAACTTGAGTTCTGAGCGGGAGGCTATGAAGATAGGACCTGAGCGCGGGAAGCTGAAGAATCTCCACTGTTAGAAGCCGTTGCCAGGTAACGGCTGATGAAGATACAGTAGGCTGGGAAAAGGCTAGCGAGTGCTGTGGTGATTTGTAAAGTGTGGAGATTTGTGATAGCGCTGTACTTGTAATTCCGAATGGTGTGTATAAGTGGTCACTAAACCCATTCACCAATTCATGCTCCAGTCTGCAGTCAGAGCCCTAAATCGTGACACATCATGTCAGAAGTTGGCTGTGCGATATTATTACAGTTATTGTGTTTCTTGACATTATCATTATTCAGTTATTTACCACGTCAGTGATAAAGCATACAGTTTTTATCGTGTTAAAGTGTTTTATAGGATTTATTGTTTAATTATTTTACATAAACTCATACTATATTCTTCTTAGAAGCTGTGTGTGAAGGCTTCATTATTCCCCGCATGTTGAGGTCTTTTTGATGATGGCCTCTTAAGACAGAAACATGTAAACTTCCTTTGTTTTACATTAAATAGTTCTGTGGGAACTGCCCACATTCAAGCAAGTGTGACAACGCAAGCGTCATTGCTTAGCAACGACGAGTAAACAACGGTTGCTAGGCAGAAGCAAGTAAACAGCGGTTACTAGGGAACTTATAAACAGAGTAACCGGCAATAGCAGTACCTATTACGTAACCGTTTTCTATATGTCCGATTCTAGGCTACATAAGAAGATACACTGAGTTACAGTGACAGTCTAGTTCTACCGTTCTACAATACCAGTTCAGTGTTCAAGCAGTTCACTATTATTATTATCCATCTGTGTATACTGTGCAGCTGCAATAAATCCTATAGGACAGTTCAACTAGTGGTTGTCTCTTCATACGACATTCCACATTCGATTTTTTTTTTCGCTTACTAAATAATCTATGAACTTAAGAGTACTATCTTCTGAAATGTTCCTAGAGAGATAGGATGGGGTGTTAGAACTAGAATCATATGGCTCAGGACCAGTGGATGGCTCAAATGAACATGATAATGAACCTTCGAGTTCCATAAAATGTTGGGAAGTACTTGAGCAACTGACGGATCCTCAAGAAGTGTTCAGCTCTATAGAATGTTGTGGGCTGTTGCGTCATGTAGTCTGTAGTAGATGCAGGTAATCAATCATATACCAGACTACAGGCGCAACATTCAAAAAGGTAGTAATCTTCATAGTGACAGACGTGAGAACCACAAACCTTGCACGTAACGAATTGCTTTCATCAGTATTGTGACATGACGCACGGAAGCCGGAGTAATGAAATCAGAATAGACGTACATTGCTAGGCAACAACTCGGTAAACACATTCCCGCCGCAACGAATACGCAAGCAACAATCGAGTAACTTCCGTTGCTATGCAACGGCGCTGTAAACACGCCCTCCCAACAATAGAGATGATGTGTTTTCTGCATCGTTCGTGCAAAATAGTTATGAGGAAGAGTTGGTTTCAGAAGAGTTATCTGTGTTTCGAGACGCTAGCCTGTCAGGATATGAGCTCAGGAGCAGAGGAATTAAACTGAGTCGAGTCTTCGGAGTTGGCAGTTGCAGAATTATGGCAAGAAAGGAATTAGACTGAGAGAAGAAGACTTCACGTGTATTGCAGTGACAGTGAGACTGTTATATATCCGTTGCCAGAATACGACTAGTGAAGACCGAGAACCCTAGTGCGTGTGCAGCGTTGAACTGTATTAATATTAGTATTAGTGTATTAGTATTACTGTATTAGTGATAGCGCTGTAATTGCCTGTAGTCCCGAGGTGGATGTATAAAGTAGTTCTAAATCCAGTCATCCGATTCAAACCCCGTCTATAAGTCACCCCTACACATAGCAATATTTTGTAGGAGAAAGGTAAGTATATTGTGGCCCAGTGTCAGAAAACAAGCGCAATATGGGTTGGTAAGGAATAGTGTCGTTGGAAGTAAAAGCTCATAAGAACCAGTGTAAATCTATTTAAACATTGGATATACTGTAATAAACTACAACACCAGTGAACAAAAAAGAAGCGATCTCTGTACCATGTTGGTTTTTATTTGAATTAACCGTCATTTATTGGTACATTTCCAATAGCATATTTTCCGTTGTTTAGAAACCACAGATAATAGACTGGGTTTCTTAGTGACGTTAATACCAAGTTCCTTGAAAGTTCTTTAATGTCAAGATGAGGCAAGACATTTGTCTCCTCTTTGAAGGTAACTAAATTAAATTAACAACAGGACATATTTATTGCAAATATTATTTTATTTGAAGAATGTCTTCTGGGATGTGATGCCGTGTAGCTCGGTAGAAGTTCACCGACGTTTCGGAGGAACGTGTTGTCATCATCTTCAAGATCGAAAAATAAGCCAAGAAAGTAACCATTATTCATAAAACATAGCTTACTCGGCTTACTTCTCTACACTGAAGACGGAGGCAGAACGTTTCTCCGAAATATCTGCGAACTTCTACCTGACTGAACGGCATCGCATCATAGTCACTACAATAAGAACATCAAATGAAATGTGGTTTTATTTGCATTAGTTTGTCAGTAGGCCCGCGAAGTCGGTTTGAAGTTGCCAGACAATTTTTCATGTTTTCGATAAGTGAAACAGGTGTCGCATTGAAGGTCTTGCAGCCTGTACTCGTTATAATTTATATCAGACACCTCACACATTGTGTGTCTCATACGAGATGGCAGTAGTGTCGGCATGAACTTACTGACAGACTCTGCAAATATTACCCTTCCTTTCTTTCTATGAACAACAAATTGAAATGTTTCAGTTAATTTAATTTCCATATCTTGTGACTCACTACGAGGTCTGCTTGGTATCAGTAATTTTCTAAGAGTTTGATCACATCTTCATAGACTACCACATCCACATCAATGGCCCACAGAAAGTCCAGATGGTTGAATTTTTCCAGTGGCACGTGGAATTTTTCGACAAGGTTAGGCACTTTCTCAGACAGCTTATCCACGTCCTATAAGGAAGTAAAGAACAAGAAAGTCAAGCGGGTTCATCATTACGTGAGTAATAATTACAAAAGAATCATTTTAAAACTCAGCCCCCTTAATTTCAAAACACAATGGAATGCCCTGTATGGAGCCAAGTCCTTCTTGAGAAGTCAGAAGTCACTCAGCTACTTTAGAATTTCCCAACATTTTATGGAACTTGAAGGTTCATTACCGTGTTCACAAGAACCCGCCACTTGTCCCTATCCTAAGCCTTATCCTATTTTTGTAAAATAAGTTTTAATATTATCCTCCCACCTACATCTAGGTCTTCCAAGTAGTCTCTTTCCTTCTGGCTGTCCCACCAAAATCCTTTAAGAATTCTTCTCATCCTCCCACCATGCGTGCTACCTTCCCTTCCAATCTCATTCTCCTCATACAGGCTTCTCCAACCTCCTATTACTTCATCCATCTTAGGTCCAGATAATGTCCACTCTGTTCTGAAACGTCCTCAGTCTATGTTTCTCCCTTAATGAAGAAACGAGGTTTCACGCCCATACAAAACTACAAGCAAAATTATTGTTTTGTGTGTTTCAAGCTTTGTATTTTTAGACTCCAGACGAGAAAACAAAAGATCGTGAACTGAATAATAGCAAGCATTATCGAAACCACCCTGGACCATATGGAGCGGAGTCTCTTCATATTCCCATGTAACTTACGCGAATTCAACCGTACGCGTTTCTTCCCCCAAATAAATTAAAGCAAATAAATAAAAATAAACATTTATATATAGCGGGCGATTTCGCGCGCCGTGACTTTCAGTGAGCACAAGCCCAAAGCGAGCGAAAACCCTCGCTCTGCTTCAGTTCCCGCGTGTTAAAGACAGGTATTTTTCGCATTACATGATCCCCAAACGCAAACTGCTACGTCATCTGGTGCTCAGCCGAAGACACAGCGATGTGTTCTAACACTGTAGGAAACACTGGCTGTGTTGGTCTTATTGAGAGACGGCATGGCGGTCTCAAATGTGACGCGCAAATATGGCCGCAACATAGATATTACAGGATTTATAAAAATCATATGTTTTGTGGGCGAATTAAGGAATTCTAGAGAGTAATTCCGACTATGCGCGATTTTTAGTCTAAGCGCCGTCTCTAGGGCGTGACCCCAGCTTAAGATATGACTTCAATGGTACACGTAACAATACTGGGTAGCGTAGCGTAGGATACTGACCTTTACGGCTGACAGCCAATCGTTGTCACTGTAGTAGACAGCGAGTGGGGCTGTCACCTTGCTCAGGTCGTAGTCGGGTGGGTTGATTCTCCCGTATTTGAGGAGGTTCCCAACCAGCCCGTAGTCATACTGCCGGAACTTCCCTGTGGATACACGTTGATACAACATACAGTCTTTAGAGTACTTTTAAAGGATGTTATTAATTCCAAGGAGCAGAGCACTTCTCGAGAAGCTAATTGTTATAAGAAATTTACTGCTGAGTGTCACTTAGTTTTCTACAGTCTCACGTGCAACACTAATGTTCTATAAAACGTATTAAAAGCTATTCACTTTTAAAGTTTGACAGTACATGTTTCGACCAATTGTGGTCAACATCAGGTGTTAAAATTATGGACGAGGAAACTGCTGTCTTCTGTTACGTTGCTTATGTTCACATATACGTCCCCTCGATGCGCATGCGTGTTTGTGTTTGTGGTTGTATTCTCTCCTGTTGTGTGTCGTGCTGCGTGTCTTGTTTTTAAATGCTTAAAAGCACTGTTGTGAGAGAATACAACCCACCAACTCAAATACGCATGCATATTGGGGGGAATTTATATTATCAACCTAAGCAACGAAACAGAAGACATCAGTTTCCTCGTCCATAATTTTAATACCTGATGATGACCACAATTGGTCGAAACATGTAGTGTGAAACTTTCAAAGTGAATAGTTTTTAATAAGTTTTGTAGAACATTAGTGTTGCACGTGAGGCTGTAGGACTGCAGAAAACTAAGTGACCCTAAGTGAAAAGTGCAACAGGATGCCACACTATCATGCTAAATTTCCTGCTTTTTATGGAACCCGAATGTTCATTACCGAATTCACAAGATCCAGCCAAGTCTGAGGTCCTGCGTAACATTTCCTGTAATGCTTGTTTTCTTTGTTACTATGAAGTGTTATTAGATCCCCACGCAACCTTCAAGCTGGTAGATCACCCCTTGTCTGATGTCCGCGACTGCTTATTCAATATATTTCCAGCTACCCTGAAATACGTAGGTTCAGTCTGTATAGAGACGGGATGGACTGCCGAGAAATCGGTGTTCGATTCCCGGTAGGATCAAGGACCGGTTCTAGGGCCCACGGATCTTTGTATTCAATGGGTACCGACGACTCTTTGCTGATATTTTCTACCAGATTACACGGCATCACGTGTCAGAAGACAGTAATTTCCATATTCAACGCCGACCTTGAAAAAATCAGATCTCACTTGATTAAAAGGAAATAATTTTTAGCCCAATTCCGTTTTTTTTTGGAAAGATAAAATGAAGCTTGTGAGATCATCTTGCTGCCTGCCTGTCTCTATGTCTTCCCTAACGTTGCTAGGCAACGGCTCTGTAAATACGTTCCCGCTGGAACGAATACGGTTCGTATTGTATCAAATACGTGATCTGTAGTTATAGGAAATTAGGCGATTGTCTCTTCCCAGAATATTTTGTTTTTATTTTACTTCTTCACAATGTGTCGCCAGGTTATATGCCGAATTTTGCACTGTGTTTGAGAAAATTTCACATGTCTCTTAATTCTGCTGACGATCTTAGACGAATTAATAGCTGCTGTAAAATGTTTCACGGTGCTTACTACACAGTGTATGGACGACAGTTGTGGGTAATATGTACATAGGTGCAGCCACAATGAGAACGTATTTATATGCACGTACCAGACTCGACTTCCTGGCCGTAGTGCAGCAGTTGCTTCGTGGAGGCTCCTGCTGGCGTGTGACCGAGGATCACAGGCAACAAAGTCTGCAACAGGGAAATGAGAAACAAAACGCTTATTTCTGTTAAATTTCATTGTTTTATGTCCTGACTGTTCTTGTATATGGATATCATTCAGCACTCCCACATTGGCCTAGTGGTCAGGATGTTAGTCTATGAATTAGGAAGTCCCAGGTTCGGTCACACCCCATCTCCATTAATCTTAAAATAAGCAGTATGATGACAATCACTAAAGACGGAAGTAGAGACATTTCTCGGAACGTGGCATATATTAAGTATACTTAAGTAAAGAATGTTTCAACAGATTGGTTCTCAAACTTCTCGCATCCGTGGACCCCTAGCAACAAAATGCACATTCAAGGGCCCCTCATCCCTCCACATCAAAATTACCTGCATATCAATTTAATACACTCAAACACAACAATTTATTTATAATATTTTAATTCTTGTATCATGTTTACAGAATATTTTATACCTGTTACGATGTGTTTCCTTTTCTCAGTCGTTTAATGACAAAATAGCACAGTCACCCGTACGCAATTTCGAGCCCAAAATACGTATTATTATAATATTATATTTAAGCATCCTGTTGCACTCTATACGATAAATGATACAAACTCCGTCCTAAGTGCAAACAATATATATTATATGTCTTTGCTCTTGTTCTTTCTTCACTACATGTTTCGGCCTCTATCGGCCATCATCAGGTGTATACTCTTAACGTTGCTGCCACACTGAACCCAGTCTAAAATTTAACATTTAAAAACACAATGTCACATTCTTCGTATTATCAACATCTACATCGTTGATATGTGTCTGGTATGTAGATTATGTTGCACACGTCA